>NW_027186473.1:54501523-54559207 GCF_028583685.1 Petaurus breviceps papuanus
GCTGGCGTTTTCTCAGCTGCCAAAGGTATTAGTTGGGTGCCCTCTCTGAAGCCTCCACATGCTCTGGCAAGCTGGTGGGACACCCCAGGACCTCCACCCTAGACAGCTATCCAGATCCAAGTAGGTTAAAGCAAGAGCAATTACCCCTTAGACTGGTCACTTGGTTTGCCTACAATCTGCAGGCCAGGAGCTGAAGCTGTCATGTGGCTGTGCCTCACACTCCCACACTATTGGATCCCAAAATCCACACTGCACTGACCTCTCACTTTGTTCTTAGCATCTACGTGTTGATAATTCTAGAAAACACCATAGCTGCTGGTGATCTGAAGTCTCTCCAGCTGGCAGCTGGTCAGGCATACCCTGAGGCTAAAATCTTGGGGTACTGGCCAGCCAGCGTTGGCTCCCAGAGCACTGTGTTGGCCACCTTCTGCTGGCCTGCTATGCTTTCCTCCAAAGGAGGTTAGCTTCTCTGTGTCATTTTATGGGTTCTGTAGCTCCAGAGTTTCTTCAGAGTCACCTTTTACACGAATTGGAGGAGGTGGAAGCTGCAGGCCCACAGAAGTCCTGTTTCTACTTTGTCATCTTGACTCTGCCCCAATGGTATAATTTTCAAAGCTTACTTGGGGCACAAAGATGCTTTCTCTACTTCTTTCTTAGATGTCATTTTTTCAGTTGATTTATTTTTAGTTTTCAACATTGACTTCCATAAGTTTTAAATTTTCTCTCCTTCCCTTACCCCTCCCTCCTCAAGATTACATGCAATCAGATGGCATTTTGAAAACAGATATAAATATGTATTGTGGATAAGCAGCTAGGTGGTGCAATAACCTCAGATACTAGCTGTGTGACCTTCGGCAAGTTACTTAGCTCTGTTTGCCTCAGTTTCTTCCTTTATAAAATGAACTGGAGAAGGAAATGGCAAACCACTTCATTGTCTTTGCTAAGAAAAACCCAAATGGGGTCATGAAGAATCAGACATAACTGAAATGATTGAACAACAACAAAATGACAAGAATAGAAATACACTGTTCTTATAAGAACAGTGGGGTCAGTGGTTGTTTTTCTAATGCTGATGATTTTGAGAACTTATTATTAGTGGGGCTTTTATTTGCCTCTTCAAGAAGCACAATACAATAACTGACATTTCATCCTTATGCACTGAGCTTTTGAAAAAGTTGAACGGAATGATTTTTCTAGTAGTGAAGACAGTTTGGTCCCAAAGTGTGTTTGATTAGCAGAATCTTTGTTAGTGGAGGAGGAAATAACACAGGAGATACAAGGAACACAAGGTCTTCGGTCCAGAGCTGGAAGGGAGTTCAGACACCATCTAATGCAAAGACATCAGTTGTATACCAGGACATCAGAAAAGGCTGGTTATTGTACAGGAAAATATCACTGAATGCTAGTAATCACTACATACAGTTGTGAAGGCAACATAAATGCCTAAAACTTGGTACTTTTACATAGGATTACAAAATGCAATCCTTTGTTACCTAAAGATCACTTCTGAGTCATACTACAGGTCTGTAATCTGGATTGTTCCTTTTATCTCTAACTCACTGAAGCAGAATGGTCAGGGAGTGGGAATGCTTATTAATGCCATAGGCACTCTTCATAGAAACAAGTAAACCCTGATCTTTGTAAATTTTTGCTCATCAGGGTTTAGTGGGTTCCTTTAAGTGTGGGATTCATGTAAGTCATGAGACTTAGTAAAAATCAGGTTTATTATAAGAAAAATGAGTGTGTATTTAGAACACAAAGTGTTCACAGTTCTTATAAAAGTTTACATGTCTATAAAGCAGGACAAAGGGAAGAGGGGATACCAGGACAGGGCATGTCATGGGAGGGGGAACCATGCAGCAAAGGTCCTACAGGGAGGAGCAAGGTGATGGCAGAAGCCTCATTTTTTTCTCTTTGGAACAATGAAGATAGGAAGGTCTGATTATCTGCAAAGAACGCCAGCTGCACAAGCATTATCCCACCCTGGAAAAGACTGGTTGGCGCCTGTCTTGCTTCCCAAGGATGCACAGGGAGTCCATCATGGGGTGCAACATGGAGAGCTGCATCCTTGACACATTCAGGGCCTCCTGCATGCTTTGGGTCCACTGTTTCTGGAAAATATGGCAACTGAAAAAGACAAATTCACGGGACTCCTTAACAACTTCATGAAGGTGGAACAAGGCAGTACTGACATGATTCACTCTCCCCCTTCCTCTTCTCTAAGGTAGACTTATCTTCTGTGCCTTCTCTGTAGGAGAATAGAGGGGGAAGGAAGGCAGGGCTATGGCTATCAAATTTGTTCCTTCCCAACTACATATGGTTTTTTAATGCCTATCTAATGAATAGGACAACTTTTGATGCTAAAAAAAACTTCTTTTTCTCTTCCATCTTTCATTATTTCTCTTCACCTGGGCCATCTGACCTTCACAAGGTATGCGATTTTTCTTCCCAAACTTTTTAAAATTAATTACAAAGGGATGTCATTTCCAGATTGAATTATCACTGTATGGTTTATTCCTAACTTCTGCTCCCAAGTCATCATCCCTTCCCTAAGCATACTCCAATTCTATAAGAAATGAAGGGAAATATTTTTAATGGCTGTTAATTTATTGGCACTACAAATTCTATTATAGTTACCAAAGTTAATATATCACAGTTATAATATTTATAATGATAATGGTATCTTTAAAAAAAAAAAGAAATATTTGTTTTCTGCTCTTCCTCTTGAAAAACAGTTCCACAGAACGCTTGTAGGAAATATGCATAGTCTAGCAAAACAAATTCCATTATTGGCCATGTCCAAAAATTGTGCGTCAAATCGTGTATTGTGTTCAGTCCATATCTGTCAGGAGATGGATAGCATTTTTCATCACTGGTCCTGCAGAATCATAATTGATCATTAATTGTATTTGTCAGAGATCTCAAGTCTTGTGAGGCAGTTGTAGCAAAAGCTTTAAAGAAACTTTAAAGTTGTCTATACATGCCACCTACTAAAAAAAAATATGTACCATATGGAGCTTTTCTCCATTTGTGAATCAGTAAGAGGTCTGTGTTGGACCATAAATATTTTACACTTTTGGTTGGGAAATTCTTTGCCTGGATTTTGTTTTCCATATCCTACAGATCCCCAGTAGTGATTACTTTAATTCAACGAGGTGTGAGGTGAGAGGTACCCTGCCTTAGTGTTAGCCTTAGAGTGAAGAAGACCTGAGTTTGAGTTTTGTCTCTTGACATGTACTGGCTGTGTCATATGCCCATGGCAAGTCACTTAACCTCTCAATAATCAACTGGGAAATTCAAGCAGAGTAGTAGAGAAAAGGAAACAGAGACTGGAAGGTAGGTGTACTGAACTGGCAGAACCCACATCCCTTTCTCGTGTACGTGTCTACAAATAAATTTCTTGAAAGTAATGACCTTGGGAAGTCAGGGGAAAAAATTTTACATTCTACACAGCAAGAATCTTGAAACGGGAAATGTGCATCATCAGATATGACTTAAAGTGCGCACCTTGGATTACCTTTCCTCCTCCCCTTCTACTCCCCCTCCCAAATAATTATTGATAAGAAGTTATTATTGTAGCTCTGGTTAAAATGTATTAGGAAAGTGTACCAGGCATAGGATTGCTATTTTTGTGGGTTTACTTAACTCCCTGGGTGTGATTTCTCAACTCAATTTGTACACTAAATGACTTGCTCGCTGAAGTGTGTAAAGTGTGAAAAGAACTGTGCTCTACATTGGGGATATTTGTAAGAAACCACTATCAAAGCAACCTGAGACACGGAGATGAGAGGAGACAGAGGATTCACATCTAAAGATGCCTCGGATTGTTTGGCCTCTGATGGTTAACGAACTGTATGTGAGAGCATGCATAACTTGTAAGCCCTAACATAATGAAGCGATTAATTTTTGTATTCTATCAGCAGAGGAGAGAGTGGTACAAAATAATGCATTTCAGTCAGGCTCTTCTGGGATGCTGAATGCTAATCTGGATTTGGGGGGAATGCTTTTATGGTTAATAACAGAAGGTAGTCTTTGGAAGTGGAGTAGTGCCAAAACCATACGTCATCACTTCCTGAGAGAATAAAGAAATTTTTTTTTTAATGTAGGGATGGGGAAAGTAGTCTCATATTACTGGCATTTAAGCATTTTAAATAGAGCAAGCTTACCCCACATCGAGGCTCATCTTATTCATACACCAATAAAATAAGTTTGATGATCCCTTATCCAAAAAAAAAATTCCCCTTTGTAGCTAGGAAATGTGTGTACTTTTTTTTTTTATTTTAGGATTCTTCAGACTTGGTGTTCACCCTCATGTATTAAGTGGTTAAGGTGGAGGAAAGAAGAAACCTCTAAAATAGCATTCATTATTCTTCAGACTGTTCTGCTATATCCATTTAAAGTGATTTATTAGGACTCCACTGTGCCTTGGCAAAACATCAATAATATGAAACAAGAATGAAAGTAATACTCCTGAATGAGCCATGCATTTCCAGACATGGCCAGTATGTTCCTAGCTTGTAGATAATAGAATGGGAAGGTAAAAGCAGAAACCTCAGAGACCATCTAACCCTTCCTTCCCATTTCTCAGATAAAAATCTGAGGCCCGTGTGGCTTTCTTAAGCATCAGGAATGAGATTTGAATCCAGGTCCTCTAACTCTAGAGTTAATACCCTTTCCATAATAGTATGATTTATTTTGCTTAAATATACTTCATTGTTATAAGAGATTGGAGGGAGTCAGTAGGAAGTAACACTGATGTAAAAGAAAAAAGATGAAAACATTTTTTAAAAAGAAAAGCAATATCCTTTAAAGAAGGAATATTTGTGTGCAATGATATACTTGTTCTGCTACATAAATATTTCTGATTTACTGAGGTTAAGTATTGTGCATAACAAGAAGAGGATTCAGTGGGAGGCTACAATTCATTGAGATGTGTTTGGGATAGAAGGAAATACGATCTAGGATCATCCCAGCTTATTCTGGAGACTGTGGGCTTTAATCCAAGATGCTAATGTGTACATCACAAAAATTTACATTTTGTTGGCGATTTCCAGAAATTTAGGACATTTTACTTTTTGTTGATATTCCTATGATATTTTCAAGTCACAGTCATGTGCCAGGGTACCCTTGAGTTTCCTATGAGTAAAAGAGCACACAAAATGTAGTGGTTCTCAGGAGAGTGGCCAAACTGCTTGACTGATAGAGAGGTTAATCAATGATTTTGATTATTAGGTGAATACAGTAATTCTTGTAAGTTTGACTGACAGAAGAAAGCAAATATCACCAAGTCTTTTTTGAGTAAAATGCTTCCAATTAGAATAAATAAGACTTGAAAACAGATGTAAAGGATTAGCAAGCAGGGATTTTAGTCTTTTTAATACTTAAGTACTCAACCAGTATGAAAATTATCTTCTAACAGGTACTAAGGTATAATGGCTGTTCTCCATTAATCAGCAAGTCATATTTTTTTTATTTATAGGTAGCTGAATATTTTTGAGTTTCGGGGCCATATCTGGCATTTGAGTAAGAAAAATGTGGTTTTGAAGAAATATAAGCCATTGTTGTTGTTTGTCCTTTGTTCTAGAAGAGGACCGCGATATCAGGGAGATGATGCCATGACTTTCAAGTGAAATGAATTAAAGTGAGGGAGGGCTGGGCAGAATCACCAACCTCACTTTCTCTTATAGAGCCATCTGGGTCCAGTGGAAGGACATAGAGTAGGACAACTGGAGATGCTCCAGATAAAACTGTACAGATGACAACAGGTTTTGGAGCCCACACTTCAGTGATCTCTGATTTCATCAGTGTGGATATTTCCTCTACCATTTCCCTGTATGACTTATTCTATGAGTATTGATTAAGTGCCTATTATGGTCCAAGAACAGTGCTAGGTGCTGGGAACACAAAAAGAATAAAACAATCCCTCTTCTCAAAGACATTAGATCAGAGGAGACACCAAGCATGTGTTTATATTTGTGGTTATAAATAAAACCATAAAGAGAGTATATTCAAAGTTAGAAGGTAGTTAGGGGAGAGGCCACCAGGAGTTGGGGAAAGCAGAAATGGCTGTGTGTAGAAAGTGCTGCTTTAGCTGTGAATTGAAGGAAGACAGGTAGAGGTAAGGTATGAGGGATGCCCAATGCAAAGGCAGAAATGTCAGGTAGAAGGAATAGTATAAGGAAGCAAAGAGAAAGCAGTTTAGCTGGATTGTAGAGTACCAAAGGGTGAGCATAAGAATGGAAGATGCATGAGACTAGAAAGATAGGCTGGGGGCAATTTGTAAAGGATTTTAAAAGCTAAATGCAGAAATTTATGTCTTAACCTAGAGGCAATAGGGAGCTAGTGGGGTATGTAGGTTAGTGGCATTGTGGGTCTGTGCTTAAGGAAAATCACTCTGGCTGCTGTGTGGGGAATGAACTGGAGTGGAGAGACCTTGAGTCAGGCAGACCAATTAGGCCATTGACAGTTAAACAACAGAAGCAATAATCTAGAAAAGAGATGACGAAGGCTTGGACTTGGATCATAGGAGTATCTGTGAGTGTAGAGAAGAAGTAGGATTTGAAAGATGTTGAAGTAACGAGAAAAGGTTTGGCAACTTATTGGATGTTTGGATTAGGGAGAGTAAATGAGTCAGGGATAAAACCAATATTAGTAGGTTAGTAGGTCACTAATTAAAAATTAGAGTCACCAGAATCATCAGCCTGTGCAGAAACCTTTCCAAACTTAGTAAGGCTGTCCTCAGATATCACACATTTTATGCCTAGCCTTTTCAGATTGGTAGGAACTACCAAAGCTTTTCAAGAATCCATTATCAATCTTGTTTCTTCTTTCTCGTGGTTCTTCCTATTGGTTCTAATTCTTCTTTACATCATGACTAATGTGAAAATATGTTTAATATGAATGTATATGTAGAGTCTATATCAGACTGCACACCATATTGTGGGGGAGAGAGGGGGAAAAAACTTAAAACTCAAAATCTTATGGAGCTGAATGTTGAAAACTAAAAATAAATTGATTTTTTTTTTAAAAAAAGAATCCATTATCAACTGCAGAATATAATGAAGCAGTGGGATGAGACTTCTTCAAGCAAAGGTACAGAGAAATAGTTAAATGGAGAGTGTATCTCTGCATGACTCTGTGGGTGTTGGGAAATGGGTTGGGCCACATACCATTTGGGCTGGACATACCGTGTTTCCCCGATAATAAGACCTATCCCAAAAATAAGCCCTCCCCTTACTGTGTAAGATTCCTCTAAAATAAGCCCTCCCCTGAAAATAAGCCCTCTGGTGTTTTTCTGTCCAAAAAATTAATAAGACAGTGTCTTATTATCGGGGAAACACGGTACCACTGATGAAGGTGAACACAGGACTCTCGGCACTGGCTGCCCTATCGCTCTTTCAAGGGGAAAGTCTTTTTCTCCTCATCAGTCACAGTGGCTCCCGAGAGTCTGTTTAAAAAGTCATAGAGATGATGTGTTATTCATCCATGGGAGGACTACTGAAATCAACAAAATAATTTGTCCTTGCAGCACTCAAGAAGTCTGACCCATGTACCTTGGTTGATTTGAGATAATAGGATCCTATCTTATTCACACCTTCTCATCCTATGTGATTCTTATATAAATCTTTCTTAAATCCTTGGTGGAAGTTTCACCTAACACACTGAAAGCCTTCCTCATGGACACCTACACCCAGACTAGCTGCCCTTTCTTTTGCTACACCTCCAGACAGTTTGGCATTATTAGAAAATGCTTTTGTAATTTCCCATGTCTACCTGTTTAATTATAGGTCTATCTCACTAGATGAAGGGATGTGGTGCAGGTATAATATTCGTATCAATCTCTATAGAATTGACATAGGAGTTCTGGCACTCTCACGGCCCTCTCACCTCAGGACATCCCTCCCTCCATGATACTAGTCTCTTCTCTCATTGAAGAATTCTTTCAGTTGCTTCTATTTGGGGCAGATGGCCAGCTGCCAATATTTATTCCTTTCCTAACTTTGCTTCTGATTTTCAAGACTTGAATAGCCCTCCTCACTTAACCCCAACACTCCCTTCCTTTTAAACTCCTTAAGAACAAGGACTCTTTCTTTTTGCTTTTATTAGCAGAGTACCTGGTGGTACATAACAAATGCATAATAAATGCTTGCAGCTAGGTGGCTGATGAGGTGGATAGAACACCAGATCTGGAATCAGGAAGACCTGAGTTCAAGTCTAGTCTCTGGCACTTACTAGCTGTATGACTCTGGACAAGTGACTTCACCCATGTTAGTTTCAGTATCCTCATCTGTAAAGTGAGGATAATAATAAGCACCTATCTTCCAGGGTTTCTGTGAATATCGAATGAGATAATATTTATAAAATGCTTAACACAGTGCCTGGGACATCATAACACTATATAAATGGTAGCTGTTTCTTTGTTACTTTGCCTTACCTACTTGTTAAATTAGGGGTGGAAGAGTATTCAGGGAGAAATGAACAGTCCTAATATCATTCTCTTACTCCTAATTTTTGTTTTTTGTTTTTTTGTTTTTTGGAGGGGGGAAGGCAATGCATTAGTGCTCCAATTTTCCCACATCTTCTCCAGTATTTATAATTTTTCTGTTTTGTCATGTTAGCCAATCTGACAGGTGTGATGTGGTTCCTAAGAGTTGTTTTGATTTGCATTTCTCTAATCAATAGTGATTTAGAGCATTTTTTAGTATCACTATAGATATCTTTAATTTCTTCCTCTGAAAACTGCCTGGTCATATCCTTTGACCATTTATCAATTGGGCAATGACTTGTATTCTTATAGATTTGACTTGGTTCAGAGACACTGGTTCTAAAAATTCTTTCCCATTTTTCTGCTTTCCTCCTAATCTTGGTGGCATTGGCTTTGTTTGTATAAAAACTTTTCAATTTAATGTGATCAAAATTATTCATTTTGCATTTCATAATATTCTGTATCTCTTGTTTGATCATAAATGCTTCTGTTCTCCATAAATCTGAGAGGCAAACTATTCCTTGCTCCCCCAGTTTGCTTATAGTATCGTCAGCCTTTTTGGGCATTCTTTAAACCAGGAAAATCATAGGGCCAGCCCAAAATAAAATAAACATAATAGAGTATATTGGAAAGAGCCAGAGATTTTGAGGGAAAAGAAGGGTCAAAATTCTTTTTACCATCTATGAGACCTTATTGGGTAAATCACTTCAGTCTTTTGGGTCTTAGATTCCAGTACTGACTATACCACTATATATACTCATGTGACCTTGTATAAAACCCTAACTGTAAAATGAGAGGCATTATCAAATTATCTCTAAGATCCTTTCTAGCTCAGAAAGTATAAATCCTAAGATCTAAAAAAATTTGAGGGATAGTAGTTCTATGATTTCTAAACCCAATAAATATGAATCAACAATCCAGTAAACATGAGTTCACTAATCATTCTTTTTATGGCAATATTTTATGTTTAGATTATGGACAGCCAAAATGCCCTGCTTGAAATTGTAGCATTGCATCATTTGGATTTCTGCAATAGAAGTTGCCTCTCTAAAAGTGCCAGTCACAGATGTTACTTCGTTATTGTGCCTATAGAATGTGCCCACAGGAGGGATTTTTCTTTGTCAGCTATTACTATCCTATACAATAGGAACTTTTAGCCCTCTTGATGACTGTTTATCTGAAAAGAACATTTAAATCCAGCTGGAAAGGTTTTGCCTACACCTTGGTACTCAGTTATTGAGAACACTCTTATTGCTACTCTGAAAAATAAATAAATACATATGTTATATAGGTCAGGCATGGGGAACCTACAGCCTGGAAGCCACATGTGGCCTCCTAGGTCATTGGGTGTGGCCTTATGACTGAGTCCAAGTTTTACAGAACAAATTCTTTTATTAAGGGGATTTGTTCTGTGAAGTTTGGATTCGGTCAAAGGGCTGCACTTGAGGACCTAGAAGGCCACATGTGGTCTCGAGGCTGCAGGTTCCCCACTTCTGATATATAGATAGTTTTAGCTATTCATAGTTATATAGAGATTCTCTTCATCCCATGTATGTTTACACATAAATATATGTATATATCTGTGTGTGTATGTGTACACATACATACACATCCATTGTTCAGTCATTTCGGTCATGTTCAAGTCCTTGTGATCCCATTTGGGGTTTTCTTGGCAAATATACAAGAGTGGTTTGCCATTTCCTTCTCCAGATGCAGA
Organism: Petaurus breviceps papuanus; assembly: GCF_028583685.1. Classification (NCBI taxonomy): domain Eukaryota; kingdom Metazoa; phylum Chordata; class Mammalia; order Diprotodontia; family Petauridae; genus Petaurus; species Petaurus breviceps. Next base: position 54,511,726 of record NW_027186473.1, read on the forward strand.
TAACTTGCTTTGTATATATTTGTTGACATTTTGTTTTCCCCATTATATTGTAAGCTTCTTGAGGACAGGAACTGTCTTTTGCCTCTTTTTGCATCTATGGTGCTTAGCACAGTGCCTAGCATACAGTAGGTACTTAGTGTTTATTGATTGACTTATAAACATGTATACTCACATACATGTTGCATATTTGTATACACATAATTGTGTGTATATGTCTGTCTCTACACATTAATATATTAAAAAGAATTTAAGATCTACCCATAAAATTACCCACCTTATCTAATCTACTTGTTTAGAATATAACAGAGGCATCTTGCCAGAGGGAAAAGGGTACTGCCTCTGAAATCAGAGGAATCTGGGTTCAATTCCTGTCTTTGATGCTTGGATTTGGGCAAATTATTCCACCTTAATCAACCCCCATTTCCTTACCTGTAAAATCAGCAGTTTGACTCAATGGCATCTGAGGGCCCTAGATCCATGATAATGCATTTTCTTCTCATTTATAGTAAATTACATCTAGCTTGCTTACAAATATCAGGTGATAGGAATTATATACTGTGTATCTATATATCTATGCTATTGCAGATGAGTGAACCTCAAAAGAAAATTTTAACCTGCTTTATGTTTCTTAGTTTCTTCCCAAATATATCTGTATAAAGAAATAAGTGGTTTAATGGTGACTTGATGATGTAGTAATTCGATTAATAAACCATTTGTTACTGTAAAGACACATATACACAATTACTATTTTTAATACCAGGGTGAAGAAAGATCTATTAACACCAGACAAGAAGTACATTATTACCAATTTATAGATGATAAAATGCAACTCATAAAATATGATACAAAAAGCATTTACTAAGTAATTATGATATTTAGAGCACTAGGCTAGGCTGGGATAGAGAGAACTTAGCTAAGATGACCTAGTCATCAAGGAACTTAGAAACTAGAGGAGATCTCTAACACCCACACTAATAGCCCTAATTACATAAAATGGGGGTGTTTAAAGCTTGAGACTTGTTCATTGTTTCACAGCTTCTGAGGATGAAGTAAAAAACAAAGTCCTCTAATGCAATTTCTGGAATCTTTGCTTGAATCTCAAGATTTGAATTTGGATAAAGCTGAAATTTTGATCAAATCACAATCCTTGTACCATTTTGGTTGGGCAGTAGTAGAAATTCTGAGAAGATCCACTTTGCATGACATCCAAGATTTTATAATATTTTAAATTAAAAATAAAGACCTTGAACATTAAAAAGCAAGGAGACATAATAGAATGAAATACCCTTTTTGTGAAATGTCTGATTACCCTGTGCCATGTTCATGAACTTGAGATAATATGGATGTGAAAAGAGGTTGTTAAAATGCAGTCTCTGAGGATGTCGAAGTCTCTGAGGATGTTGTATTCCTGGAGACTGCAGGTGGGGAATCTCCTATTTGAGATGTAAATCAGGATAAAATTACAAAGATGTAAGATATCTGTTAACTCAGAAGGGCCTTGTAAAATAGAAATAATGTGCTTTCTATTTGCAGTTTCAGCTAAGGGCTATAAATTAGAAAAAAATAGAAGAATATTTGTGAATCTGAAGGAGGGTGAGTCAGTTGATAGCTCTCCCCTCGAGAACTAGTTATCAGATTTTTTTTTGTACATGTTCAGAGAATGATATATCTAGGATGCATTTTAAAAGCAAACAAATTCAAATTTTTTTTTCTCTCTTCTGGCACAATTGACATAATATGAAATTAAGAAAAGACTCATTGAGTACAGTAACTGACAAAAGATTTCTAAAGCTAGATATTTCTGGACTTGGCGTAAGTAGTTATATTGTGGGAAAGGGAAGGAAACAGGATGTGTGTGTATGAAAACACAGGAAACTTTCCATTTTATGGCACTGGTAAATTTCAGAGGTTAGAAGGAAGAAAGAAAGAAAAAGAAAGCTTATTTTGAAGAATTTGTCCTATTAGTGGAGATCCTTGGCTTAGTGGCCAAAGTGCTGGCCTTGGAGTTAAAAAGACCTGTATTAAATACTTCCTCGTGCACTTAGTAGGTGTGAGAATCTTGGCAAATTATAACCTCTCTGATCCTCATATTCCTTATTTGCAATAAGGGGATGATATCTGTAGTACCTACCTCATACTGTTGTTAGGAAGAACATATGAGTTAATATGGTACTTTATAAAGTGCTTTGCAAAATTAAAGTGTAATGATGATAATAACTCACATTTATGTGGTGCTTTACATTTTACAAAGCCTTGTGGGATAGGTATCCACATTTTATAGATGAAAAAACTGAGACTCAAAAAAGTTATTTGCCCAGGGTCACAGAGCTAACAAGTGTCTGAAGTAGAATTTGAAATCAGTAATTTGTTTACCACATAAACTATCAGTTGTGACCTCTCATATAGTAATTATTGAAAATGTTTGTTGACCCAGTGGGTATTATTATTATTAGGGCTTAATTTTCCAGTTAACCTAAGTGAGAAGTAAAACCTGAGCTTCTTTGTGACTAAGTGACCTCCCTAAACTTGAGTTTTAATCTGGGTAGTTAAAGAAGAACTAATTTCAAGGAGAGATTTTTTTATCCAAGGCAAATTTTCTGCAAAAATGTCAGCAACCTCTGTGACTGGAGGAGTCCTGGGTCTTGGTAAATTCAATCAGGCCTTCTACTGAGCCTTGAATATTTTAATTCATCTACTGTGAATTCCTTTGTCACCGCTCCTGTTTATTGATTTTGATTTATTTTTTTAATATGGTAGTGAAAAGAATAATCGAGGGACAGAGGAGCTACTCCAAGCCCTCTGTATCTTTTTTATGGGTTAAGATTGAGGGTCATCCAAAGACTCTTAAACAGTACATGCATGTATATGTTTGGTTTTTTGCCTATAAACCTTTTTGCCTTCAGACCTATTTTATCGAAGACCATAATATTTTTTATTTGAAATAGTGAGTGTTGAGTTGATGTTAAGCTATGAAAATCAAGTTTATGAGGGGGGAAGATCTTAAATTCTGATGTTTGTTTTTTAGGCTATTCTCAAAAAAATAACTTTATTTTGAAGGTTGCCTCCATGGATATTGTGGTATAGTCAAAGGGGAAAAAATATTGGATTTGAAGTCAAAGGTCTTGGTTTCTAATCCTAACTTTGTCACTTACTGTCTCTATGATCTTGTGCAAGTAATTTAACTTTTCCAAGCCAAGTTTTTTTTTTATCTGCAAAATGGGGATAATCAATATTTCTGGATCTGAATTCAGAGTTGAATCTTGGCTTAGTTGCTTCCTACTTGAGCATACTTATGTTTCTTCATCTATAAAATGAGGCAGTTGGACTGCATGAGTCCCCTTCTAGCTTCAGATCTATAATCCTATATCTCTTATTGCTTCCGAGGGATGCCTTTCAGGTTTAACTTGGATGCCACTGCAGAGACAAGTGCAAGGCAAGACAGAGACTTCAAAACCCAGGTTTGGACAAGTCCTCTGTTCTCACCTCATTTTTGCCCTGTGAAAGATATATTCCCTTAATAAATACTGAGATTGGAATTGTGTATAGGTGATACTAGAAATTACACAGGTCTGTTTGACACCTCTCTTTTCTAGTCCTCCATTTCATGAGCCAGCAGACAGCTTACTCTTTCATCAACTAGGCAGTTGATGTGAAAAGCTTATGCTGATACTGCTGTTAAAATTTACAAAGCTCTTTTCTGGCAACAGTCCTACGAGGTAGAAAGACACATGTCTACAAATACTATTTAACTTAGAAATGACTGTTTATTTTTTTTTATTACCCAATTCTTAAAGTAAAATAAGAATAAAAAGAAATATAGGTGTCACATTTCTGCACACTCAGAGTTCTTATGCATGTGAGATTTAAAAAAAAAAATTCTCCATTTCCCCATGGTTCAAGGACGGTAGATTCCCAACTGGTCTTCCTGGCACATACACCATGATACCCATCAAGGCAACCTTCAAAATAAAATTATTTTTTGAAAATAACCTAAAAAAAACCATCAACATTTAAGATCTTCCCCATACACACTCCTCATACTTGATTGTCATAGCTTAACATCAACTCAACATACACTATTTCAAATAAAAAATATTCTGGTCTGCCATAACTTAGGGCTGAGGGCAAAAAGGTTTATAGGCAAAAAAACAAGCATATACATGCATGTACTATTTAACAGTCTTAGGGTGATCCTAAATCTCAACCCATAAAAAGATATAGAGGACTTGGAGTATGGATATGGATCCATTCAGCATCTGTATTTCTTTCTAGTTCTCTGGTTTTCATGCCAATAGCTTGAAGATGTCCTCAAAAGAGTGGACTTGTAAAGTATGCCCATGCTAGGAAATTTGGCTTTATTTCTCTATGCCTTAAAGACCACTAATTCAAATTTCCTTTCCTGGCCTACTTCTCTCTCTTTCATCCCCAAATTCTAAACATATACCCTAAGAGCATATTGTAGCACTTTTTAGGGAAAGATGAAGAGCCAGAAAGATTTTAAAAGTCATTTGAACTGGAAGTATCAGACAAGCCTGCACTGACTTAACACTCCTGAGTGCAGCCAGAACCAAATTAAAATCTAATTGGAAAATATGTAACAGAATAAATAAAAAATACCATAGAACAAAGATAATGTTAATATGGGGTTTTCTATCTTTAAGTGGCCCCCATTTATTTTTAAGTTTGACATCACCTTGTCCAACCCTTTGATTTTATAAAAGAGAAACTTGAAGTCAGTGTAGGGGCCCCAGGTCATATAACTAGGGAATACCAGGGTTAGAGCTGCTTCCTAGGTAACTTACTGTTCTTCCTATCAAACCACACTTGCTCTCTATTTCTTAATACAAGTAGCCCCTATCGTATAAATGGGGAGTATTGTAAAATTTCTTTTTCTTTTTCATAACTCAGAATGCATTTTTACCATCCTTCCTCACAAAGGATTTAAAACTGGTAGGAATTTTGTAGATCAAGTACTATTTTTTTAAACAAATCAGGAAACAGTTGGGACTGAAGTAACTTGCCCCAGGTCACACAAACTAGTAAGTAGCAAAGTAATGAGAACTTTTAGTTGTTATATGTACAGTTATTCAGAGATTTTGAAATCAGTGCAAATCAGCATAATGGACATAGTGAATTATTTTTAGGACATTTGCTGAAATTTGATTAAATGATTTAAAGATGTAATTTCATTCTTTAAAATCTGGAAGGTCCCTGAATAGGAATGAGTCATTTGGAGTAGCACTTAACTTTTTTGAGGTTGAGCAAATAAAATAAGATTCCTTGAGACTGTCTGCTTTGAGTTCTGTTCTTGTTTGGTCTTAAGACTTGGGCATGATAATTATTTAAAATTCTCCTTTTTTGATTTACATGGATAATCTATGATTTTAGACTAGCCAAGAAATTAATTCAGCTGTGGAGAGGAGAGACACACTCATTTGCTTGGCTCACTTATCTGTACACTTACAGCCAAGAAAGGCCAAAAAGATAGGACTCTGCTTTACTTCCCCTGGCGCTGAGGCAGACTCAAAGGGAGGGAGGCAGGGTCCCTCATTTAGAGAACTCTTTAACATTTGGAAGCTGAGGATTTTGTGACCAAATTAAGTTTATCCTCCTAGAGATGTGGTGCTTTAATTCTGCTGATTCCTCTGTCTGATAACTTCCCATTTTATTTAAAGCAAGACTAGCAGCTGCTCGCTGTACCCTGAGCCTTAACTGAGAGTTAGGAAGTACTGTAATTAGTTTTTACACACAAGAGCAGCTGATTGGAGAGTTCCTGAACTAGCAAATGTTCATGTTTGCCTTCCTATGGGAGGTCGGCTAAATTGGAAGGGTTTGCTGCAGTTGCTAAGAATTGCTTAAAAATGTGCAGCTTACCATCAGGAGATCAGCAGTGGATGTCATAAACAGCTGTGTGTACTATGTGTTAGCTTGAATCCACAGTAAGCATTTCATCTTTGGCCTAATGTGTGTCGCTGGGGAAACCTGAAACCCCAAATCAATATTTCATAGAAAATGTTAATCACCCAATACAAAAGTGATTGTAAGCCTCATGTCTTTATTGGTTATTTTAAAATTTATGCAATATTTCACTGAGTGTGTTTTGGTGTGTCATATAATTTCCAATTAGAATGTCTTCATGCACAAGTCGAGACCACCTATGATATCATTAATCCTCTTTGAAAAAGAAGGATGAACAACAAGGAAAACAAGTAGAATGTGAGGTCCTTCAGGGCAGAGATTGTTTTTGTATTGGTTTGTATCTCCAGCACTTAGCACACAGGAAATGTCTAATAAATGCTTATTGACTTGACTTGTCATCTAGCCAGTTATTAAGCACCTAGTATGTACTATGCTGCTAGGCTGGGGAAGATGCAGAATTTAGATCACATGAAGTCTCTACCCTCATGGATCTTTCAGGCTAAGTACCTCAATGCTGTATTGTAACTACTGATAACTATACTCCAATAATGCAAAATATTATATGGATCAGTGTACTGAAAGATGCGAACAGCCACTGTGTAAAGCTAGAGAGGGAAAAGTTTATTCAGCAAACAAAAGAAAAAGGAAGGGTGTCCCAGACAGGGGGAGAGCATGAGAACTTTTCAGCAGGCTGAGAGTAATTCAGTTTGGTCGGAGTGCTGAGTATTTTGTGGGGGGAAATGAGATAAAGGTGAAAAGATAGGGTGGTACCTGGCTGTAGAAGATCTTGAATGCCAGTCAAAGGAATTTAGACTTGTAGGCAATAGAAAGCCACTGGAGAGTTATGAGGAGAGACATGATATTCTGTAGAATCCTGGAATCCAAGAAAGGAGGAACTTCTCAGAGTGTGAGATAACTCTAGGGAGATCAGTGAGAAGAACCTTGGGTTTGACAGCTTTATCTCATTTCTGTTAATTCTTAGGGCCGGGGGCAGCTAGATGGCACAGTGAATAGAGCACTGGCCCAGGAGTCAGTAGGACCTAACTTCAAATATGACCTCAGACACTTAACACTTACTAGCCATGTGACCTTGGGCAAGTCACTTAACCCCAATTGCCCTGCCCTCCCCCCTCCAAAAATAAAAAATATTATAAAATAAAATTCTTAGGGCCTTATAGTTTACAAATTGATCTCTCTGCAGCAGCTCCATGAGGCAGTCAGGGTCAAGGATTATTTCTTTTTTCCAGAGCAGGGAATTGTACATGAGGAAGTTTAAGTAATTTACCTAGGGTTTTATACACATATGCACACACTGACTGTTGAGCACAACTCCACCCTTCCCTTCCCCTAATTGATCCGTGAGCAGGAATTTCAGCCTATGTTTTAAGCCTAGAGATACAAAAACACTGTAGTTCCAAGGAGTTTACATTCGAATAGGGAAAGACAAAACATAAAAGATCTCCTAGGATGGTGGGAGTGGGGAAAGGGTCCCCACTGGGGAGGCAATCAGCTGTTATGGAGGCAGAGCCCACCTGACAAGGAGCAGAAAGTGAAGTGAGCTGCTGGCTGGGACTGACTCCCACCCATGTGGCTGATGTGGCTGGCAGTCACTGATCCACAAGGACCCCCTGGGGCAGAATCATCTTTAAAGCTGCCAGAGCATCTTTTGTTAGTGTTATTCCCCCCACCTACACTCCCCGCCTCTAACACCCGAATTCCTTCGGATATCAGATGTATACCAACTTGAGGAATCCTTGTATGGAGGGCAGGTACTTGGGTATCCTGTTCCCCTGGGAATATTTAAGATGATAAAACAGTTTGGCTTAAAATTTTAAAGCTAAAGCTTTTCCTTATACCCCGGTGGTGTAATATTGTATCTGAACTAGGGAGTACTTCATCTGTGTACAAAATGGGTGAAGACTCTTGGGAACGTTTCAGGGAGCGGGATCCCCTATGTCGATTATTTTTTAAAACAAACAAAAAAAAATAGCCACTGCACAATAGAGTCATTCTAGTTTTATAGGTGAAAGAGGAGAGGGGGCAGATAGAAATTACCCTAGAGTGTAAATCTCCATGCATACTTTACCTTGAATTTGTAATAATTACAGCTTGGCTTGCCAAGTGGTGATTAGAGGCCCATTCTGTTCCTGCAATCTTTCTGCATTGTCCTAAGGTATTAGTCTCTCACTGGGCTGATTGCCAGGCCTTTGCTGATTTGACAAGCAGGCAAAAATGCAGCTTTTTTGTTTACTTAGATTCCTTTCAGAATCCCTTTGGAACAGCAGGGAGCCTCTCTTCCTTTTCAGTGCTCTAGCTTGTCTTAGGGATAAATGGTAGGAGGTACAACTTTCTAATGAGGACTATAATAATGTAAAATAGCCATTGATTAAAGAGTAGCTGGGGAGGCCAACCTTATCCGGGCGGGGTTGAGGGGAGTTTCTTTTCCATATTCAGGAGATGATAAAACAGCATTCATCCCAGGACCCTTAGTATTTACTGTCTCCTGTATTTGAGCTTTTTGAGACTGGACTGCCAAAAAATCATCATTTATTTTCCCTTGAAGAAAAAGGGGGAAAAGCCCACCTCTAAAGGCTGGCTCCACACTAGGAGGTGGTTTTGTGGGATACCAGGGCTGATGACATTCCCCTGGCCTGAGGAGGAGGAACGCCTTTCCTAGCTCCACAAAGACTGCAAAGGGGCTCTTGTTAGGGGGAAATGATGTTAGCATATTGAGAGGCTTGCCTTTCCCCAGAGTTTGACATTCGAGCTCTGTTTCATATAAACTCACTAGGAAGGAAATTGGGGGATCTGTCCTTTTGTAAAGAAAGAAACTGTCTTTTGTGATCCTGCCTGATGACCCATGAGTGTCAGGTTGAATTACTTAGATTTTTTGAAGTCTATAGCAGCACTTCATTTCCTGACTTTCCCTTGATCCAGGAGGGAGAGGAGATATCCATCCAGATAAGTGATTTTGCAGTAATGTAGAGGGAGGACCCTAAACCCACCATTCAGTCAAGTTTCCTATTTGGCTGAAAGGGAGGCTAGTCTCATAATGGGAAAAGCAGCTCATGGAATTGGTGCATCTGAGTGAATCCTAACATTAGCTTGGGGGCCACCCTGAGGAAACAGGCTGACTCAGGACACAGAGTGTGTATGACCACAGCATGACACAGAGAAGATACTGAGCACTGTTTCCTTGGCAGTTTTCTTTGCTCACTTGGCATACAAAATGACATTCTTGCCTGAATCCCATGTGGGAGAAGGTAAATGCTATAGGTCTAGAGATAATCAGAATGGAAAACAGGGGCCTAAGGGATCTTAGCATTGAAGAATCTGTAGCATAGGACTATTAAGTTTTCTCTTATAAAACTTATCATTGTAAACACATGTGTAAAGCATATACATATACACACATGTACACATATAATTGTAATATTTCTGAATTTTCATATTCCGTTTTCTCTGTAAATAAAGCCTAGTGAATGTCCTCTTATAGTCTTCACTGTTATAAAAGATCTAGTACTGCAAAAAAGCACCAGGTGAAGTGTCACCTGCAGAAGATTGACCTGTAATTAGTATTTGAGTACAGGAGATCTGAAACTCAGGGAACCTGCCCAGTTTTAGAAGTTTGGCACCTTGAGTTTGGGATTTAGTGATCTGGGAAAAGATGCAAGCCCCCCAGAGCAGGAATTCCAAGCAGAGAAGCTGTTGCCTACCTAATACTAATGGTGAGGGCTGAATTCTCCACACCTCTACATGTATAGGAAATCAAAGAATAGCTAGTCTCTCTACATAATCAGGAAACCAGAAGAATAGGTTAGTTCTTTAGAATTTTTAGAATTGCTTTGCATTTTTAACCTAGCCTCATAACCTAGTAGTGAGAAGTATTTTTCAACTTTTAGACAAAGATTTTGGGGGAAATAATAAGAGAATTACCATAAGATACTGTTTCTCAAGCTCTGAGAGAGAGCCAAATTAAGGTTCCCAAAGATCTACAAAAGTTTCTCTAAAGTGTGTGAGGACTTTCAGGGAAAGGAACAAGTGTTTTTTCTAGCCTATTGAAGAGATAAACTAAGTAACCTCTGGGTTTGGTATTTGGTTGGAGTTTGAGAGTATCCTGAGTGTAGTTAAGGGAGGAATGCAAGATTAAAAAGTTAGTATTTGTGCCTTGGGGTGGTTAGGTAGTATACAGTAGATAGAGGACCAGACCTGAAGTCAGATAAAGTCAGCTTCCTGAGTTCAAATTTGGCTTCAGGCACTTACTAGCTGTGTGGCCCTGACCAAGTCACTTCACCCTGCTTGCCTAAGTTTCCTCATCTGTAAAATGGCCTGAAGAAGGAAATGGCAAAAGCACTCCGGGATCTTTGCCAAGAAAACCCTGAGTGGGGTCCCAAAGAGTCAAACAGGACTGAAATAACTCAACAACAACAAATTAGTGCCTAGAGATCATTCTGTTTTACTAGACAAGATGAGAAGAGGTTTAAGGGGATTTGTAAAAAGGAAAAGAATGGGAGCATAATTGGAGATGTGGGGTTCGAATATCTGAGAGTGAGGGTCATTGAGTACCAGGCCATGTGCAGACCTGAGAAGCTTTGCATTGAAGTATGACATAGAGAGTTGACAGTTGGATAGCATGCCAAGCCTGGAGTTGACCTGAGTTCAAATTCAGCCTCAGAAACTAGCTGTATGACACTGGAGAAGTTACTCAACCCTGTTTACCTCAGTTTCCTCATCTGTAAAATGAGGAGAAGGAAATAGCAAATCACTCCAATATCTTTGCCAAGAAAATCCCAAATGGGTTCATAAAGAGCTGGGTATGACTGATCAACAATAACAAAGAATATACAATTTTACAGAGAGAATACACACAATGTAGTTAAGGTGGGCACTGTCAGTTGGGAACAGGAAAGACCTTTTTGGAAGTAGTGGTGCTTCAGTTGTGTTTGGAAAGGAGAGGATCCCATAAGGAGGATGGGGTGGGCTAGTGCAAAGATACAGAGATGGGAAGTGGGGGACTGAGAGAAGAGCAGGGCAGTTTGGTTGGCTTATAGAGTGTGAAAAGGGAAAACTGTATGAGAAAATATGTTCAGTACAGAAAGTTTTCAGGATAGCAGGACTTTATCCTGTGCTCTGTACAGAGATAATTAAACAGAAATCCAAATTACAAATGAAGAACTCCTTTCTGCTAGCTTAATCTTTAATCTGTCTCCTCTTCCCACTCAGTTTCTTCATGCTGCTCTTACCAAACTCTTTTATTCATTCCCCAAATAGCCACCCACATCCAGGCTGTTAACCCTGGAGTCCTGAGAATCTTCCCATCTCTGTGCTTGCTAACCGAATGTCTTTGAGCATTGTATCTTCCTTCTCTGCAACTGCCTCTCAAACATCCAACATGCCTCTGACCTTTCCTTAGATTCTTTTCAGAATGCCATCTTTTGGGGCAGCTAGGTAGCACAGTGAATAGAGCACTGGCCCCAGAGTCAGGAGGACCTGAGTTCAAATCTGTCCTCAGACACTTGACACACTTATTAACTGTGTGACCTTGGGCAAGTCACAACCCCAATTACCTTACTTTTCCCCCTTCAAAAAAAAAGGATAAAAAAAGAGAATGCTGTCCTTTTAATTGATTAGACAGTGCTACTCACTTGTTCAATTCAAGATTTAATTATTCAGGACCTAGGACTTTCCTTGGTGCCATGGGTAGCCTGCAGGTATGTAGTAGAAAAGAGCATTAGATATGGAATCAGAAAACCTTGGCACGCTGCCATTTCCTGTGTGGTCTAGAGGAAGCCACAACCTCTCTGGACTTCATTTTCTTTGTTTCTTTTTCTTTTTTGGAGGGGGGAAGGTAGGGCAATTGGGGTTAATTGACTTGCCCAAGGTCACAGGCTAGTTTTTGTGTTAAATGTCTGAGGCCGGATTTGAACTCAGGTCCTCCTGACTCTGGGGCCGGTGCTCTATTCACTGCACCACCTAGCCGCCCCTGAACTTCATTTTCTTTGTCTGTAGAATGAGGGAGCTGAGCTGGAAGAACTCTAAGGGCCCTTCTAGCTTTAAATCAACACCCTTCATCTCCTGTTGCCTCTTAAACAAAAAACCCTGGCCCTTCTTGCAACCCGCAACCTGCCTTGCCATTTTACAGATTAGCAAACTGAGTTCTGCATCCCTTAAGAGTCTGCAAGGCAGAAACTGACTCACTTTTGTACTTGAATCTTTTTGTTGTTGTTCTGTGGTTTCTTTCGTATCTGGCTCTTCACGATCCCATTTGGGGTTTCTTGGCAAAGATACTGGAATGGTTTGTCAATTCCATCTCCAGCTCGTTTTTCAGGTGAGGAAACTGAGGCAAACAGGGTTAAGTGACTTGCCCAGGGTCACACAGCCAGTGAGTGTCTGAGGCCCTATTTGAACCAAGGAAGATGAGTCTTCTTGACTCCAGGTTCAGCGCTCTATCCATTTTGCCACCTAGCTGCTTTAAATGTATCTTTTATCATTTTACTTTCTCTCTAGGGTTTCTTTGTAACTTTCCATAGGTAACAAAAAACTACATGCACCTCTCTAGGTCTAAGCTGTCACCTCAACTCAAGCCATCCACTAGCATTGGTCTACTCAGCTGTAGGAATCCAGGCCTGTGCCACCATACCAGGTGATTAGATGGAGTTGAGAAGAACAATTGGCTTTCCTGGAACACTGAGGTTCACAAAGCACTGGGCAGTAGGTCCCACTCATTATTATCCCCATGTTTGAAGTGAGGAAATTAAAACTCAGGTTAAGTGTCTTGCCCATGGTCACACAGCTAGTAAGTACCAGAGGTAGGCCGCTTCTGCCTTTGAAGTGGTTTCTCTCTCTATTACAACAGCACTTTGATAATAAGACTAACTTGCACAATGGAACAGGCTCCTTCCTTTTGGCCACAGTCTCTCCTCTAATTCCTCCATCTTCCTTTTGGTCTAGGGATGAGATTTGTTTCCTGGAGGGCTGCACACAATACTCTCCTCCCCTCCCCCTTGCTCACTCTCACTAGTGTAGAGATTGGAAATATAATCTGCTACACTAAGTCACAACAATTGGCTCATTTATGTCCAGATGCAAGGGCCCAGATTCATGTGGAAATTTCTTTCTGCCCTGTGGGGAGTTCATAATTATTAATAAAATAGGAAATAAACTAACATAGCTCATTTACACCCTTCCCCTTATCCCCAGGTTAGAAAAGAGATTGCTCTTCTCTAACCAGAGGTTAGACACCAGAATTTCTGCCCTTAATAGGGTGGGGAGCAATTTCCTTTATTTTTCTCCTGGCTTCTGAACTTCAAAACCATGTCTCCTCTACTGAGGATTCAAAGTTCCCTCAGTGCCTGGGGTCTTCTCATCCTAGAACAACCCCACTATTCCTATGACCTACTCACTCTGGAACATTTTGTGGAGGGGGTCAGGACAACCTTCTTCATTACCCTTCTTTACTCAGAACCTTCCCTATTTCCCTTCTGATAAAAAATAAATTCCTTCTCTGAGCATTCAAGCTGTTCAATAATTAGACTTTTGTAATCTACTTTTCTTCCTTTCGCTTACTTTAGTTCCAACCAAACTAGCATTTAGCATTTGTTAGCTGAGTTCCCGCCATCTAGCATTTTTGTCTAATCCATTCCCATCTCTGTACCTTGCTCCCCACTATTTTAGGCTCCACCATGCTACTTCTATCTCAGTTTAGGACAAATCTCTTCCAGACCTAGCTCTGGTGTCACTTTCTTATTGAAGCCTTATCAGATATAATCCTCCTACCTACCTCACATTCCAAAGTGATCTGCCTTTACTCCTCTGGGCGCCTTGTCCCTTTCTTTTATTCTTCTGGAATTCTCCCCCACCTCCCACCCCCCTTTTAAAATCATAGCTGTTTGTATATTTATGTACTTTTTTCCCTCCAGTTAAATTGTTTGTTGTTCTCAGCTCCTAACAGAAAGCCTTGTAGGTAGAAGTACTTTAAAAGGATCTGCATAGAACTGAATTGATTTACCCTGATGATCCACATCCTTTGGTCTGAAAGCAAAGGAGAATATAGCAATGTCAAATTAGCCAGTAAAATGCTGATGATCCTTCAGTGTTACACAGCACAGGAAATGAGCAAGGCTTATCTGTGCATGGTTCTTATTCCTTGACCTTCCCTTGTCTCTTAGATAAAAATGTACATATGGTACATAATGTCATTGAATGTGGTCTGTATTAAGATTTCATTTCTCCTTTTCCCTTTTGATTATATTCTTCCTCTTTTGAATAGCCATTCTTTTGGAATTATAGGAGTTTGATGTTATTGTTAAGCTTGTGTGTGGGGGGTGAGGGGGTAAAAACAAGAGCGTTTGCTTTTTCTTTTTCTTAAAAGACTTGTTTCCTACCTCATGAAGAATCTGTGCCTTAGGTTTCTCTTGGATAGTCATGCTAAGCAAATTCTATTGGTTTTAATGACACAAAGCTTTTTTTTATGAAAAAAGGGCTTCTTTTATCAACAGTTTTTTATCTTGTGATGGTCCTATAGCTATGAGTCATAGAAGAGCAGTCTGAAGAATGAAAGTTGTGGGTTGCCCAGAGGGTAACTTAGATGTCTTGAATGGTCTGACATATCATCAACTATGCAAGAGAAATAAGGTAAAGGATATTATCAGAGAGGAGTGTGATTAAAACAGAAGGTGGGCCAGGAACAGGATAAGAATGAGAAATAATAAATGGACAACCTGTGTGTTTCATTGGTGTCTATTAAGTGGCACTTTAAACTATTTTCAATCATTTCTGACTCTTCATGACCCAATCTGGGATTTTCTTGGCAAAGATCCTACAGTGGTTTGCCATTTCCTTCTCCAACTCATTTTAAAGATGAGGAAACTGAGGCAAGCAGGGTTAAGTGATTTGCTCAGAGTCACATAGCTCATAAGTATCTGAAACCAAATTTGACCTCAGGAAGATGAGTCTTATTAAATGTCTGGAAACCTGGGGAAAAAAACCATACAACCTCTCGATCCTTTCCTTCCCTGTGGCCCTCTCCCACCCACCCCCACCCTAGCCCCCAGCATATTTATTGGAAGACTTATGGGGGGCAATGGATGAGAGTTGCTTTGGATGAGAGAGAATAGGTGGGTTTAAAGGAACTCTTATGTGGTTGAAATCATAGATCCATCAAAGTAAAAAGGAGGTTTTTTTTATACTGGAATAAAAACATCTATAAGGCTCATAGGACAGGAACCTTAGAAGGTATCTTTGCCTGCTGAATTCTGTTTCTGTGGCTGGTAACATAGTTTTAGATGTCTTTTTCCCTCTCCATCATTCCTGGTTCCAATCAGTTCCAAATCCTTTCAGTTTTGTCTCCATAATATCTTTTGTCTCTTCCTTCCTACAACTACCACCTGCAGTCTTCCGAGAGCCATGATATTCTTTCTCTTTCCTACAACAAGCCTTTGCATAGATTGACCCCTGTGCCTGGAATAGCAAAGTAATCCAGATTGACTAGAGTGTAGGACATGAAGGGGAATGGTGCAATAAACCAAGAAGGACAGTCTGGAGCCAAACAATACAATAGTGAACCACTGAAGCTTCTTTAGCAGGGAGGTGGCATGATTATGACTTTGCTTTAGAAATGTGGAGGATGGACTGGACAGTGGAGTGATTGATGTCAAGTAGACCATTTAGGAGGCTTTGAGGGAGATGCTGAAATTGGGTCTCCCTGTCTGATTCAAGCTAGAAGTATAGCACTCCTGAAATGACATGAAGCTTTAACATTCCCCCTGCCCCTTTTTTGTCGTTGAACAGGGCTAGTTCGCTCCTCCTTAACCAACAAGGGGCAGCTAAGTGGTTCTGTGGATAGAATATGGGACCTGAAGTCAGGAAGATTCATCTTCCTGAGTTCAAATCTGGCCTCAGACACTTACTAGCTGTGTGATCCTGGGGAAGTCACATAACCCTGTTTGCCTCAGTTTCCTCATCTGTAAAATGAGCTGGAGAAGGACATGGCAAATCACTGTAGTAACTTTGCCTGGAAAATACCCAATGGGGTCACAGAGTCAGGACACAACTGAAATGACACCACCACTGCCACCACCACAACTTCCTGGTGTTCTATCCACTGGACTGCGTAACTGTCATGAAGACCCCATATTTGACTGAAAAGCAACACCAAGCACCAAGGTAGCCCTTTGTGCCCAGGGGCTCACCATATTGTTGCTGAGATTGCTTGGATGCCTAGTAGATGTTAGCCCTACTGCAGCTCAGAACGCCTAAATTCAAGAGCTCTCAGTTTCAGCCCTTGCCCCACTGCTCAGGTAGCAGGGATTACCATTGTGTGCCACCACATTGGCCTAGGAAACCATTTCAAAATGCCCGAGGTGCTGAGTATCTGAGCTAGGGCTGTGGTTATGTGAGCAGAGAGAAACTGTAGAAGTAGCATCCAAATGATTGAATGATAAAAAGCATCTACATTGTGAAGTACACTGCAGAGTAGAGTGACTGAGCGAGCAGTCTTAGGAGACTGGGAACAGCAAACTGTATAGGTGAGAAGTTTGGTGTTGTAAATAACACTTAGACAAAGCTAATCCACCATATTTAATAACATATATATATGTAATTATTGTATTCCATCGTCATTAAGCATGAATGTTTCTATAAATTACTATAATTAGCACTAATTTTGTGTGGTCAAAATGAATGTTCCTAGAATTAGCTTGAGAATATTAACTTACATTTCTATAGCACTTTAATTTATCTCATTTTATCCTGACAATAAGGCAGGTCCTGTAGTGATGTTAACACCGTTTTGGGGATAGGGACCTATGATTTCACATCTTTGGTACAGTTAACTCCCAGGTGAGGAATTCAGGTTGGTACCTTCACCACCACTTGTAGTCTCACCTAGAGCCCTGAAAAATTAAGTGATTATTAACACAGGGTCACACAGCCAGGATGAGGCAGGTCTTAAACCCAGTGTTTTGTGGCTTTGAGACAAGCTCTCTGTCTACTGTGTCATGCTGCTTCTATCCTCATTTTGTATATGAGAAAACTAACACTCAGAGAGTTGAAGTGACTCCTCTGAAAGAAATCCTTTGATTTGTAATCCAGGGTGACTCAAATCTTTTCTCTCTTTCTGTTGGGACTTATTTAGGTCCAGTACTAGCTACCATACTCTCCAGTCCATTCTCAAGTGAAAGTCTCCTACCCAACCCCTTTTGTTCTTTTGTTCATTTTAAAATAACCCAATGGGTATCTATTTGGTCAGATTGTATATTGGGGGAGATTAAGGGAAAGTTAGGTGATCTCTGGTCTCTGGACAGATAGGGAGCTAACCCCTACATGAAGTTTCTTTCCTTTTCTCACTTTCTTTTCTGTCTTCTCTTGGCTCTTCTTTCACCTTCAAATATCTCAGTACTTTTATGCTGTTATTTCACAGTTCAATCCCTGTCATTCCTTCTTGCTCATCCCCTTTTTGGAATCTTAGAATTTAGAACTGGGAGGAATCCTTGTCCAGGAGTTCTGATCCTTTTTTGTGTCATGGAACTCTTGGCAATCTGAAGTCTATACACCCCATCTCACAATTATATTTTGGAATGCATAAAATACATAAAGTTACAATGAATACCAGTAATATTGAAATATCAAATATTAAAATAAGTTTGTGAATCCCATGTTAAGAAGTCTTAATTTCAAAATTCTTGTTTTATAGAAGTGGAAAACAAACCCAAGAAGTTAATCCAGAGAGATTAAATTACTGCCCAAGTCCCCACAGGTATTGAGTAGCATAATTGGATTGGAACCAGCATCTTCCAGCTTTTATTCCATTATACACAGCACTGCCTTAGAACACAAGGTCAAAGCCCAGCAGATAGTAACGGGACATTCATCCATTTCCTTCAGGTGCCAAGATGGTTTTTAGATTTTGAGAGAATGAATTAGGAGAATATTTTCTGCCTTCCGTATCTGATTATGAAGGAGATAACCCAGTATAACTCAGGGGAATGAATAGAAATCACCTTTGTTTTCCCTCTTTCTCCTCTGATATGGTGACAAGAATTTCTAACACAAGTAACATTCTTGCCTAGGACCCCTTAGTCTTGGGAGTATAAACTTGTTTGACAGCTTTTTTCCCTCAGCTTAGTGATAAATGTCTTAGAAACATATTCTGTTCTTAGTGACTGGTGAAGTTATAGTTTAATTAACACTTCTAGGGGATTGAAAAACAGATCTCTCCTGATCTACAAAAAGACAAATGCTGGATATATTTATTTCATGAGTAAAAGCAAAAGGGGGTAGGAGGTGGAGAGACATAAGATGCTCTATAATCCCCCTGAAGTGACCATAGTCACAGAAGCCTTATAACTTTAAAAATCCTAATCTGGTGCCAATATATGCTATAACTGGGACATGACTCCAGAACTTAAAAAAAAATCTGCTTTGTTTTCTTTCAGAAGGGAATATTTTTATTAAATGGCAATTCTGAGTTGTCTTAATTCCCTTTTAGAGCATTCAAAATTTCTTAGCTTTCTAATGAACAGGACTTGGCATCTAGTGGTACAGTGGATAGAGCACTGGACTTGGAATCAGGAAGACTCATTTTCATGAGTTCAAATATGGCCTCAGATACTTCCTAGCTGTGTGACCCTGGCTAAGTTACTTCACTCTGCTTCATTTTCCTCATCTGTAAAATGAGCTGGAGAAGGAAATGGCAAACCACTACAGTATCTTTGCCAAGAAAAGCCCAAATTTGGTCACAAAGAGTTGGATAAGATTGAACTACAACAAATGGACTTGGTGACTATGTGCTCATGTAGCATCTGAAGATCCACTTATCTGAATTTGGACTGGGCTACACATGGCTTATTAAAAAGAGCATTGAGTCTAGAGTCAAAGAAGGATCCAGATTTGACTCCTGGATCTGCTGTTTACTGTATTACTTTAGGCAAGTCTGGACCTCAGTTTCCTCTTTTGGAAAATATGATATGAGTTGAACTAAATGATCCCTCAAGTCCCTTTCTGCTCTAAATACTGAAATGTTAGGTTGAGAGGCAGTGCCACACATACTACCTATGTGACCTTGGGGAGGTCACTTCTCTTGTTCATTATGAGGAAAGCAAGGGGGATGAACTAGATGACCTCTGAAGTCCACCCCACATCCAAATTTATGACCTCACATTCCTATGATTACCAGGTGGCATGCAGTTTTTCAACCCTAGCAATTTATGAAGACCTGCTACTAAGGCATTAGAAATCTACTCAGGTCAGGAAGATCATCATTATTGAAAGTACTGAAGTAGCAAAGAAAGAAAAGAAAGGAAGAAAGATCAAACCTTTTGTATGGAACCTCTTTGAGTTAAAATCAACTTAGAGTCAAGTCAGCAAGCATTTATTAAGTGCCAACTATATACCAGACATTGGCTAAGTATTGTACTTACAAAGTAAGGCAAAAGATAATCTCTCCTCTCAAGGAGCTACCATGTAATGGGGAAACTATGTACAATATACGTTGTAACTATATAGAAACAAGATACATATAGGATAAATTGAGGGTAGTCTTAAAGGAAGGTACTAAGATTAAGAAAGACTAATATGGATTTCTTATAGAAAATACAGTTTTATCTGAGACTTGAAGCTAGAAGGCAAAGACCTGGGAGATGGAGTGTCTTGTGGAGGGAACAGTAGTGAGGCAGTGTGGCTTGAAGAGTGTGTAGAGAGGAGTATGGTATGAGAAGACTGGAAAGGTAGGAGGGGGCCATGTTATAAAGCGCTTTGAGTGCCAGACAGTAGAATTTATATTTGATCATGGAGGTGTTGGGCAGCCATTGGAATTTCTAGAATAGTAGTGTGATACAGCCATACTTGTGCTTTAGGAAGATCACTGATGACTGAATGGAGGATGACCTGGCATGGGGAGATACTTGTGGCAGAGAAACCAATGAGTAAGCTATTGCAGGAATTCAAGTGTGAAATGATGAGGGACTTTACCAGGACATTGGCAGTTTGAGAGGAAAGAAGGGACCATTTACTAAAGATACAATGTAGGTAAAATCATAGGACTTGCAATTGATTGGATATGGGGTGTGAAATAGAGTGAGCAGTCAAGGATGATGCCTAGGTCCAGGAGCCTGGGAAGCTGAATGGTTATGCCCTAGACCATAATAGGGAAGTTAGGAGGAGGGAAGAGTGAGGGAGGAGTGGGGATGGGTCTAATTCATCATTGGGAAATACTGTAACCTACTTATGTCCACTAGGAATTTCTCCATTGCCTTTTGAGTGACTCAGAATTTTTGTTCTTCAGAGTTTGTTAGCACACCAGCATTCACAGCCATCTAACATCACCAGAAAAATGCTTTTAAAATTGTGGTTTGTGTTTCAAGGATGAGCTTGGGGGTCATTGAAAGTACTGTACAATTCCCTGTGTGCAGTCCAGTCTGCTGTCTTCTACATACTTAGTTTTGAGAGCATGGCTTCTTGCTCACCTATAGTGTTGGTCCAGGAAACATGTAGCAATGGACCAGGAGTATTTCCTGTAGGCTGAACATCCAACTTTTCATCACTACAGTTATAATAAATAATAATGCATCATGCCTAAAGACTTCATTTTTTTTTTTGCTTTTTTTGGGGGAGGGCAATTGGGGTTAAATAACTTGCCCAAGGTCACACGGCTAGGTTTTTTGTGTTAAGTGTCTGAGGCCAGATTCAAACTCAGGTCCTCCTGACTCCAGGGACAGTGCTCTATTCACTGCGCCACTTAGCCACCCCAAGACTTTATTTTTAAAGTAAACTATCAAGTGTTTTTATAAGAATAGCTTTAATATGGCCCAAAGGGGTAGATCTTCTCTATTGGAATCTGAGATATTTAAAAAATAATTTTATTGATACCTTTTGTTTTTACATATTTTGCAAAATATCCCCCCTCCTCTGAACCTCCTAGAGAATTATCCCTTATAATAAAAATATAAAAAAACCCACACCCACAAAAAAACAGTTCCACAGAAACATCAAAAAAGTTTTGTATCATTTTATTTTGTTTTTAAAAAACTTTATTGAAGTGTTAGTTTTGTTGCATAGGTCTTTTTATCCTTTTAAACATTTATTATAAGAGATGACTCTAGGAGGGGGAAAAGAGAATACAACAATGTTGTAGAAAATGTAGCTGATGTAAAAATAAGATATCATTAAAATTATTTTTAAAAATAAATACAAAAAAATTCTAGCACTCTATGTAATGTGCTACACTCAGGGTCCCCTGCTTCCACAAAGAGATCAGGGAGGTACCTTCTCAAATCTTTTTTTTTTTTTAATTTTCACCTTACTGATGATGTAAAGAAGAGTTAGAACTAATGGGAGGAACTGTGAGAAAGATGAAACAAAAGAATGAAAGAAAAGGAGAGCAAATTGTATGCTTCAATCTGCATTCAGACTCCAAAGTTCTTTCTCTGGATGTGGATAGCATTTTCCATCGTGGTTCGTTTGGAGTTGTCTTAGGTCCTTGCATTGCTGATAAGAGTTAAGTCTATCAAAGTCAGCCATTGCACTATGTGACTGTTACTGTGTACAATGTTCTCCTGGTTCTGCACATTTCACTCAGCATCAGTTCATTTAAATCTTTTCAGGTTTTTTTAAAGTCTGCCTGCTCATCATTTCTTATAACATGTCAACTCCAACTTTTATTCATCAGAATTAAGTATTGTTCTTGAATTCTTCTAGTATCTTTTGGATAATTAGGTAGCATGGTGGATAGAATGCTGGGCTTGGAGTGAGGAAGATGAGTTCAAATCCAGTCTTAGACGCGCTGTATGATGCAGGGCAAGTTACTTAACCCTTTTGGCCTCAGTTTCCTCACCTGCAAAATGAGAAGAAAATGGCAAACCACTCCAGTATCTCTGCCAAGAAAACCCCAAAAGAGGTCATGAAGAATTGGGCACAACTGAAAATGACTAAACAAAAGTCTCTTTTAGAGGTTTAATTTTCTCTGTGTGGCCATGGTATCCTACCTTTTCTTTCTCAGAACTTTTTGAAATCTAATCTCTTAAAATCTGGAGAACATGTCAGACTGTATCTTGCTTTTGTTTCCCTTTTTCATGAATTCTGTACCTCAGTCATTTCCTCACGGTTTATGCAGGCATCCCTTGGCTTAGGCCTCAGGGGAGTCTCCATATCCATCCTTGTCCAGTATTCTTTCATGCCTATGGCTTCATCTCTAAAATGAAGTATTAAGTGCCTTTCTAAAAGCAGTGTGACCAGGACCTAGGGAAGCTTGTTAACTCAAAGAATCTCTAATTGGGTGAAATGTGGGTGTATTAATTTCTCTGAGGACATTTCTTTTCTGTAACTTCCATACTCCAGGATAAGCATCAGTTGTCTTTGGGTTTTGGCTGTGTTCCAGTAGCAGGTGCCTTTTAAATATGCAGTCTAATTGTGGCATTTGCTGCAGCCAGTATTAATTTTCACAGGGAGAAGTTGGATGTAAATAATTTGAATGGCTGGCATGATTTCTATTTCTGAATAGCCATGGGCACATGTTTTATTCAGAAGGTTTTCTTTCTTCAAAAACAGAAGTAGGACCTTCATGCATAAGGAAATTTGGTTTTAAATGGTAAAATTTTATGAAATTATTACCACTTGTGAGATGGTCTCAAATGTAACCATAGGGACTGAAATTTTCTATTCACAGTTAACAGCTCACCCATTCAGAACCTAGATAATCTGGCAATCTATCAAGATAGTCAAGTGCCTGGATAGTCATTTCAGCAGCCAACACAGATGACACAAAGTCCATGTACTAAAACTCAGGCACTTCTTTGTTCTTTGGAGAGCCCCTCATGTTTTATATATTCTTTTGTGTATAAAAAGATGATATTGAGAAGTGGCAGCTAATAACCTGACATCAGGAGGGAAAAAGAATCATAAGAAGTCACCAAATTCAGTAGTCTAGGGCATTTACCATAGGAGCAATAAGCCCTACCCATTTTTGTAACAGCATAGTACAATAATTAACGTTCTTGATGATGGTACTGAGTTCTCAAGAAGAGGTTAAATTATGCATTCTTAAATTTTACTGTTTAAGAAGTACTGTAATACAACATGCACAGGAAATATTAATGATTGAAATATGGAGAAAATTATCAGACACAATCTTAAAATGAAAACTTATTAACATTTTTGTGTAAATACTATATATTTATTAGTTTGTGTACCCGTCCTGTAAAAATTCTGTCTTTACCTGCTGCTCGATGCTAGTTGAAGTGGAGGGGTCAGATCAGGCATTCTTTTCAGCTTCTTGCCATTCTTCCAGGTTTTCAACAGTTCTGTAACTGCTGGAACTTTCTCAGGCACAGATAAGTCTCTGAGGCTATGTAATTTCAGTGTCATCTCCCCTATATAAGTTAAAACCTCTGGAGTTTTCATCCTCTCTCTGGTTGCTACCATGTCATTTCCTTTTTAAATGAGACACAATAAGTATTTGATTAGAATCTACTCTTCATTGTTCAATACATTGTGATGTGAAGATGCACAAGAAAACACAAAGAGAGGTGGAGTGGAGTGGCATGAAAAGGTTTGGATTTGGAGGATTTAGAGCCAGAGGATCTGGGTTCAAATACCAGCTTTGATACCTGTGATAACACTTAAGACTCCTAACCTCCTTACATGTCAGCTTCCTTATTTGTTAAATGAGGTTGGAATAGGATCCCTAGTGGCCCTTCCCACTCTAAATCTATGATCAAATTAATCTTAACTCATATGATCCCTACCCTTGAGTTTTCGGTCTAACTGGGGAGGCAAAAACAAGTCAAGTCAATGAGAGTTTACTATAGATCGGACACCGATAATTACAGGGATACAAAAAAGGCAAGCAGTTCTTGTCCTCATGGGTAATCTCAGGCAGATGATAAGTAGGGTAAATGGGGATCATCCCAAAGGGAAGGCAACAGCGTCAGGGGGACCAAAAAAGACTCCTTGCAGAAAATGAGATTTTAGCTGGCTGACATATGAAGAAGGAGGAGGAGAGGAAGAAGGAGAGAATTCCAGGCAGGGGAGATAGCCCACAATAAATGCACTGAGTGGGAAGGCGAAATATCTTTTGTGGAGAATAGCAAGGAGGTCAGTGTCACTGGATCATCAGGAATGTGGAAAGGAGTAAGGTATAAAAAGACTGGAAAGCTAGGAGGTGACCAGGTTGTGCTAAACTGTAAATAGCACAGGCATGTTATAGACAGTAATGGTCAGGAAGCAGTTACAAGATGGGCCATGTCATGTCTGAGAAAAGCAGTTGTGTTGCACACTTTAAATAACTAAATCAGAGGCTGTTCATCTGGGGGCACATGGATGATGATCAAAGGGGACTATGGATAGATTTTCAGAGAGACCATGAACTTGGATGGGAAAAAAGTTACATCTTTATTTCAACTTGATTAGTTTATTTTGTAGCCCTGTGCATATTTTATGCATTTAAAAACATTCTGAGAAGAAATTCTAAGTCAGCCTGCCAAAGGAAAGGAGATGAAAATGAAAAAAAAAAAGGTTAAGAACTCCCTACACTAAATAGTGGCTTTCCTACTTTCTGGATCACAAAGGATCATCATGGAAAACTGATGAGGGGTCCCTAATTAGTCTAAATCAATCTCTCTCTCTCTCCCCCTCTCCTCCCTCCTCTCTTTTTCTCCTTTTCCTTCTCTTCCCCTCCCTCTCCCCCCTAAGTAATTTTTTTAAGTAATTGAATTTGTAGAAAAAAAAATCCTAATGTATTTCCTCAATTTGCACACTTCCCCCTACAACCCTCACAGATTTGTACTCAGAAATATAACTAGGAATTTTTGTTCCTAGTGCAAAACAGTGTCCAGGCTCTTTTTAGAAAGGCATTTGATCCATCACATCATAAATGAAGCCTTCAGATATATGAAGGAATAGTTATTTAAACAATGGCATTCCTCTGATTTCAGAGAGCCCAAAGCAGGTGTGTCACTTAGTCAACTAGAATTTATTTTGCACCTGTGTTGTGTTAGTCTGTGGAGAGTTGAATTAACTCTCTATACTTCTGCACCCCTGAAAAAAGCACACTAGTACATGGTGGTTAATAAAGCTATTTGGAGCTAAAAATAGGTCATATTTTTGTGAATGAATAATTTCTGGATTTTCAGTTTTGCTTCATTTTCAATGCAATGATTCCATGACTGCACCAAAAAGTAGTTTTTTAGTTGAAGCAATATTTGTTTTTCCCAGTACTTCTGTTCATAAAGCATCTATTATGTTTTATTTTAATTATGTTTTTTTAAATGCCCAGCTAGATGCTAGAGATACAAAGATAAAGGACATTTAGTCTCTGACCTCAAGGAGTTTACCTTGAGTGGAAACTGGAGAGTGTACCAGGACATTATATAAAATCTCATTCTTTGTTATATTGAAAGAATTATTTTAATGACTATTTCATTAAAAGTAAAAAAATTTAAAAATAAGAGAAAATGTTATAACAAAATGTGCAGATTTTTATCATTTTATTTCAAAGATTTCTCTTTCTGCTAAGAGATACTGGGGAGAATGGTAGAGAAGATAAGACAATGGATCCACAGGCATTCAGTAATCACCTACTGTGTGCTGGGTGCTATGCCGAGGATACTGAAGAACAAACAAAAGCTGAGTGCTTTCAAGAAGATTACATTTGCCCAGAGACTGAAGGGAGAGGCAGTGGGGGAAGTGGGCACTCCTTTAGGTGGGGCTGCTGGCAAAAGGTGGGCAACAACATAGCACTGCGCTTACTGGGACTTGAATATTTTTGTGCCCTTGCACAAACCTCATATTTCTGGCAGCCTGCTAAAGAAGAAAGAGCAATAGACTTGGCAAGCTTGGTTTTGATTGCTTAAACCACCAGTTCTTTCATGTGCCTCACATTCCTTGTCCATGAAGTAGAGGAGGGATGTGCTTACCATCACAGGGTCACTTGTGAGCTGCTGCAGTCCTTGGTCCCAGCTCTGGAGTGGGGAGTTAAAAGTGGGGGAGGGACGATCGCCCAGTGTCGTTTGTGTCTCATAATGGAAGGAAACCAGTGTTGGGAACCTATTGAGAAACCCTTACTGTAAGTCCAGTCTCCTTTTAGCTTCAGTTCCGTTTCCATGGCAACTGCTGGCCTGGGAGCCTTTCATGAATAGTTTTACAGGAGCTGAAAATCATTGATATTCTGTGTCTTCCTCCAGTAGACTGTAGTAGCCAGCCCCTCACTGTAGGGCTGCTGGAGTTGAAGAGGAACAAAGCCAGAAATTTATGCTAATTTCATTGTGAAAGGAGGGTAAGGCAAGGGAACTTGGGCTCAGGCACAGTATTAACAGAAGTCTTTGTTTTCCGGGTTTGCTTCAACTCTGATCCCAGGTGTAGGCTCATAGGTGAGTTTTGTGAAGGGACTTTCCTATCAAAGAGAAACTGTTTATTTATCTCTTAAAGGATACAACAATGTTGTGAGGAAACCCTCAAGTCTAGCAGGAAAAATCAAGAGAAATTAAATCATCCTTTCCCACAAGAGCCTATCTCTCTTGAAATTTGGCTGTTGTGAAGTTTTTGTGTGAGATTTAGGAATTTTTAGTCACTCTTTTGCAAAATCATTGAAAGCGGTATCAGAATAGCTTTTCTATGAAAAAATTGAAAGTCTTTCCCTTTTCCTCAACAGGACTATAGGCAACTAATCTTCCAAGAAACTCACTGTCTTTAATGTTGTCTGTGTGGAATTAAAATGTCCCCTTTTTCTATTGAAGAGATTGTCTTAAATATTTTCTCCTTTAGAATCTCTGAATCATTTTCCCTTCATTACTAACTTCCTTGATGAAAGCAAACAAAAAACAGTAACTTAGGCAGAAGCCTAAAGATGAGAAGGACTTTGAGGTAATCTAGTCTGCTCCCTACCTGAACATGAAAACAGCTTTGAACAAATGCAGTTCTACCTGATACCAGGATTTTTTTTTTTTCAGGTTTCCTTGGTAGGAAGATGACAGTGAAGGACGGAGTCTAGTGGGATTACCTTTTTTTTTTTTGTAATGCATTGCAGCATTTAAAAAATGCACAGCAGAGAACAAAAGAAAAGTCATTAGGAAACAGAGACAGCTTTGGAGATAATATTAAATTTATTTCATGCTTTCAGAGCAAGTTATTCATAGCACACTTCATCTGCATACCTTTTTTCTGTTTTGCTTTGCACTGTATGGAAATGCAATCTTTTCAGTATTTTGTAATTTATAATAAAATATTAGAAAAAAATGATTTTAAGTATCATAAAAGAAGATTTATTTTTTTCCCCCAAGTATAGTCAATGAACCTTTATTAAGCACCTACCCAATGCTAAAGGCTGGGGACACAAATGGGAAAAAAAGACAGTCTCTGACCTCAAGGGCCTACCAGTCTAATGGAGGAAGATAGTCTGAGCTGAGCTTTCTCCTGAAATGGATATTTGGAATTCATGGTCCCATCTTCCAGTCAGAAGGGCAGAGGGTGGTGATGGAGTAGACTACTAGGGCCAGTGAAATCTTTTAGGGTAATGAGCTTATGCCAATGATGATCTTCCTAGGGCATGTTGGAGAAGTCAGTATAAAAGATTGACTGATTCTTTCTTAGTAATACCTCTTTTTTTCCTTTTTTGCTAACCCCTACTTATAAAGTCATTCAGTTGGAGCACAAAATGTTTCTGGAGTAATCTTTTTCTACTTATGTGTGTGTATATGTATTTCAGACAATAGCCAGCTCCTCATTGTATCCTAGTCAGTTTTCCGTGAACAAAGTGTGTTGTCTGTATGTATGTGTCTGTGTATATGTGTATGTGTAAGGAAGAAGAAACAGTTAAATAGATATGAGTCTTTTTTTTTTTGGAGGGCAATTGGAGTTAAGTGACTTGCCCAAGGTCACACGGCTAGTTTTTGTGTTAAGTGTCTGAGGCCGGACTTTAACCCAGATCCTCCCGACTCCAGGGCTCTATTAGATATGAATCTTGAAAAATGATTTGGAAAAGAAGACTCATATTCCATGTAGCAGAGAGCTATTTATCCACCATTCTGATTTTTTTTTCTTGGAGAAAATTCTTTTTTAAGAGAGTGAATTTTTCGACGGATCCAAGTTCTGTTTAAAAGAATTTGTAAGTCTTTGTGTAGATGACAGCATTATTGGTTGTGACTCAGTATTGTGTGATTTGAATTTTTTATTAGCTCTCTGAGAAATCAAGTGAAAAAGATAATAGTAGGATTAGAATGAACCTCAAGAGACTCTCTTTTAATCCAGCCTGTGTCTTCTATTAGAAATAAATTTAGACCTCAATAGCAAATTAAAAGGAAACTCATAGTTTTATGGGCCCATTTCATAAGCTACATTCCTTATAATGCCCCAAATGGTAAATAAAAATTATGTACCTTCACTTTAGTGGTCCTTCTGCACTTAAATTTTAAAAGTAGCTTTTAGTAAAAATTCCTAAACTTATCCAGGAATAAAAATCAAACTACCTAAAGACTTAATAGAAATTGGTACAGAGGGGCGGCCAGGTAGCACAGTGGGTAAGAGCACTGGCTCCAGTGTCGGGATGACCTGGGGATCAAATCCAGGCTGAGATACTTAGCAACACACCCAGAAATAACTGGCCAAGTAACCTTGAGCAAGTTACTTAACCCCAATTGCTTAAAAAAAAAAAAAAAGAAATTGGTACAGAGCAAAATAAGTTGAATGAAGAAAACATTATACACAATTACTAAATTTTAAACAGAAAGAACCACCTTAAAACAATTAAGTGAATGTTGCAGAATTATAAAAAAAAAAAAAAAAAAGAAAAGAAAACCCAGGCCCATATTCAAAGAGATAGAAGACACTTTTCCTCCCACTCTTCACTCCTTTGACTAGGTGGGAGGTCCTGAGAGTGGATCAATGCATAAATTTTCAGAAGACCTTTTCAGTGTATTGTTTAGTTTTGTTTTGTTTTTCTCTTCTTTTTTTTAAAAAAAAGTATATGGGAAGGCCCTTGGGGAAGGGGTAAGGATATTGGGAGGAACTTAAGTGAAGGAATAAACTTTAATTTTAGAAAATCCAATCCACTAGTAAATGTTTAAGGAGCAACTGTGGTGTGCCTTGATTGTTCAGTTAAGTCCAACTCTTTGTGACCCTATTTAGGGATTTCTTGGTAAAGATACTTGAATAGTTTAAGATCTTCTTCTCCAGCTCATTTTATAGATGAGGAAACTGAGGCAAACAGGGTTAAGTGACTTGCCCAGGGTCACACAGCTAGTAAGTGTCTGAGGTCAAATTTGAATTCAGGTCTTCCTGACTCCATGCACTCTTATCTATTGTACCACCTAGCTGCCTCAGTCAGTTGCCCAGCAAGTCAACGACCCCACTCCAAACCTAAAAAGGTTGTTTAAAGTTTTTGCCTTCACTTCTCCTCCAACCTTTCACAGTGTATGACTTTTGACCTTATGACTCAAGTAAAACTAATCTCTCAAAATTTATCAGTGCTCTCTTCATTGCTAAGTCTAATGTCTTTTCTAATTCTTAATCTTTTTTGACCACCCCCTCCTTCTGGATACTCGTCTTTTTTTTAGGTAGAGTTTTCAGGCACTATTCTCTCTTGATTCTCCTCCTATCTATCTGGCCACTCCTCTCGTCTCCTTTGTTGAATCATCAACCATGTCTTGAGCACTAATTGTGGTTTAACCTCCAGGATACTGTGTCCTGTGCTCTCTTTTATTTCTCCTTTCTACCCTTTCTCCTAATGATTTCATTAGTTCCCATGGGCTCACTTATCTCCATGCAAATGCATCACTCATGTATGTATCTAACCCTGGTTTCTTTTTTTTGTTTGTTTGTCTTTAGTCCCACTTATCTACTGCCTATTGTATTTTTCAAACTGGATGATCCATAAGTGTGTGAAATCAAGCATGTTCATAACAAGACTTATTGTCTTACCTCTCTTCTGTTATTATTTCAGTCACCACCATTCTCTCCAGTAGGTTTTTGAAACCTTGGTGTGATCTTTATTTTTTCATTTTTATCCCACATATCTAATGAATCACTAAATCTTATTTTTTCTGTTTCCATAACATCCCTCCTTCCCTCCCCATTTCTCTGCTCACACAGACATCACCATAGGTCAGAACTTCATTGATTCTGACCTGATAGCAATACCCCTCTAATTACACTCTGCATGAAGTTCTTCTTCCAACTTATCTTCCACATATCTACCAAAGTGATTTTTCTAAAGTATAGGTCTGGCCATGTCATCCCCTTATTTGATAAACTCCAGTGACTCCTTGTCACACCTAAGAACAGCCATAAATTCCTATGGTTAGTATTTAATTCTCTTTACAACCTTACCACATCCTGCTTTTCCAGACTTCTTACATATTACTCCCATACACAAAGTACATCATCTACTCCTACTGGCCAGTTTGTTTTTCCTCACTTAGGATGTTCTGTCTCTTGTCTCAGTCCCTTTTGGATGGCTATGTCTCATGTCTGGGATGGTGTGACTTTCTCACCTCTGCCTCTTGGAATACTTGCCTTCTTTTAAAACTTAGTACAAGTTGGGGCAGCTAGGTGGCACAGTGAATAGAGCACTGGCTCTGGAGTCAGGAGGACCTGAGTTCAAATCCGGCCTCAGACACTTAACACTTACTAGCTGTGTGACCTTGGGCAAGTCACTTAACCCCAATTGCCCTGCCCTAAATAAATAAAAACATTATGGGGCAGCTGGGTGGCACAGTGAGTAAGAGCACCAGCCCTGGAGTCAGGAGGACCTGGGATCAGTTCCGGCCTCAGATACTTAACACCCACACACACAAAAAACTGGCTGTGTAACCTTAGGCAAGTTACTTAACCCCAATTGCTTTAAAAAAAAAAAACAGTACAAGTGCTACCTTCTTCATATGACCTTTCCTGACCTTCCCCTCCCCCCAAATTACTTTGTATATACTGATATGTATACATATTCTCCCCACGTTAGGATGTAAGCTCCTTAAGGGCAGAGGCTGATTTTCTTTGTACCTCTTACCATCTGGCAAAATGCTTGGCATATAGTAGATGTTTAATAAATGTTTGCTTGATCCTTCTAATATATGAACACCATCAAAAGAAGTAGCTTCAGAAAGATAGTAGATGTGCTCAGGTGTTCCTCATGGAAATACATTTTAGGAGCCTACAGCATCCAGTATCTCCCAGGTGGTCTTCCATCCATTAATTCCATTAATGAGGCCTGACCCTGCTAAGCTTCTAAGATCAGATGAGATTAGAAGCATTCAGGATGGTATGGTTGTAAAGGATCTCAAAAGAAATGTAAGATGCACAAATTTAGAGAATTTAAATGTTTACGTGAACTATTTGTGCCCAACCTATGGTAGACTATTCCAAGCTCATATTGGTCTGATCAGCTACAATCATATGCACTGTTAGTCTTCTTCTGAAGGACAACAACCAGCCCACCAACGTCTTAGGAGGCCTAAGCAATGAATCTATTTCTTCCCAGTCTGCCTAACCCCCAAATCCAAATTTTGAAGAAAATAAAAACTGTAAATTTAAAACAATACTTACTCCAAAACAGTGTGCCATAGAGCCGTTTTTTCATTCGGAGCCACTTATTCGGGTAAAGAGGCTGTTAAAAAGAAGAATTATTAAGGGCTTTATATTGCAATTTATTTATTTATTTTTAAGCAATCAGGGTTAAGTAACTTGCTCAAGGTTACACGGGCAGTTATTTCTGGGTGTGGTGCTGAGTATCTGAGCCCAGATTTGATCCCCATGTCATCCCAACACTGGAGCCAGTGTTCTTACTTGCTGTGCTACCTGGCCGCCCCAGCAATTTATTTTTTTTTAATTATTTATTTTGTTCAATATTTCTCAATTGCATGAAAATAATTTTAACAACTATTTTTTTCAAATTTTAAGTTCAAAATTCTCTCTTTCCTCCTGCCCCACTCCCCAATTTGAGAAGGCAAAAGCAATTTCATTTTGATTATACATGTGAGGTCATATGAAACATTTTCATAATAGCCATGTTTCAAAAGAAAGCAAACAAAATAAAACAATAGCAATATAAAAAGTAAAAAAAAAGTATAGTTTAGTCTGCATTGAGTTCATCAGTTCTTTCTCTCTAGAGGTGAATGACATTTTTTTCTGTTACCTTATTTCCCTAAGTTTTATATTTTATGTTTTCCAATTATATGTAAAAACATTTTCAACAGTTTTTTAAAAAATTTTTTGAGTTTCCAAATCTCTCCCTCTCTCCTTTTCCTCCCCACTCCTTGAGAAGGCAAGCAAGTTGATGGAGATTATACATATTAAATCATGAAGAACATTTCCATATTAGTCAGACAAAAAACCCCCAAGGAAAAAAAGTTAAAAAAAAATTTGCTTTGATCTATATTCATACTCCATCAATTTTTCTCTGAAGGTAGATAGCATTTTTCATCAAAAGTCCTTTGGAATTGTCTTGGGTCATTGACCAAGTCATTCCACTTTGCATCAGTTCTTATAATTCTTTCCAGATTTTTCAGAAAGCATTCTGCTTGTCATTTCTTATTATAATCTATCACAATTATATATCACACCTTGTTCACCCATTTCTCAAGTGATGGACATCTCCTCAATTTCTAGTTCTTTGCCACCACAAAAATTGTTACTATGAGAATTTTTGTATGTGTAGGTTCTTTCCCCTTTTTAAAAAATCTCTTTGGGATACAGACCTACTGGTGGTAATGATGCGTCAGAAGGTATATAGAGTTTTATAACTCTTTGGGCATAGTTCCAAATTGCTCTCCTGGGTGGTTGGATTAGTTCACAATTCTACCAATAGTGCATTAGTCTCAATTTTTCCATATCACCACCAATATTTGTCATTTTCCCTTTCTATCATATTAGCCAACCTGATAGTGAGAGGTGATACCTCAGATTAATTGTAATTTGCATTTCTCTAATCAATAGTGATTTAGAGTATTTTTTCATGTGACTATAGATATATTTGATTTCTTTGTTTGCATATCTGTTGGCCATTTATCAATTGTAGAATGCCTTGTATTCTTATCAACTTGACCCAGTTCTCTCTATGTATCTGAGAAATCAGATCTTTGTCAGAGAAACTTGCTGCAAAAAATTCCCCCCAGTTTTCTGCTTTCCTTCTAATGTTGGCTGCTTTGGTTTTGTTTGTGCAAAATCTTTTTAATTTAATGTAATCAAAATTATCCATTTTATATTTATAATGTTATCTCTTGTTTGTTCAAAAAGTCTTCCTTTATCTCCTTTATCCATAGCCCTTACAGATAAAATATTCCATGCTCCCTTAATTTACTTATATCACTCTTTATTTATGTCTAAGTCATGTATTCATTTTGACCTTTTCTTGGTATATACTTTGAAATGTTTGTCTATCCCTACTTTCTGCCAAAGTGCTTTTCAGTTTTCCCAGCAATTTTTTCCAAATAGTGAGTTTTTATCCCTAAAGCTTGGATCTTTGGGTTTATCAAACACTATGTTACTATGGACTGCTGTATATTGTGTTCCTAGTCTGTCCACTGATCCAATACTATTTCTTAGCTACTACCACATTATTTTTATGATTACTGCTTTGTAATACAGTCTGAGATCTGATATTGCTAAGCCACCTTCTTTCATATATTTTTTTTTCATTGATTCCCTTGATATTCTTGACCTTTTGTTCTTCTAGAATGAATTTGTTAATATGTTTTTGTTTTTGCCTTTTTGGAGGGCAATTGGGATTAAGTAACTTGCCTAAGGTTACATGGTTAGTTTTTTTTGTGTTGTGTCTGAGGCCGCAACCAAACTCAGGTCCTCCCGACTCTGGGGCCAGCGCCTTTACTCACTGTGCCACCTAGCAGCCCCTGTTATTATGTTTTTTGGCTCTACAAAAAAATTTTTGGTAATTTGATTGGTTTGGCACTGAATAAGTAAGTTAATTTATGTAGATTGTCATTTTAATTATATTGGCTGAACCTACCCTTGAGCAATTGATTTTTCTCTAGTTGTTTAGATCTAAGGTAGATCCTTATCTTGGCTGCTTTGTCTTGGATCCTTGCCTTGATCAGAATAGCTAACTCTTTCACAATTGATCATCCATATAGTATTGTTGCATTAACTTCTGAGTAAATGACTTTAGTGGATTCCTTTTTAGTAAAAGTGTATGAGGGATCAGAGTTGCAATTGGTAATAGTGGGTCTTATGATTTTTTCCCTAGATTTCTTTTCCAAATATGTATCTTTGTAAGTATGTACATGCACAGACAGGTACTACTCATTCAATTTTACCATGAAACTATCTGGGGAAATTTTGTAGGAAATTACTGTGTCATTGTCTTTTAATTACTTATTTGGAAATGAAGATTCATGTATTTTGTTAAGTGGCTTTGAAAGAAAGAGAAGTGAGTACCACAGCAATTCTTGAATGGTATTTAATCATACACTGGCATTTATTGTAATAATAATAACAATGATGATGATGAATAGCTAGCATTTATATAGTATTTTGAGGATTTTTACAAATGTTTTTACTTAATTCACATAACAATGGGTGATAGATTCTACTGCTTTCCCCTTTTTATGGATGAGGAAACTGAGGCATAGATGAGTTAGATGACTTGATCAGTGTCACTCAACTAAAAAGTGTCCAAGGCCAGATTGGAATTCTGGTCAACTTGACTCTCGTTCCAGTGCTGTATCCATACTGCAACCTAGCTGCTCTCAATATATAATCCGTGTATAGGGCATTCTCTTAAATTGGATTTGTTCTATGAAATTATAGGTGGCACCTATTCACTTTGACCTAATTAATTATCTTCCGGACTCAGACACTTAACACACACACAAAAAACTAGCTATGTGACCTTGGGCAAGTAACTTAACCTCAATTACCCTCCAAAAAAAAGGAAAAAAAAAAAAGAAAAATTATTATCTTTAAATGGTGCTCCTTCTGCTGAAAGGTTTAGATATGTTCCGTAAAAATAGGGTTGCTTAATTTTATGTGCCTGGATTGCATCCTACTGTTTGTTTAGCCAGAGGACAGATTTTCCTCTTTGTTATCTATTCCATTTTTGAACCTCATCGTATTCTATTTTTCGTCTGTGAAAAACTGCTGAGAACCTTTTTGAAAAGTTTCTTTTAATGTAAATCTTTTTCACTTGAAATGAGTTGTAAGTTAAATCTTTGAGAGAGATGAAAACTGTTAGAACAAATTTTTTCTTTTTTTTAAAAATTTATTAATTTGTTTCCTTTTAGTTTACAGGATTCAATTCCACGATTCCTTGAATTTCACATTTTGTCCCCCTCTCCCCCCCCCCCCCCCCAATGGCGGCTTATAGTCAAGTATAGGATCTGTAAATACTTTCGCATTATACATTGGTCAGGTTATAAGGACGGATTGTACCAGCTGGAATGAAAAAATGGTAAAGAGGACATAGAACCAAATAAGAGAACGAAAAAATCAGGTATTTTGCTTCCACCTGGATATAAACTTAGTTCTTTCTAGTTCTCTCTCTGGATGCACATTTTTCTCTCCATCATGCGTCTTATGGGATTGACTTATATCACTGCATTGCTGAGAAGAGTCCAGTCTATCAAAGTTGGTCATCACACATACGTTGTGTCTGTAATTGTGTACAAATTTCTCCTGGTTCTACTCTTCTCACTCAGCATCAGTTCTTTTCATCCTCTCCAGGTAAATATGAAGACTGCCTGCTCCTCGTTTCTTATAGCACAGTAGTATTCCATAACATGCATATACCACAACTTGTTCAGCCATTCCCCAATTGATGGGCACCCCCTTAATTTCCAATTCTTTGCCACCACAAAAAGAGCTGCTATAAACATTTTTGTACATATGGGTCTTTCTCCCATTTCTATGATCTCTCTGGGATATAACCCTAGGAGTGGTATTGCTGGATCAAAGGGTATGAAAGTATTTATAGCCCTTTGGGCATAATTCCAGATTGCTCTCCAGAAAGGCTGGATCAGTTCACAACTCCACCAGCAAGAACAAACAAACCACTAACCATGCCTTCCTTAGGGATGGTTGAAAGAAGCTGCCCGTTATGTCTTTTTCTGCTGAAGCAAATTTCCTTACATAAGGAAACCTTCCTTCTTATCTTAGGTATTGAATCCTCCTTTTATTCATTTCTTGGTTTAAAAAAAGAACAAATAGATTACCTAAACATTAGGCTAAGATTACATTGTGTTAACAATATTAGTGACAAAATAGGACTGTCTCAAAGTACTCATGTGTTAAGACAGAAAAATGGCTGAAGTTTATTATCTAGAATCCCATTTAGCAAAATTTATGTCCTTACCATAAGAAGATGGACTATCTTCACAGTGGAAATCCCAGTTTCCCTTCTTAATTTGTTTCAGGTTTTTCCTCTGGTACTATTCACAATACTTAATGAGATCCTAACAGTGCTTTCCATTTTAATCAGTGAAAAGAACAATTAAAAGTTGGAATGCTCAGAGGGCCTTGGTCTTACAAGTTCTATGAATGCTTTTTGATGGCCTCTATTTTCAGAGTTTCACTGAGTTTTACTGCAAGTATTAGAAGTTTTGAAAAAGACAAAGGTTGTTTGAACTAAATGAGAAGTGTCTTCATGAGTCTGATAACAGTTAGCAATGAATAATTGCTTTCTTAATTGCTCTGAGTGATCTCAGAAAGACCTGAGTTCAAATGTGGCCCTGAAGCTTCCTGTCTCTTGGTGACCCAGAGTCTCTTAACCTCTTGAAACTATTTCCTCATCTTTAAAATGGGAGTAGGCTTTTGGCACCTACCCCACTGCGTTGTATGAGTCTCAAATGTGAGAAACTATGGAAGCATAATATGGAAATATAAATTATTTGGAACGTAGAACAATAATGTAGAAGATAATATAGACATACTTTACAAACTTCAGTCTACCTCCCAAGGCTCTCGTGAGAATAAAAAAAAATGAAATAATATTTGTAAGCCTTAAAACACTATATAAAGACTAGCTATTATTAGTATTACTATCATCATTTTCTGGTGGAAAAAATATTCAGTAGTTCTAGACTTCTTCTTTGTTAATTTTCTAAGACATTTTTCTTTTCTCTGAAACATTCCCAACTTTTTTTTAAAAGTAGTTGGGGTTAAGTAACTTGCTCAAGGTTACACTGCCAGTTATTTCTGGGTGTGGTGCTAAGTATCTGAGCCCTGATTCGATCCCAGGTCTCCCGACTCTGGGGCCCGCGCTCTTACTGGGCCACCTGGCCCCCCCAACATTCCCAACTTCTTACAGCAAGTATTTCATTTGGAGACAAGTAGGAGCTAATATAGGACAGCCAGGTGCCACAGTGGATAGAGTTTTGGACCTGGAGTCAGGAGAATTCTTCTTCCTGAGTTCAAATCTGGCCTCAGACACTTAGGAGCTGTGTGACCCTGGGCAAGTCACTTAACCCTGTTTTCCTCCATTTCCTCATCTGTCAAATGAGCTAGAGAAGGAAATGGCAAACCACTCTGGGATCTTTGCCAAAAAAACTCAAATGAGGTCATGGAGAGTTGGACAAAACTGAAAAAAATGACAGAAAGATAGAAGAAATGCTTATATAGAAAACTGTTGCTTCATGTGGATCATTTATGCTTCTGAATTCTCTTAACTTCCATTCAACTTCTTAAACTTCATGATGGAGAGAAATTATTCCTCCCTCCCTTCCCTTCCCTTCCCCTCCACATTAAAAATAGTACATGGTAAAGAGTGAATACATTGACTGGAAAACTCTTAAAATGATAAACATGTGCCACCATTAGGAATGAGAAAATCATTCATTACTTCTCTAATCCCAAACTCCATTATAGATATAGAAATGGTAAATCACAAAATGTACTTTCACTGTACTGTGTAATGTTCGGTAAAAATTCCCTGCAAAACAATAAACATTAGTTAACAGATGATATTTTAAAGCTTTTATAACAGTAGAACACTCAGCTATGCTTTCCATAGACTAAAGAATGATCCATGACACTAATTGTGACATGGTAATGTCCACCATGCTTCAAGTGGGTTTATCTGGTTAATGTCAGCATTATTCATTTAGCTAATGTTAATATTATCCCTGTATTGTTTTAATTCTCAGTCATTTTGATTAATGAAAAGCCAAGCCTCGATTTCAGATGTACTGTATATATACATATATATGTGTATATATATATATATATCTGTATATATCTTGGATAAAGATGTTTATAAACAGGAACACATTAGCAAATGAATGAGAGTTCTGTTTGTATTTCAGTTACAGAGATTTTTATCTTAAGTCCAACCCTGTGTCTTGCTTCAGATCTGTCACTTAGAAAGTATTTAGGATCATGGGATTGTAGATTTAAAGCTGGAAAGGATAGTAGAGTCCAGCTGATTCATTTTTACTGAAGAGAAAACTGAGGCCAGAGAATTGAAATGATTTGCCCAAGATCACGCAGGTAGGAAGTGGCAAGGCTCAGATTTGAACTCAAGTCCTCCTTTCCTCCTTTGTCTACAAATCCAACACTCTTTCCATTTCATCCCACTGCTTCTTTGAGAGGCACCTTCTATGAAACACCAGAGTGTGCAATCCTGTTTGTGAAACAGGAATGGGAAAAGCTACTGGCATTTATAGAGGGCTTTAAATTATTCCTCACTTCAAAACTCGGTCAGGTAGTTACTACACATGCATTCCCTATTTTACAGATTAAGAATTAAGACTCAGAAAAGTTAAATATTACTTGTGGTCACACCAGTAATAAGTTAGAAGCTAGATTTGAACCCATAACTTTCTGACTGCAGGTTAGTCTGTATATCCACACATGTCTCTTGGTCATTAATGTATCTTAGTGTGTTGTAACAGTCTCTGAGAAAATAATAATTAAATACAGATTTTGGTTGACTATCAAGGGACTATAACTTTCTAATACTTGTTCCTCACTCACGATCTTTATAATGCCTACATTTGTTTGCTCTGTGTGTATATGTCTTTCATGCATGTTCACACAAGCGTCATGCTAAAGACCATCTAAATATATCTTCAATAAATAATCAAGAAATTCATGTGTGAAGATTTTTGGAATCTCAGTTGTCAGGTTCAATCCTTGCTTGGTTTTAAGATAGATATTTTCTGCTTGACGTCATGAGTTAATCAAAGTGTTGGAATGTCACACAAGTTATGTACTACAGAATCGTATAGTACCCATTCAGCGACTTTTATGTGCTGACAATCCTGGCAAAAGATTTTTCTTAAAGCATCATAAAAGTATAAACAGACCCTTTTCTGTGGATTTGCTAATAATTTTTCCATGATGTGGACCTTAGCCATTGGTGAATCCTTAGCTAGAACATAAAACTCGCTGACATGCGCCACCTGGTGCTGCTTTCATAGAATGTATTCAGATTACCAGTTAAAGAAATATAGCACTGACTGACTAAAATGTTCTGAGTGCTTTCATTGTGGGGAAGAAATGACAATGGACATGGAATTATAAACCAGTGGTGACGGAGAAGAAAAAACTGCTCTAATTTCATCCCTTGTTTACCCATTGTTTATATAATGAAACCTGTTCTTACCATCTGCTGTCATGTAATCATTTAACTGCCTGCTCAGCTGCAAATATATGTAATATTTGATGAGTTTCTGCTCATAAGGTTTTCATTTTCTCTAAGCTTTCAAAAACACTGTAGGGGTTGGATCATTCCTTCTCTTCTTTCCAGAAGTATTGCTTTCTCTCTCATTGGAGATGGTGCTACCATTTTAGCCAGTGCCAGAAATCCCTTATGCCACCCCAGAGATGGGATGCAATCAGAGACCACCACACACCAGACGGCAAATGATGGTGAATCCATCCTGTTGTCTTATTTTTTTCATTACCAAGGCTGATTTCCATGCTGCCATATCCATTACTTCATGTGCATTTGTTGAATTGCTTAGTACTTTGGTGCCTAGCCAATGCTGGGGTATTCCAGATCTCAGCTTCACATTATTGTTAGTGATTATTTAATGCTGTGCAGGAACATTTAAAGTCAAGAGCTAATCAGGGGAACAGAAGAACATGTACCTGAGATGGGCTACTGGCTGGGGAGCTCTGGTGGATAAATGCTTGGAAGTCCCACCCCTTTTTACAGAGGAGAAATAGGGATGCCATGAAACAGACTTCCTAACCAAAGAAGTCTCTTTAAGAGAGGGTGCCAACTGGGAGAATACCTCTTTAGGCCAATATTTTGCTGCCTCTGAATGTTAACATTAAAAAGAGGCCTCCAAAATGATTTGCCCATTTTATGTGAGTGAGTCAGCTTAGGCTAGTGGCATGTTTCTTGTCAAGCAACACCAACTAGTATTTATATAGCACCTATTATGTTTGAGGCATTTTGCTAAGTGCTTTACAAATATTATCTCACTTAATCTTCACCACAACCCTTTGAGGTATGTAGATAGTACCATTATTTTCCCCATTTTGCAGATGAGGAAACTGAGGCAGACAGCGGTTAAGTGACTTGCCCAGGGTCACAGAGCTAGGAAGAGGACTCCAGGTCCAGCACTTTGTGCACTATGGCACCACCTAACTGCCTTAAGCAATGGGGATACAAGGACTAGAATGACAAGCCTCTGTTCTGCTAGCTGGGCACAGTATGTAAACAGAATATATGCCTAGTAATATCAAGGAACAAGCATTAGGGGCAGCTGGGGGCACAGTGAGTAGAGCACCAACTCTGGAGTCAGGAGGACCTGAGTTCAAATCCAGCTCCAGACACTTGACACACTTACTAACTGTATGACCTTGGGTAAGTTACTTAACCCCAATTGCCTTGCCTTCCCCCTCAAAAAAAAAAAAAGAAGAAATAAACATTAACAGCTTAGGAGAATTTGGGTAAGAAGTAGCTTTTGATCTGTTCCTGGTAATCTATGCAGGTAGATGCATGACATTTTGAGAATAGCCTAATACTTTATATTTTGCTGAGCTGAGATAATGGGATGCATTGTTTGTTTTCTATTAGCACATATCCCTTCTGAAGGCAGCTAGATATTCCAATGGAGAGAGCACTGGGCTTAGAGTCAGAAAGACCTGAATTCAGATCTTGCCTCAGACACAACTTGTGTGACCCTGGGCAACATATATCTACCTCAGTTTCCTCATCTGTTACATGAGCATAATTGCACTCACCTCTCTGGCATCATTGTGAGAATCAAATGAGATAATGATTGTATTAGTGGCTGGCACATAACAAGCACTATAGAAGTCTGGGCCATCAGTATTGTTACCTATGAAATGGAAGGGGCTGTTTGTGGAAATCTATAAAAATAGTGTCTGCCGAGCAGGGTTGTCATAAGGCACAGAGAAGATAACATATAAGGAGATTTGCAAACCTTTAAAGTCCTATATAAATGCAAGCTATTATTACCATCCTCTCCCCTGCTTTGAAGGGGTAGGAAGTGATCCATAAAACAGC
This sequence comes from Petaurus breviceps papuanus, assembly GCF_028583685.1. Taxonomy (NCBI): domain Eukaryota; kingdom Metazoa; phylum Chordata; class Mammalia; order Diprotodontia; family Petauridae; genus Petaurus; species Petaurus breviceps. The sequence goes on from NW_027186473.1 coordinate 54,553,055, forward strand.
ACAAAATAGTGAAAAGAACATCAGCCTTAGCATCTAAAACCTTGGCTCAAGCCCCAGCTCTGATGCTCACTAGCAGTGTGACCCTAGGCAAATTATTTAACCTGAGTCTCCATTTCCTCATTGGCTAAACAGGGCTGACTATTGAATCATCTCAGTCAGAATGGTTTTTGGAGGGAAGTGCCTTGTGCACCATAAAGCACCATGGAAACCTGAACTCTTAATTGCACATTTTATTAATTGCACACAATATTTGAGGCAAACCTTAGCACAGCTGAAGCCTGCAGCTTGGTATTTAGTGTTCTTTTGCTGAAGAGAAGCGTGCCGCCTGCTGCCTCCTTGGTGTAAGCCAGACTCAGAAACACATGCTGCTGCTGGTGGCCGAAATCATCAAGAGATTAGGCCCTTGATACCCAAGGCACAAAGCACTAAACAGAATTGTTATGAAAGTGTGAACCACCTTTTTGCTTTCCGTAGTCCCCAGACTTATAACATGTTCTCAACCAGGCATAATCAGGGTAGTCATTTATTCTAGTAGAATAAATATCAACTAATTTCATACCATATGAAATATTTCCCTGCAAGAAATTTTTTTTAAAAAATTAAAGACCTGGTTAGATAATAGAACAATGTAATCCATGCAGGGTGTAAATGTATTACAAGGTGATGGGATTTTTATGTTTGCTGTCAAAGGTTGCTTAATGAATCAAATCCTATTTGATCAAATAAAATCTTGTCCTTTTTGAACTATCAGAACTAAGAATTAAGTGATCCAGATAGAAATGAAAAGGAAAAAATGAGAGCAGAGGTTTGATTTGTTCCTAAACCTTCCATGTGGAAAAAAATATTAGAATCCCAATCAATATTTTAATATTTCCATCTGAGGCAAGAATTGAACAGGAGGAAATTATTGGGCTAAGTTTGAAAACTTAAATGATGCTTTCTTTCAGTGATTCCAAAATGCCCACTGCCAAGAAAGCCCATTTCTTTACCATTGTTATTCTCCTGGTGATACTATGTGGTTGTGATCACAGAACAGAGAGATTGGAAGAATCAAAAATAAGTTATCCTGGGGGGACCCTGGGTGCAAATAGATTCCAGTGATGCCTGGAGTATGAGAAGCCCCTTAAAAGTCATCACTGGGGATAGTATCCTTCATCACCTCTCAGTCACACCAGAACTCCCCTGGCATAGGCTTTTCTCAGCTCTCAACTTGATGATCATAGTAGCCTCCAATCAGGTCTTCCTTTATCCCTTCTCTCCCATGTCCAAGCTGCCCTTTATATAACTTTCAAAATTGATAGTCATGACACACAGGTCTGACTATGTCCCTTCCCTGCTTAAGAACTTTCAGTGGCTACCTATTGCCTTTAGGATAAAATAAACACTTGTCTTTAGGATAACCTGTACACAGCTTCCCTATCTGGATTCAACTTGTCTTTACAAGCAGATTACAAATGGCACCTTCTCACATGCTCTCCATGCTTCAGCTAAGTTGGCCTTATTACTGCTCCTAATACATGACATTTGATTTCTCACTTCCATGTGTTTTCACAGGGTGTCCCCCATGCCTAGGATGCCCTTTTCCCCTTTCCCCTTCATTTCCTGGAACCCTTAACTTCATTCAAGGCTCAGTTCAAGGACAGTCTCTTTGAAGAGGTTTTCCTTCATCTCCTCAGTTATTAAGGTTCCTCCCCCCCAGTCCATTTCACTTATTTATTTTGCATATATCTTTTATTTACTTATCTATGGAAATATTAAATCCCCTCACTAATTTGGAGAACTGTTGCACTTTTGTGCCTAGTACAAAGTCTTGAACATAGCTTGTTTGTGGAATGATAGCTGACTTATCCTGTGCACCTGGCCGTGCAGTGGGCCTGCAATCATGAAGACCTGAGTTCAGATCTGCCCTTAGATACGTAATAGTGTAACAGAGTGTAACAAACAAATAGTAGCAAAATTACTGTTTAACTCTGGGCAAGTCATTTAATCTCTGTTTGTCTCCATTTCCTGAAACTCTAAAACCAGGATAATAAAAGGCCCTGCCTTCCTTGGATATTGTGATACTAGAGACTGCGATCTAGTATGCCTCACTAAATCTCAACAGTATCGTGCAGTAGAAAGAATACTGAAATTTGGAGTCAGTCACAGCACCAGAATTAAAATTCTAGCTCTGACCCTTAATACTGGTTGACCTTGAGTAAACTACTTTGACCTTTTTTGGGGTCTCAGTTTCCCCATCTGTAAAATGAGGGGTTTGGACTGAATGGCTTCCAATACCCCTTCCAGCTTCATTGATTTCCCCCTCACCCTCCTCCCCCAAACCCCAAGCCCTAAAACATTATCAAAAGTAACAGAACTTTTGTTATAAGAAACTCTAAAAGGCAGAGTTAGCACATCCCTCAATAAAATCAAATTGAGAAAGTAGTAGATAGAACTATAGGAAAATGTATGAGGTGCTAATGTTTTCTGTGTAAAGTACTGAGATTTTTGTACTATTTTTAAACCTTCTGTGTTTCTTTTGTATGTATAAATTTCCCCCCTTACTTTCTGTATTGTTTTCACTTAAAAGTACTTATATTATTGTTTGTGCTGATGTTTTTTCAGGTTACTTGCCTACAAGACTTTTTTGGTGATGATGATGTTTTTATTGCCTGTGGACCTGAAAAATTCCGTTATGCCCAAGATGACTTTGTCTTGGATCACAGTGGTAAGAATCTGAATCTGCAGCCTCTCAACTGCTACACTTTTCTTTTTCACTGTCATGCTACCTTGAGAATTATTTGTTCAGTTTATTCTAGTCTATATCAGCACACTTTGAGGGAATTTTAGAAAAGGATCAGACAGGTCAGTAGTATATAAGGCTGTATTATGTTGTATTTTCATTCACATAAGGGAATGCCCAAGGCTTGAAATTAAACCCCCAAATAATGTTAATAATTATTATCACAGTATAATAAATTTTTTTTTTGCTTTTTTTTTTGGAGGTGGGAAGGTAGGGCAGTTGCCCACGGTCACATGGCTAGTTTTGTGTTGTCTAAGGCTGGATTTGAACTCAGGTCCTCCTGACTCCAGGGACGGTGCTCTATTCACTGCGCCACTTAGGTGCCCCAGTATAATAATTATTAATAGAATAACTATAATGATAATAAGCATTCATATGACACTCTAAGGTTTTCAAGAACTTTACAAATGTTATCTCTTTTTATCTTTACAAAAGTACTGGCATGAATCAGGTGTTATTGTTTTTCCGCTTTTTACAGATGAGGGATCTTATCCAAAGGTTGTGTGACTGGTTAGTTTCTCATCTGTGAAGTCATAGGCAGGAAGATGCTAGAGATGGGATAAGAGAGGGCCAAAAGAACTAGAAACAAATGGAAAATGAAAGTGTGGGACACATGGAAATTTCTGGAAGTGCCAGGAAGAGATGGCTTATCCCAAGGCAGCTTACCTTTAGTGAGTACTGGCAGTCAGGAGCTCCTTTCTCTTCCCACCCCAATTAAGATATCTCTTTGGATTATCACAGTATATTTTAAGGAGTCTATGATAACAGCAAAAATTGATTTGAAGGGACACTCCTTTTAAACTTATGTCAAAATAAATAGAATTATAATTTCATCAAGTTGTTGAGAGTTTCCATTTCTGGTACTTTGCCTTTGAGTTACATATAGTCACTTTGCTTCACAATCCTTTTCCTGTGATTTTTGTTCATCATAACATTTCATTCCTCTTATCTTTGTCACTGGAGGCACCCTAGTTTATTGGAAAGAATATTGGACTAGAAGATGGAGGACCTGTTCCTCAGTAGTCATGTGAGCTTGCCAAGTCCTTAACCTGAAGTAGCAGTATCATTAATTTATAGGTAGGGAAACTGAGGCAAAAGAAGTCAAGTGACATAAAACTAATGAATACTTCAATGAAGAATTGACCCAGGCTATTTCTGACTTCAAATCTAGTGCTTTTTCCATTACGCTACAGTGACTCTCAGCATTCCTGACTTTTCCCCCCCCTCTCCTCACCAAAAAAAAATTACAATGATACTAGAATTGGATTTAGATTAAACTAAAGTTAGGGATTCATCAAACATTTTAGTTGGACCAAAGAATTTATTTCCTGTTGAAGGGTAGAACCAGGTGAAACGTTAGACAAAATCTTTCTGCCTCCTTCAATTTCATTTTCTATGCCTGGGATTAATTTTTTTTTAAATATGGAATAGGTCAGGAAAAGGTATATTACCTCTTAACTTAGCATCAGCCCAATGGAAGATAAATTCAAGTATGATTTGTGATTCTAATGTTGTTAGTCTTGTGATACTTGCATTTTTTAAATTAATGTTGCTTAACAATAACAAGGAGATGTCACACTAGGTTTCCAGCACAGTAAATTTCCACTGTCCACAATTTGCTTTGGGTCTAGTTCTGAAACCAGATATATTTAAAACTCCATCTGTTCCTCACTAGAGTGCCGTGTCTTGAAGTCATCATATTCCCGTTCCCATGGTACAGCTAAGCAGTCTGGATCCAAAAGTCCCAGGCCTTCACGTCGCAGCAAATCACCTGCCTCAGGTACTGATGAAAAAGGAGTGGGTGTTCAGAACATTGGATGTTTGTTGGGCACTTTTTTCCTGCTTTTACAGGGAGGATATTCTTCCCTTGAAATGAAGTTCAACTTTGTAAGTGAAAAGAACCTAAGAAAATAGTATTCATGCATTTTGTTCACATGGATTTGACAGGTCCTCACATTACACTTTCAGAAAATAAGAGAATTTGAAGCTGAAGAAATTCACATTGAAGTTTCATGTTCTACATTTGGAATTTGCAGTGATGGTCATAGGATTTTTGTAACCATTCATTACACTGAAAATCTCTTGAGGTTTCCCTTTGAGTTTTCACAAGTGCATCTCTATATAACAGATGTGGAAGTGCCCAAAATTTACTGATAAAAATTTCCCCAGAATAAACCTTTACTCATAGTGGACAAGTCACAATCACTAGCAAGGCTAGTAGTATCCAGTTAATACTGTTTTTAAAAAACCAAAACTCTGTGAAAAGTAGAGTACGTTAACTAAAGCTGTTAATTTCTCTTCTGAGGTAGATGTTGATTTTTATTTAGACATTCTGTGAAGTGTAGCATTTATCCCAGAGCAGTGTCTTCTCCTGTCTTAGCATAACAAGGATTTTTAAAATATATACTGTCGCTCAGTGTGGTCAATTTTATAAAAGGCCAATCTGTTTACCTCCAAAATATTAATAAATTTCTGTTGTTTTTTTCCCACATCAGCTTCTTTAATAGTAATGTTATAGTTGAGAAAAGCAATGCTTAAAATGCCATTACTACTTTTAAATTTTTATTAAAAACAAACCTCATCTGTATTTCTTTCAGGCCTGGAGCCCTCTTTCTCGATCTACACTAATCTTATGGTTGCCTCATTTTTAGTTCCTGACACTGAAAAACCATTCTAAAATTAAATCCACATTAAGACCAACATAACTGACTGATGTGGGGATTCCTTTTCAATAATTCAGGGGAACTAGTTTGAAAATTTGCAAGGGTTACTGATTAAAGTGAAGAAATCTTGAAAAACAAACAAAAACACATGATGGTGAGACAAGAAAAGATGCAAACTGTGTCACCCTTTTCTTGGTGGTATTCCCAGAACCTGTTTTGATCCTTAAGAGTTTGTGAAAACAAGACACGGACCTTTGAGATTTAACTTTGACTTGCTATTGCCGCTCTTTTCCCTCTTCTCTCTCCCTTCACCCCCATGGTTTCCCTCCCCCCTCTCTTTGGTGCTTTGGTTGTTCTTTCTATCTGTCTGTGCGTGTTTAGATCTATTGAATAACTATTCTCCTTAATGTTTCCTCTTTTGTACTGAATGTGTACAGTAAAGAGGGGTGGCCTCTACTCCACTGCTCATTCTACAACTAAATCCCCAGGTGAGCCATTGTCACTAGGGTTGTGATGCTGCTGCTTTTGCCGCCGCTGCTGCTATTCCATTCTTTTTCTCTCCATTTCCATGAATGCATCTGAGCTTGTTCCAATGGTCATCAGTCTGTCTGCACAGTGCAAAATACAGCTAGAATTTTGGGTATCTGGAGCTGTGTGTGTGTGCATGTGTGTGTGCGTGCGCATGCACACTACTTCCCAGTAAAAAAA
>NW_027186473.1:54559607-54631855 GCF_028583685.1 Petaurus breviceps papuanus
CTCTCTCTCTCTCTCTCTCTCTCTCTCTCTCTCTCTCTCTCTCCCTCCCTCCCTCCCTCCCTCTTTCTCTCCCTGTCTCTCTCTCTGTCTCTCTCCCTCTCTCCCCCCCCTCTCTGTCTGTCTCTCTCTCTGTCATACACACACACATTATATATGTGTATATATACACACACACACATATTCTCTTTTAAAGCACCTGGGAAGTGGTCAGTAAAAACTATTTAAAACAGAATCTCACAAGTAATAGACTAGCTTTGTTCTAAGCCCCATAGCACCTAGAAATATATGTACTTAAAATACTGACAGAAAACAGTTAAACTTAGGATCCTACATTCTCTTTAAAAAAAAAAAAGAGTTTTCTAAAACAGAATTGAGAAAGTGTTTGTGCAGACTGGGGACGTTTGAAAACAAGAGCAGGGAAGCCTCTGTTATCTGAGTCCATGAGAGTGTTTGCAAATACGAGTGGCCTTTTTCTTTTTAACTGGAAGCATGATTCATAGTGTGTTTGTCCTCTAAATCAACCATCCCAAGATGTAGTCCACACAAGTTAGAAGAAGCTGGATAATAAATAACAAAAACCTTCTGAAATAACACAAGATCTGCAGGTACTCAACATTTCAGTCTGGTTTCAAAACTTGGACCGAGGTCAATAGAATAGATAAGATAGTCTGCTCATAACATAAACTACTGTAGAATTTTAAATCTCACTCAGCATATTCTGGATCTTCTTTATTTCAAAGTTACTCTAATGCCTACTCAGCACATCAGTTTCTTGGTACATCAAAATTAAATTTATATGATTGGGATTTGAATGTAGTTTTATTATATTTAAATAATTTCCCTCTTTCTTACTTTGATATTTTATAGCTTAAAAAAAAAAAAGAAAAAAATGGGAGGAATGGCCTGAGAGGGACGTATGCCATGATATGGCCTATTTCCAGTAAATTCTAGAAGTCATTATAGGAAGGAAGGGAGGAAGGAAACACTCATTTATTAAGCACCTACTGTCTGCCAGGCACTGTGCTAAGCAATTTACAAATATTGTCTCAGTTGATCCTCATAACAACCCTGGAAAATAGAGGCTATTATTATCCTAATTTTAGAGTTAAGGCAATTGAAACAAATAGAGGTTAAGTAACTTCCCCAGAGTCACACAGCTAGTAAGTTTCTGAGGATGGCTTTGAATTCAGGTCTTCATGATTCCAGGTTTAATATTCTGCCCACTGTGCCACATAGCTGCCTGTTCTTGTATTCTGAAATATGATGTGCCTTTGCTATAGAAAAATTGTGGTATGTGCACTTCCAAAGCAAGTACTAGGGAAGAGAGGCTGGCTTTGGAGTTAAGATCTGAATTCAAATCCTACCTTGACACTTTTAGCTATATGACTCTAGGCAAATGAACTAGGACTTAGTTACTAAGGCAGATCAATTAAATTGTAGTAATTAAATTAAGATAGGTAAATAAGTTGTGTGATCTGATCTCCATAAATAGAATAAGAAATCACAGGTCATTCCCTCACTTACATACATAATGTACCCTAACAGGATGCATTAGCAGTCCCTTTTATAAAGGGTCCATAACTGGAATAATAAGAATTTCAGAGAGAAATAGTAATCATGTAACTGTAGAAGGATGGAATAGGATTTTAACCAAGATTTGGTTAAAATTGGGGTTAAGTAATTTGCTCAAGGTTACACGGCCAGTTATTTTTGTGTAGGTGTTAAGTATCTGAGCCTGGAACTGATCCCAGGTCTCCCCACTCTGGGGCCGGCACTCTTACTCACTGCACCACCTGGCTGCCCCTCATGATCTTTTCTGAGAGAGAAATATGTTTGGGAAGGAGAGACTTAAGTTATTATTATTATTTTGCTTTTTTTTTTTTTGGAAGGCAATTGCAATTGGGGTTAAGTGACTTGCCCAAGGTCACACAGCTAGTTTTTTGTGTTGTGTCTGAGGTCAGATTTGAACTCGGGTCCTCCTGACTCCAGGGCCGGTGTTCTATTCACTGTACCACCTGGCTGCCCCTGAGGGACTTAAATTATTAAGCACTACTGTGTGCCAAGAGCAATTATCTCACTTGATCCTCCTAATGCTCCTGGAACTAGGTGCTGCTTTATTACTATCCCCATTTTATGGTTGAGGAAACTGAGGGAAACAGCATAAATGACTTACTCAGGATCACATAGCTAGCAAGTGTCCAAGGTTGGATTTGAGTTCTTCCTGACTTTAGCCTCAGTGATCTATCTATTCCAGGTCTGCTTCTCTACATTTTTCGAGGGCCTTCTGAAATCCTTTGGTGGGCTGAAGGTTGTGCAGCCCTCATCTATTCCATCACCTACTGCCTTGGAGAGTAGAAAGAGTGTCAGGCTTAGAGTCGGAAGACTAGGATTTGAATCCCAGCTCAATTACTTATGACCTGTGTGAACTTGGATAGATGAGGCCATGATTTCCTCATATAAAAATGAGAGGATTGGATTAGAGAAATCTAGTCTTTTTCTAACTCTAAACCTATGATGCTGTGACTTAGTAACAATTATCAGTAAAAATCAAGGCAGCTGGCAGTACAATGGATAAGAGTGTCAGATTGGAGTCAGGAAAATTCATCTTCCTGAATTCAAATCTAGCCTCAGACACTTAGTAGCTGTGTGATTGTGGGCAAGTCATGTAACCCTGTTTGCCTCAGTTTCCTCATATGTAGAATGAGCTGGAGAAGGAAATGGCAAACCACTCAAGTATCTTTGCCCAGAAAACCCCAAATGGGGTCTCAAAGAATTGGACAGGACTGAAACAACAGAACAAAAAATATTACTAGCTATGAGTTTTTTTAGAAGAATGTTTAGGTGTGGTTACAATATTAAGTTATTAACATTTATAAAGTATTTGGGAAAAATAGAACCTAGAAATTTTTTTAAAAATTAGAACTGTTTGGAGAAAACAGGTCACAGTGATCATTGATTTACTTCTAGTTTCTGACATGCTTCCAAAGTTACCTAAGAAGACACATTTATTTTCTGAACATATGTCAATGAAAACTCACCAAATATTGTTGAGCAGGTGCAGGGGAGGTGCCATCTACTCTCAAGGACTTTCCCTCTATATAATATCTATTTCATATGGGTTTCTGCCACCAGACTGGAATTTTTCAAAAGAGACTTAGACATTTTTCTTTTGTAACTAGAGTCATATGGTCTCAGGGAAATAATCAGACCAATCTTGTACACTCTGCTAATGTCAGATATACTTATGCCCATACTTGCTAGAAAAATGATCAATAGCAATGAGGTTTTTTAAATTAGATAATACTATTAATTCTCATTTAAATCTGCCAGTATATTTTAGCACAGAATTGTCAACCATGAGGTCCCAAATGTGGCCTAGAACAGATTAAAATATAATTGGGAAATATTTTTTTAAATAAAAATTCAACAAGATAATATTGTATTTTAAAACTAAGTCAATATGAAATCTATACCTTATGTATAACTGGGTGGTCCCTATTTCTGTTTTGAGATTGACATCACTGGTATAGTGGATAGCATTGAGTTGCTATTCCATAACCCAGGAATTGTTTACTAAGCCATAGATAAATTTTGACATTGGTTCATGGAGTTCCCATGCTAGAAACTTATAACCAATGCAAAAAGACAAGTTCTCAGTGTCTTTGTAATCTAGTTAGCTATTAGGTGATTTAAAAAAAAAAAAGCAGAACAGTTATTTTGGACTTTAAAAATTATTGGTGTTTTTGTAATTAAGAAAATGAATGATTAGTACCATATGATTCCTGAAAGAAAAAGAAATAAAAATAACAAGATTGAAGTCTCTCAAGACCAATTTTTAAAATTTGGATATCAATGTTTAAATGTGATTCACCTAACCATAAGCAATTACTCCTTAAAAACAGCAAATAATTGCCTCTTTGATAGAAGGGTGCAAATGTTCGGTTATGAGTTGAAATTTAAATGGCCCAGTTAAGCTCCTAATGCTTATTTATGTTATTTAAACATTTAAAAGCATGATTGAGATCAGTCTGTGGTTGTGCTTCCAGAAAGAGACAAATAGAATTTAGATGGCTGCTGTGTCATTCTTTACATTATCTGTTATCACTTAATGCAAGAGAAGATTTAAGATTATTAGGAGACCCTAGGTAAAGTATTAGGAAATTGTTAAGAGGCAGTTATGGATGCTTCACTAAGATTGTAGCTATCTAAACCTCAGAGACAAATAGTAGAATAAGAATTCTACTATGATGAAGAAAGAAGCACTGAGGAATAAGCAAAATAAGGAAAACAAAAGGATGGGTGAACAGAATTAGAAGAGGGGGAACCCCAAATTATGCACGTGGGAGCTGGTTTACCACTATTTCTATGTGTTTATAGTAGAGCAGGATCTTGGGGTTATGGTGAATGATATGCTGAAAAGAGAATCTGTGCTCTTGAGGAAAGCAGGGATATGATGTGATAAAAGGTAGCCACCAGAACTGTTCTGTAGGTGTAAATAATTAGGGGCTTCATCATTTACAAGAGATTTAGATAGGAGTGCTAAAAATACCAATACCTAAGAGGGAGAAAAATGATAGGAAGTAGCAATAATTCATCCAGAGGGGTTGAGGCATGACTTTAGAAGTTTTCATACTGAGAGTCATTCAAACAAAAAGAGCCTGCTGTTTTCCTTTCTACCAAGAATAGAAAAGGCTAATCTTAATGAGAAGGGGAGGGATTTGAGTGTTGCTCAAGTCAAGCCAAAATAAGCCGTTATTAAGCCCTTGGTGTGACTCGAACATCGTGCTAAGAATTGGGAATAATACAAAGAGAGGCAAAAACATAGTCCCTGCCCTCAAGGAGCTTATAACCTAATGGGGAAAATGACATGTAAACAATTATATACAAGCGAGATGTAGATGGGATAAATTGTAGATAATCTGAGGGAAGGCCCTAACCTGAAGGGGGACTGAGAAAGGCTTCTTTAAAAAAAATTTCAGTCACAAATTCTACCCCTTTTACCTACCCCCTCCTCCATTATATAAATGACAGGAAATATGATACCCATTGCACCTATGAAGCTATGCAAAACATATTTTCACATTAGCCATGTTCCAGAAAGATGAGAAACATTTATGTTTCTTCCTTTAGGTAAAAAGATTGCTTCAGTTTGCATTCTGAGTCTCTATCTGGAGGTGGATAGCATTTGGGAAAGGCTTCTTACACAATGTGAGATTTTAGCTGAGACTTGAAGGAAACCAGGAAAAGCAGAAGATGGAGGCAAGAGAGAGCATCCCCCAGGGAGGGCACAGCCAGGGAAAATGCTCAGAGTCAGGAAGAGAGTGTTGTGTGCGGAACAAGGACACTGGTGTTACAGTAGGTAGAAGGGAGTGAAGTTTAAGGGGCAGGAAGGGACAGATGATGCAAGGCTTTAAAAGGCAAACCGAATATTTAATATTTGATCTTGGGGGTAATTGAGAGCCATTAGAGTTTGTTGGATAGGGGAATGAGCCAATGTCAGAGGAAAGGAGAGGTATTATGAAGGTAGGAATGGCAGGACTTGGAAACAAAATGGTTCTAGTGGTCAGGGAGCACACAATAGAGGATAATGCCTAAGCTGCCACCTGAATGACTGAGGGGATGGCGGTACTCTTGGCAGTAATAGGAAGTAGTTCTAGGAACTTTCTGATTATCGAAGGTTGGTAAACAGTGAAGTGTCACTGACTGTGGAACATTTCTTCCCATATTTCAATCCTTCTATAAATGTGGGATCTGATTCATGTGGGTGCTTCCTCTAACAATGCAAATAACCCATTCATGCCCTCTCATCTGTGTATTTCCATGAATTCTCAACAGGGTGCTGAGGTCCTTCCTGTAGTTCTCTTGACATAATGTAAGGATCAATGGAGTATCAGTGAATCAGAGGGTTGATGTGGCTGTCTAGCAGGCATTCCCTTCCTCCCTTTCCTCTCCACATATATTCCTCCAGGACTTTCCTGCTCACTGAAGGAGGAAAACGCCTTTCCTTTCTGTACCCATAGAGGCATAACATTCCCTTGGTTTTCCTGCTAAAGCTAGTTCCTAATTTCTTTTTCTATAGGCCTCCAGAAAAATGGCAGGTGCATCTAAGTATAGCTTTGTTTAGAGACAGATGGATGGATTAGATCAGAGGTGTCCAACTTGTGGTTGGGAACCACAAAACTCCAAGTGCCTCCAGAACTAGATTAAAACGTAATTGGGAAATGTTCAACATGATAAATAAAAATGCAATACAACATAGATAATATCATTTTGTGATTTAATAGTAAGTCATTATTTAGCTACAGGGACCCATTTCTATTTGATTTTGACACTCCCAGACTAGATAATATCCTAATAAATTATGGTTCCTGGGATTCTTTGATCTCTAAGCCTGTTTTTCTCATTTAGAGACTAAGACCCCATCCCTCATATATTTTACCAATCCAACAAAGCTGAATTGCCAGCTCTGCTGTGTTATAAGGAGCCGTATCAGATTATTACCTCCAGTGCTGATTTGAAGCCTGCTGTGAGCTTTGTTGTTAAGTAGTAGAGCATGTGCATAATTAATATTTTAGAAGAACCTGATGTTTTTGTGTTCTAATGACCTTTCTCTCTGTTTTCTTGCTCTCTGTTGTGTGATCAGTCAATGGAACTCCCAGCAGTCAGCTTTCCACTCCCAAATCAACAAAATCCTCCAGTTCTTCTCCAACCAGTCCAGGAAGTTTCAGAGGACTCAAGGTATGGAATAAAACATTCCAGGTGAAAGTTGAGGTGACTTTGATGACATACTTTAAATTTTTAAAATTTTAATATTTTAATTTTTTCCCACTTACATCAAAAAACAATTTTTGACCTTCATTTTTTACAGTTTTGAGTTACAAATTCTCTCCCATCCTCCCTCTTCTCTCCCATCATTGAGGAGGCAAGCAATTTGATAAAGGTTCTACATGATGGCATTCTAATGCAGATTTGTGTGTAGGAGAATAGAATATATGAATAAACAATTGGATTCATTTCAACAGATGTTTATTAAGGACACAAAGTTGGAAACTAACCCTGATCTCATGGAGTTTACAGTTAAGCTGGGATGATAATATGTTTTTGCAAATAACCAAAATACAAATAAAAATGAGCAAAGTGCACAGGAAGGGGTTAAATAGAAGAGCTTGAGAGATGAGGGTCTCCATCTGGAGTATCCTGGAAGATGGTCTCAATGAGTGGGTATGAAAAGGAAAAAGGGATTTCAACAGATAAGGAGAGGAGTTTGTTCTGGATATGTGAGATTGCATAAAATAAGGGAGTAAATGAGCAGAAAAGGTCTGTGAAGTACTGAGGTACCATGAAGACTGGAGAGAAAGTTTAGACCCAGACCACAGAGAGCCTTCAAAGCCAGACTCATAATTTGTGGGTTTTCCCAGTAGATATTGGGGAGCCATTAACAATTTTTCATCAGAGGAGCACTTTGATCGCATGTGTGCATAAAGATGATTATCTTGCTAGTTGTGTGAAGTAGAGGAGAGGAGGAAAAGATTCTACTCAGGGAGACAAATTGGGAACCTGTTTTGATAGTCCTGTTGAGATGTAATGAGACGGGGTGGCTAGGTGGCGCAGTGAATAGAGCACCAGCCCAGGAGTCAGGAGGACCTGGGACACTTAACACAAAACTAGCCGTGTGACCTTGGGCAAGTCATTTAACCCCAATTGCCCTACCTTCCCCCCTCCAAAAAACAAATAATAAAATGAATATAAAGATGAAGCCTCTCACTATGTCACCCCCTTTGCAAAGCATGAATAGGTTTCTCCGTGATTGAATTGGAAGAAGCAGAATACTTTTGATGAGGAATGATTGACCCAATCCTGGGCAGCACCTTAAAGGCTGAGCACACTAACACACACTGAGTCTAGACAGCTAGCAACTTAGTGGATTGTTGACACCTGTGGATACCTACCAACAGGCAGCAGGGGAAGGGATAGAACTTTTCTCCCTGACTCCCCTCCTCATTTTTGGCCATGGGATTTTGAAGTTAATGAGAGCATTTGAGGCGCAGGTGTGAGAGAGCACCTGTATGCAGTCTTCACTAAAACATGGACATGGAGAGAAAGTCATTTAAGGGAAGTAGCATTTTCCAAGGAGTGTAACTCCTGGAAGGAAAGAAATAAAATATTTATTTCTATCTCCTGTTTATCAGAAACTGTGCTAAAGTGCTTTAGAAATATTACTTCATTTGATTCCCACAATAATCCTGGGAAGGTAGTAGCTATTATTATCCCTATTTTACGGTTGAGGAAACTGGGGCAGATAAGGTTAAATGGCTTGCCCATACAGTAAGTGTCTGTGGCTGGATTTGAAATTAGGTCTTCCTGATTCTAGGCCTAGTGAGCTAAATACTCCACAGCAAAGAAGAGAGCCAACAATTGATTAGAGAGAAAATTAGCTCTGGTAATTAAGAAACTGTATTTATTCTGCTGTGTAAAAGTCTCTGTACTTCTCCCTCTCCTTGCTTTTCTCCTTGTAGAAGGCAAGCCCCTTGAGGACAGGAATTATTTTCATTTTTTTACAATACCCACAGCATGTAATACAGTGCCTGGCACAAAGATGGTGTTTCATAAATGCTTATTTAATTGAATTGGATTAACCTCTCTTGCTTTCCATTTCAATATCTGTAATATAAGCTGTGGGACAGCTAAGTGGCAAAGTGGATAGATCCTCGAATTTACTTGGACACTTAACTATGTGACCCTGAGCAAGTCACTTAACCCTGTTTACCTCCATTTCCTCATCTGTAAAATGAGCTGGAGAAGGGCATGACAAACCATTGGTGTATCTTTGCCAAGAAAACGCCAAATGGGGTCACAAAGAGTCAGATACAACTGAACAACAACTACCATAAACATTATATCGTCTCTAAGATTCATTCCAGATTTAATATGATTCTCTGGAGTTGGTGCTTAGGTTTCAGCCAATCTGACTGGTTTTCTGGGGCTGTCAAACTCAAACCTCTTTTGATTTTTTTTTTACAGTGGTTTGAAATGAATGAGGTTCTTCTGCCAGACATTCAACTCCAGCCACATGGTCAAATGACTCTATTCCCCATTTTGATACTTGTCTCAAGACCTTGCTGGATGGATCTCATTTTGTACCCATGGTTTTGAGAGTAAGAATAAGGGGCAGACATTACACTTATAACACCTGTCTTTAAGAGAGAAACCTGGATCTGACATCCTGTGATTTGTCATCATATTGCTCACAGCATAAAATACACTAATTTTTAGGTCAGTTTGAATCCTTTGTTAGCATTATCTTCATCGTCTTTGTTACTCTGTTTCAGTTAAATTAAAATGGAGAATTACCGATAATTATCTCATGTTAATGTTATGTATTCCCTTCCCCCTCTTCACTTAAAATAGCTTATTAAGATCAATTAAGAGAATTTCTGACAGCAAAGGTCTGTTTCAAGAACTAGATCAATCCTATCTCTTCTTCTTTTCTATTGACACCAGGTAACCCCGAAAGCCTTGAGAGGATAGATAGCCAATTCTAAAAATCAGAGACCGGATAAATGCAGGTTAAATAGTACCTTTTAGTGTTGAGGTTGTGTGGTACAGTGGAAGGAGCCCTTTTGCATTTGGAGTCAGAGGAGCTTGGTTCTTCATCTCAAAAGTGAGTTAGATTAGATGAGACCTTCTAGGGCCTTCCAAGCTTGAAATGAGTAATCATTATCTGTTGAAGCTGAAGCCAGTGATCATAGGGCTGCCTAACTCTTAATATGGGAACCTCCACCTAGACTAAAGTGTTAGTCACTAGTGAAAACATCTGGTTTAAGTGGCAAACCTGGAATTCAATGCCAAAGGGAATCAATGATACATTCTATCAAGAATTTTGCCTTTTTGTCTGGGTATTGCCTGATCAATGGAGAACTGTACAAAAGAACAAAACTTCAAAATATCGGCAAGGACCTTTTTTTTAAGTTTTCTTTGAAAATAATGTTGTGTTTATTATCTATCTTAAAAAAAAAAGCTTGGTCTTAAAAAAAAAAACAATAATTTTTTGTTTTTCTTTCCTCCCTCTCCCCCACTGAAAAGAAAATAAAAACCAAAACCCTTGTGTCAAATGTACAGTCAAGTAAAACAAATTCCTACATGTATAAATGTATCTATAAAATGGATATATATATATATATATTTATAAATGGATATGTAAAAATATGTCTCATTGTGCATCTTGAATCTATGTTCTCTGTCAAGGTGAGGAGCCTTCTCCTTGATCAGTCTTTCAAAGTTATTTGAAGACTTTCAAAGTTATTTGTCTCTATAGCATTATTGTTATTGGTTCTGCTCCCTTCACTCTGCATCAGTTCATATAGGTTTTCTTAGTTTTTTCTGACTTGTTCCTCATTTCTTAAGGTGCAACAGCATTCCATCGCATTGATATGTTATCATTTGCTCAGCTGTTCCCCAATTGATAGATAGCCTCTTAGTTCCCAATTCTTTGACACTATGAGAAAGCTGCTATAAATATTTTTCTATGTGTGGGCCCTGAAAGGACTTTTTAAAGACCAAAAAACAGAAAAATAAGATCCTAGGACATTTTTATGATCAGCTAGAATAAGATTGTGAAAGACCATATTTCATCTAGAGGCTACCTCTAAAGATTTATGGTGATAGAACACTGTGCTTAGGGTCTGGAAGGCTTGGATTCAAATACTGTCTCAGAAATTCAGCAGCTCTATGATCCTGGGTGAATCATTTCAAGTCTCCGAGATTCAGTTATTTTATCTATGAAATGGAGATGTTAGCAACAATCTAGAAGAGTGATTTTGAGGCTCCAATGAGATAAAGTGTAGGAGGTGTTTTTTAAATCTTAAACTGTTATACAAATGTTACCTTTTTTATTATCTTGTTGGCTTATTAGCCCCAACTCTAAGAAATACAGAAATTAAACTTTTTTTGCCATAACTTCTCTGTGCCTCTGTTTCCTCATCTGTAAAATGGGGATGACGATCTCTGAAGTACCTATTTCAACAGGGTTGCTAGGCTCAAATGAGATAATGTAGGTAAAACATTTGAGGAACTTGAAAGCAGCATCTAAATCTCCTCTATTAGGGTTATTTGTTTTTATTCATGTAAAGCTTTATCTAGTTGACCTGGTAACGATTTTGCTTGGAGACTTCTCTTCAGAAAGCCCAGATTGGCCTGACTTGGATAGTACAGAATCATAGTGAAAGCTATGTTATGTGTTGGCAAGTGTTACATAACAGGAATTGCTGAGTGACTGTGGTATCAGTGATTTTGGTGCTTGGGTGATTAATGAGGGGGTTGGGATATGGAGGTTAAAAAATGTTCTTTGAACTGCAAGCTGGAGACCATTGTATAGTCAGGATTTGACATCAATGCAATTTATGGTCTTCGGTAGGTCAGTTTTTAAGTTTTAGTAGTTAAGTCGTGGTGTTTTCTTTGGGACTGTTGGTGAGGTACTCTTTAAGTGTTCAAGATACATCAAGAAAGCTTTGGGGAGGGGGTTGAGGGGTAAGGGAGCGAGGGAGGCTTTTATCTCATCCCCAAAGTCCCAAGTCTAAAACTTCTGGTCTTAAATGTTTCAGGCACATCTGTAGAGATTGAGGGATAAAGTGTTTCACTTTGGGATAATAGAGCTTTTTGCCCCCAGGCTATCTGGCTGCAGGGATTCCTGGTAGTTGAAAGGGAGGGGGAGAATACATTTGGTACATTATCCAACATCTTGAGATTATAAACAGTCTGATGTGTAGTGTTTTATCTGATGATGTCTCTTGGGTCTGCTGGCAGTGAAAGGTTTGCAGGATTTGTGATGTGTGATGAAAGGACTCGTGGTATCTTGTGATGATGGGCATAGCTAAAATGTTACTGTTTGACCTTCTGAACTTTAAAACTTCTTTTAGAAGCTGTGAAATGTAGGTCTGCAGTAGCAGCTGACCTTAGAATCTTGCATTTCCCCTGGAGTTTTGTAGCTTGTCTGTCCTTCCCTATTGAAAGTTTCTTTCATTTAATGTGATTTGCAAATTTCTGGGAATAAGTTAGCTTTTGCCTTTGTGGCTGTATTTTGATTAGCTAGCCTGAAAATCCTGGATGGTGGCTGTACCCTTGAATGCATTTTGTTTTATTAGAGAAACTTGAGATCTTTAGGCCAAAAAATATTTTTTTTTATGGTTCTTAAGAGGAAGAACTTTAGGTGGACATGTTCTCTTTGGGCATGCCTCTAGTATTTTATGAAGTGGCTGCTATGTTCTAGGTCCTGGAGATAACAAAGAAAAAATAAAGTTGCATCTGCCATTGGGTAGCTTATATTTGACTGTAGGACAGTGATAGTGGTGAGGGTGCAACTCGTACACAAGTAAATAAATACAAAGCATGGAGAAAAGTAATTCAGAAATGGAGGGGGAGGCAGCAGGGAGGGCCATCGAGCACTCACAACTGGGGGGAACCCGTGCTCGGGTCCCTCCTGGCCCTGCTTACAAAGATGTGGGTAGGGGACCTGACAACTAAGTGCCATAGGTCAGATATGTTGAGGGGAATTCTTGAACCAGGAGTCAGAAGGTTGATAAAGGTTATTCAGCACAGAACAACACCAGAAATAGCTCAGGCAAGGGAAGAGATGGCACCAGAGTTTTGGCTCTATGGAGGGACCCAATGGGTGGTCCTTACTTTCACCAACCCTTAGTCAAGAGGGTGAGGCATGGCCAGGGGCTGAGACCAAGGCAGCCCCACTGAGGCAACTGGTGGAACTGGTGGTTTTGCTGAGGAGGTGAAGGTTCTGATTTGCTAATTAAGTAATCCTGGATTGGAAGGGAAACCCCCCCCCCCCATAGTGAAAGATTTGGGTCATTCTGATCCTATCTAGAGTAGGTAGGCCAGAGATCACTACAAGCAGTGAAAGCTTGAGCTGTGCTAAAAGTGTCTTCCATTTCAGAGTCCCATGACTATGATCTTTTGGATCTCTCCTTCTTCTAAGCAACTCTCACTGCCAACTTAGTCTTATTTTCCCCATTCTCTAATTGTTTTGAGATTCATCTTACTCCCAATGCCTGCAGTCAATCTTCTCTTCCAAGTCCAAGCAGCTCCATCTCTTCTCTCCTTGAAGTGCCAGAATCAGGAAAACCTGAGTTCAAATCCTGCCTCACATATTAGATGTGTTGCTTAGTTGTTTTTCAATCATGTCTGAGTCTTTGTGACCCCAGTCGGGGTTTTCTTGGCAAAGATCCTGCATTGGTTTGCCATTTCCTTCTCCAGCTCATTTTACAGATGAGAAAACTGAGTCAAACAGGGTTAAGTGACTTGCCCAGAGTCACACAACTAGTAAGTGACTGAGCCTGGATTTGAACTCAGGAAAAGGAATCTTCCTGACTCCAGGCCCTGCCCTTTGCCTTTATATTACCCATGGGCAAAAAGATTTTGCTAATATTGATTAATAGAATAAG
Source organism: Petaurus breviceps papuanus (assembly GCF_028583685.1). Lineage (NCBI taxonomy): Eukaryota > Metazoa > Chordata > Mammalia > Diprotodontia > Petauridae > Petaurus > Petaurus breviceps. The sequence goes on from NW_027186473.1 coordinate 54,573,059, forward strand.
CAAGACTGAACATGTAAAGAGTGAGGACAGGAGAGCATGTTTAACCTGACACAGAACAAAGGACAACTATGTTAGTTCTATTTCTATGCATGTAAATGAGAAATATCCTATTTATAAATGTTAATTCATTCACTGAAATGGTCCACTAGGACCTTACTTTATAGGCAAGTATCTAGAACTGACCTATTTTCTTGAGAGTAGTAAAAATTGAATTTGATTTAAAATATTAAATCAAAATTTTCACTATTTCACACTTAACTATTCTGGTATAATAAATAGAACATGAATTTTGAATGAGAAGACCTGGATTCAAAACTTGGCTCCCCTACTTACTACTTGTGTTGACATTGCAAAAGACAAAGAAAAAAAAATTTTAGGCCTCAACTGCAAATTGGGGGTGAAGATTTTATTATTATTATTCTAACTTAAATATAAGATAACTAGGTAAAAACCTTAATTTTACAAATGATTGCTGTCATCTTCATATTTGTTAGTTCTCATTTTTTTGGAAAGCTGTTCCATTTTAAAAAGAGATTATGATTCTTTTTTTTTTTTTTCAGAGAGGGCAGGGCAATTGGGGTTAAGTGACTTGCCCAAGGTCACACGACTAGTAAGTGTTAAGTGTCTGAGGCCAGATTTGAACTCAGGTCCTCCTGACTCCAGGGCTGGTGCTCTTTTCACTGCGCCAGCTAGCCACCCCTAGAGATTATGATTCTTGTGTTCTCTGTCTCTCTGGATGAAGATGGGCTGTGGATTCAGTGGCTGTCATTCTGTATGCTGTTGGCTGAGTTATTATTGTGGAGTGACTATTCTCTCTTGTTTCCTCAACATTGAATCACACGTTTTTAATTTCTACATGTTACTTTTTGGCCACCAAACTCTGGTGTTGTCTGACATCCTTAGTTTCAGATGACTTGCCAGCTTTCTGTCAGACGTTTCTTCCTGTCACTCAACTAATCATCATAGCGAACATTTCAATGGTACTTTGAGCCTTGCAAAGCACTTTACATACATTTTCTCATTTGATTTTTACAACAAGCCTTTGAGGTGAGTGCTGTTATCATACCTATTTTACAGATGAAAAATGTACAGAGAAATTATGACTTGCCCAGGTTTATGTAATTAAATACATATTTGAATTCAGGTCTCCCTGAACCATTGTCCACCTATAGAAAATGGGTGCTTTAGAAATGTGAAAATGATAAACTCTCAAAAACTGAGTTGGACAGCGTTGAAGATGTTTGTTATTAGAAGGTTAGGAGACCTCTAGAGATGGTGTCCGTGTTAGCTGAACTCTGTGGCTTTACATCAGTTTAGGTCAGAGTCAGGTCAAAATGTCAATAATGGTATTATAGGAAGTGCTCACCAAAGATTTTCTGATTTTTTTTAGAGTAATTTTTTTAAAAGTCTTATTTGTTTATTTTCTGTTTTAAACATTCATTTCCACAAGATTTTGAGTTACAAATTTTCTCCCCGTCTTTCCCCTACCCTCCACCCCAAGAGAGTGAGCGTACTGAATACCCCTTCCCCTAATCTGTTCTCTCTTATATCCTCTCCCATCCCCCCTCTAACTTTATAGTAGGGCAAGATGGATTCTATACCCCACTGCCTGTATATCTTATTTCCCAGTTGTATGTGAAAAATAATTTTTTTAACATTTGTTTTTAAAACTTTGATTTCCAGATTCTTTCCCTTTTTCCCTCCTCACCCAGCCCCACTGGGAAGACAAACAATTCCATATAGGATGTACATGTGTAGTTATGCAAAATGTTTCCATAGTAGTTATATTGTGAGAGACTAACTATATTTCCCTCTATCCTATCCCCCCCACTTATTCTATTTTCTTAGAATAATTTTTAATTGAATTGCATTACAGTTTTACAAAATGATCCTGATGAATGTGTCTCCTACATTCTGACTTCATTGTGTCCTAGATTTAGAGATAGAAGGGCCCTTAAAGATCAATAGTTAAAATTCTTTGTTTTACAGATGTAATAACTGGGGCAAAAATAGGGAAAAGGACTTGGCCAAGATCCCGAGGAAAACTGAGTGGCAAGGCTGGGGTCCAGGCCTTTGACTCTACCATGCTGCCTCCATAGGAGGCCAAATAAGGAACACAAATGATAATAAAAGTAATGATAGCTAACATTTTATACAGTGCTTTAAAGCTTGAAAAACCTTTACATACATATTATCTCATTTAGTGCTGACTAGAATCCAGTAGTACCTGAAGGTAAAAGGTCTTCACTTCTACCTTACCATAATGCTAGCCTGCTGTTTCTACTGCTAGACAAAAGTGAACTTTTTCAGCAACCATGCTGAAAAATTTTCTTAACGTTTCAGCTTGGTGAAAATGTTTGATAGTTCCCTTCAAGGATATTTAGGGTAGGACTCTCTGACTTGCTTTCCAGCTATAAAAACATAAACGCTGAACTGTGTCAGTCATACTGAAATGATCAGCATGTGCTTTGTTGAAACTGTAGGAAATACAATTTGGCGATAAGGGATATGTATACATTACTGTATCACTTCAATCTGCATTCATGCATGGTGAACAGGCTTTGAAAAGCATAGAATTCTGTGATCAAAACAGGATATAATCCTTGAATATTTCATTTTCTTTTCTACTCATAAAAAATAGATCTGGCTGGCACAGGGACTAGAGTAGATGGTTTAACAGTTCCATCTCACAGAGGCAGAGAACTCAGTCAGCGATATATTCTTTGCTTTTCTGCCAATTTCCTTCCTCCTTAACCAGTCAAATCCTAATCAAAAAGGCAATCTCTTTCCCAAACCTATCTCCCCTATCTTCCTCTTGCAATTCTGTCTCTTTGAAGCACTTAGTGATTACAGAAAATTCAAAGAAATAGAATATCCCAGATGCTGTCATCGATGTATGCTTTGGTTAAGAAGCATCTTGGAAATAAATGCTATCTAGTCACTTAACCTTTGGGCTGTCTCAGCATCTCAGCTGCTTAGTGAAGCATGAATGCTCATTAACAAGTGAAGAAATTTTCAACAAATTCTCTTTCTTCCTGACTTCAGTGAAGTAGCCATGGTTTAATACTCTGCAGTGTAATCAGTATAATTGGAAGGCTGATTTTGTGACCCCTGTTGCTAGCCAGGCAGGCTCTTATTTCTAATGTAAATGGACTAGAAAGCAGAGGAACATGTTTATCCTGCCACTTCTGATGGCAAAGAGACAAATACCCTGGGAAACAAGTGAAAGGATAATGGGGAAGAATGACACAGAGAGGAAGAAATGTACCTTTTCACAACAAATACTGTATTCAAATACTCAAATGCAACCGTGATCTCATCAATTTGGAGTCTTCTTCAATAACACAGAAAGCAACTCACCCAAGTTTGCCCTCCATGTTTTTCTATGCCAGTTCACTCTGTGCAACACCCCCCCCCCCCACACTACAGATCCTAAATGGAGCCCCTAGATTCAGATCGTAGTCCTGGGCACTCAGTAATTGTTATGTCCCAGTTTCTAACCTGCCACACATGTTATTAAAGTAAAAAATGTACGTATCTAACTTTTGTCACCATATATACATTTAAACAGATCTTTCATCACCTCGAAGTTCATCACAAGGCATTCATCTTACTTGCTCCATCCCTCTCTGCTTTCTCCTAACATTTCCAGGAGGTGCCACTGGAACATTGGCTAGGCACCTGTCATCCCTTGCTCCTGCCCTGTGAGAAACCCATGTTTTCTTCTTGTCATACAATTTCTTTACCACTGTTCTTCCAAGTTGCTTATTGGTTATGTGTTGCAGACTGCTTCAATCTGCTGTGAACCTTTCCATTTTCCCTCTTTAGTTTTATGCAGAGGGTCTTCCTCTGTATTTTAATTCTTTTTCCCCTTCTGTGGAAGGCTCCTTATTTTTTGCTCTCCTTTTTCTTTTCCCTCTATCCCTTAGTAAACTAGATCATTTCATAGGATTATATGTGATAACTTATTCAAGTTATCTAGTGGTTTAAAGCATTGAAGAGATTACAGTATTTCCTTACTAATCTATACTTGAAGAAATTAAAAAAAAATTTTCCTCACAGGTGCAGGATGGACAGGTGAATTGCTCATGGTCTCACAGATACTCCTTGTATACAGCTATCTTTCTCTTCCCTAAAATGAGCCCAGAAGTTCCATAGTACAAATCAAGTGCCAAAAGTTTCCATAGAGTGAGATTTCACAGAATCACGCTCCAGAACTCCAGAACTCCAAATTCTATCTCAGGCAAACTGGGAAGCAGATAAAGTCATCTCATCCTCTGTTATTTAAATTTTGCTGGAAGAACCTGCCACACCAGTCTATTTCCTGTTGTACTCTTACTGAAATGTCCATTTTTGATATGTAGAGTTAGGGGCAGTTATGTACAGTGGATAGAATGCCAGACAAAGTCAGGAAGACTCATCTTTCTGAGTTCAAATCTAACCTCTAACACTTACTAGCTGGGTGACCCTGGGCAAGTCACTTAACCATGTTTGCCTTAGTTTCTTCATCTGTCAAATGAGCTGGAGAAGAAAATGGCTGACCACTTCAGTATCTTTGTCAAGAAACGCTCAAATGGGGTCATGAAGGGATGGACAGGACTGAAATGACTCAACACCAAAAGAGTTAGGTTGATGTTAAAACTGTCAGGAAAACAATAGAAATAGAAATGGCAAGTAGACTGGAAGAAAAAGGTCTAAGGAATTCTGTAACCAAGAAGGGAGACCAGGGTTCTGGGAAATTCTCTCCATATCCAAATGTATTTCAGTACTTAAAGACCTCACACCACCATGAAAATGCAAGCAAAAGCATGCCCTTTGTGTCGTCAGATTTTAGAAGTATGCTCCACAACTTGTAAAACAGGTGCACACAGAACCAATTCCCTTTTCCATCTTGCCAGGGTTTCTCCTAGTTCAGCTTCTTTCCTCCAGACCACAACATAGGGAGGCTTGAATAACCGCCACTTCCCAGAAGCAGCTTCCTTTTCTGTCTCTCCCACCCCAGCCAATATGGGGATGGCTCATGATAAAGCTGTCCCTGGGACCTGATTAGCCCTGGCTTCGCTGATGTAGTTTCCTGGCCCCCTTTGTGCATAAAAAGTCCCAGCCACATAGACCCTGGGCCTAAGTGCATAAGGCAATGAGAGGTACTGCACCCTGCTGAACTACCCAACCATATGGCATTTCTAGATGGAGATGAGCGCACTGTGTATCCTTGAAGCAGCGTGTCCTTGTTATGTAATGGGCAGAGTTAACCTCCTTTAGTGTGATCTGCTGTAAATGCTTCATTTCATCCCAACCTTGAACCTGAACCAGCAAAGGTGCCGGCATCAGAGTCCCGCGTTACCACTGTGACAGCTTGTTCTGGAAGGAGACTGCCTCCAGCCCTGAGTGGCTAGCTCCCTCCTTGGGTTGAGACAGATAACCTTCTGCTGTTTGTCCTGATATCAGCCAAAGCATACTTTGGAGAGAGTTCTCATGGCCATTACAGGACCAGTGCTAAGATTCTGGGTCATGTTAACTGCTTTTAACAGACATCACCGAATTCAAAGGTACATCACTTCTGCTGGGCATCTCATTGCTCTTGCTGAAATATTTGAAATTTTGTTGAAAGTCTTCACATTTAGAAACAGAAACAATGTATCAAATATTAGCATTTCTGGTGAACGGAAAGTAGATTCAGAGAGGGAAGGAACTTTAAAGGTTACCTAGTAATATCTCCTATTTCACAGGTGAGGAAACTGAGGGAAACGAGGTGAAGTGAGCCACTTGGGGTCACACAGGCATCCAGGAACAGAGCCAGCATTTGAATGCCAGTCAGTCCTGCTACTACCAATCCATCACTTGTTTTGACTCAGCAGCCACCCAGAGGACTAGAGTGGTGAGCCGGCTTCCCTGGGGATGCCGGCAAGGGTGACTGAGCGTGCTGTGTGGGGTAGTGCCGGCCTGTTAGAGTAGTAAGATGCAGAAAGCAGTAGAGTTGGAAGAAAAATGCATGCATGGACTTAGATCCCAGACCTTGTATTTGGTACACATATGACTCTGGAAAATTACTTCTTTGTAAGCCTCAGATTATTCTGTGGTGAAATTCTGGGATTAGACTAGATGAGCTCTGAGGTGTCTCTCTGTAAATATCTGCTGACAGGGGATGGAGTGAGGAAGTAAATGGACTAGGCTAGCCTTAACATCCAAGAATTAAGTACCATAACCCAAACCATACCAGTGGTCAAAGGCCCAGCATCAACTGGGTTGCAGAAATGAGCTAGAATCTTCCCTATTACATTGTAAACTCTACCAGACAGGGCAGGAACTGGCTTTTAAAATGTTTTTAAACTGTATGTATGTGTGTGTATTTGTTCTCTCTGGTGATTAGCACAGTGTCTGGCACATGGTAGATGCTTAACAAATGTTTATTTCCTGACTGACTGCAAAAACCAATCCAAATCTGACCAATTTCCTAAGCATGGAGTTTTTAAAAAGTGCTTGAGCCTCATGTAATCAGCAGCAGCTTTTAGAATTGTGCTTGGGCAGGAGTCGGGCTCCCCCCTTTTTTTTCTTCAAGAAAGTCTAAAAATCACCTACTCTTACCCCTGCCCCCATTCATTCTGTCATTAGCTAACCTTTTTTTAAAATAGATTTTTACAATATCTTTTATTTTTACCTTGCCTAAATTTCCACCTATATTCCTCTCCCTATATTCCTCCAGAACCATCTATTATTACAAACACATTTTTTAAAAGGGGAAGAATCTTTAAAGATCAGCAAAATTGATCAACATAGGGTGTCCCCAAAGTCTTAGTACAGTTTTAAGCTTTTAAACACTGTAACTTTGGAGTCACTTGTATAAAAAATAACAAAAAACCAACCCCAAACTAAAATGCCCACTCCGACCATGGATTCCCCCTTCCTCCAGCTTTGCCAAGAAGTGGGAGGACTTGTCTTCTCATCTCTTTTCTTTGGGGCCATACATTTATAATTTTGCAGCCTTCATTGCTGATTGTTTTGTGGTGGTTCTTTTTCCATTTATCTTGTTCTAGTCCATGTTTTCTCAGCTCTGCTTTATTTTGCACCAGTTCATGTAGGTCTTTCGTGCTACTCTGTGTTTATCATCGTCGCTATTTCTTTGTACATATCCATATAACACAATTTGTTGAACCTTTCCCCAATCAATAGGCAGCTACTTTGTGTCTGGTTCTTTGCTTTAAGTAACTAACCTAAAGTGAAAATATTCAAGCTGGGAATGACCTTCGCTGAATTACTGGGATGAGTAGAAAGCAACAATGTGTGTGTGTGTGTACATATATATGATAACAATAATGTAATATTATGATAGCATATGTAATTATATGTATATTATATCACAATAAATAACATTGATATAGCACTTAATGTACCAGGCACAGTTGTTCAGTAGTGTCCAGCTTTTTGTGACTCTATGGGCCAATTGTCCATGAGGTTTTCTCGGCAAAGATACCAGAGTGGTTTGCTATTTCCTTTCCCCGATTTTATGCAGACAGGTTAAATGGCTTGCTCAGGGTCCCACAGCTATTAAGTTTGTGAGGTTAAATTTGAACTCTGGTCTTTCTGACTCTGGGCCCAGTGTTCTATTCACTGCTAAATGGTAAGTAGCAAATGGGGCTCTACATGTTCATGGTTGCTTTTTGTTACTCTCTCTAGGTGTTTTATAAACATCTACTAGTTTTATTCCTTAACCATTGATTGGCCTTTTGTTGTGAGAAATAACAGACTGTTTGCTGTTTCTTAGATTCCACCACACTGTGGGTCTTCTTCCAATGTGAATGGGGCACCTGAACTGTACCGTTGCCTGAGTCCGGAAGGTAGGTTGCCATTCAATAGAAGCTTTTTAAACAGAACACTACTACCAGTAGCAATTAGAGGAAGTGCTTTGAAAGTTGGTGAAAACTTGTGTTAAATTAGGATCTACTTATGTCCTGATAGTAGACTGATAGTCAGGTATGGGCTAGAGCTTTGCCTATTTCAGCATATCAGATTTGTGTGTGTGTTTGTGTGTGTCCTCTGTGGACAAAGGCACCAGACAAGTAAAATAACAGAAAACGTGGCCTTGTCCACGAGAAGCCTAGAGCCAATCAGATTTCCTAAAGACAGTAATGTCATCTACTGTGTGTGGATATCACCCTGATTTAGAAACTTTTTTCAAGGGCCTTCAAAGATGTTCATCTTGAACAGCAATTATATATCTGGGATCCTTGAACATTTTTTTAAAAATTGATAATTATTGCAATATAATTAGTTTCCTTTGTAATCCCACATATTTTATTTTAAACATCCCAAAACACTAATTTGAGTAGGGCTCAGTAGTCTTCCTAGACTGCCACTGTCACTGTCCATGACACAAAAAGTGATTGAGCTTCCATGGCCTATAACCAGTCTTCAAGCTCTCTGCCTGTCTACTGCAGTTTGGATTTGAGACTTAGCTTTGCTTTCTTCTGTCTTCTTGCTATGCCATCCTCCATCCCTGTGTCACAAAAGGTTATAGCTTTGGGAAAATAGAGTCCGCGACTGGGCCTAGGATTTCACTAGTATGGGGAATTCATCCTTGTACCTATACCGAATAGTGCCTCCTCTTCAACTTATAGCCTTAGAAAATTGCCTGGGACTCTGAGAGGTTGAGTGATTGGCAGGCTTATGCTGCTTGTATGTGTCAGAGGCAGCTTGTCCTGGTTCCTAAGCCAGCTTTCTGACACAGTGCCTCAAACTTTGGACCGTTAGACATGGAGGCTCTTCCTCAGTGACCCTCAGGTGGGCACTTCCCCATCTTATTCTTCCACCAGAATCATCTCCATCCAACAACTCTGGGAGCAAGGAGGAGCTCTTCTCTTCCTAGATGGACTGCTGCTTCATTTTCAGTTCTATGCTCTGAGGGCTGAAATCACTGACATTTTGTAGCACAGTTTGGAGGAGGAAAGAGTTGTGCTCTTTTAGAAAGAACCCTGTTTATAGTTCACATTAACTGATAACTAGCTACTTTGTCAAAGCCCTGGTGAAAGTAGATCAGCCATCTCCTCCCCTCTCCTTTTTAAACTATGTAAATTTTAAATTGTAATGGAAAGTTAGTATATGCATACTTCGAAATTTAATTTTGCTCTGTCCTTACTCTATAGCAGAGTTCTTAAACTTTTTTGTCTTATGGGCACCTCTGGCAGTATAGTGAAGCCTGTTGAACTCAGATGAATGTTTTTAAATGCATAAAATGAATGCATAAGGTTACCAAAAATCCCATTATAATGAAATGCACTCATGAAAATATAAAACAAAAAAATGCAGGTTCATAGAAATCCTGCTCTGTACTTTATTTGTTCTTTGAAAGCCTACAGGGAAAGTAACCTGTTTTCCAATATTCAAACAGCTTTTTCAGGGTTGAATAAGCCTGAATAAAAACCTGTTAGGATAACTTTAGTTAGAATTCCTTTTAATGTCATGCTAATGACTTAGTTCATCTGGGGTTTGAGAGATTAAGCTGAAATTTGTTAAATTTTCCATTATATTAACGTGGCACCAACAGTAAATACTCCCTACACTAATGAGGTCAAGTTGACCCAGAGATCTAAGAGATCGGCAGCCCCCAGCTCTTATTTCTTTCTTTCTTTGGGTCTAGAAATCTTTACATTGCAAATTTCCATGGAAAGCAAGGCGAGTTGCTGCTTCTGCTTCCTTTGACCTTTGTGCTGTCCTTTCTGCAGGTGTGAATGGAAACCGGTGCTTTGAGTCATCAACTCTTCTTGACAAATACAGAATTGGGAAGGTCATTGGTGATGGCAATTTTGCAGTGGTGAAGGAATGCATAGAGAGGTGAGTCTATAAATAAGCTTCATAATGATCATTGCACATGGAGGGATTTGTGAACTCCTTTAGATGATTCCAATTTGTTTCTTTACTCCTTAACCAAAGTTCTTTAGCAGAAACTTTTCACTTCCTGTAAGCTAAATGTGCCCATTGTGTACAAGGCCAAAGGTCGTGTCAGTTTTTCAAAAACATCGCAACTTAGTTGGGTTCTGGAATGAGAGTTTTAAAGCAGATGGACCAGTGACTCTGTTACATGCGAGGGAATTAGAACAGCAAGTGGTTAATTGTGGGAATTTGGTGAAACACACTGATTCCATCTTGTGACTCAATTCTGGAGCTAGCTCAGCTCCCTTTCTCTTCAATTCAGGGTCTTGTCCAATTTCTGTCTAGTGAGAAAACTTTATTCAGTTGTGGGAATTGTGAGAAAACTCTATTTCAATATTTGAACCCAGCTTAGAGACCCTTAATTAACCACCTAGGTTATGCTGACCAGAAACACAGTCAAATCCCAAGACTGATGCAAAGAGTTTTCTCACAATTATACATCTCAAGCAGCCCATATGTTTCCATGTTCCTTCAATGGAATAAAGACACCTGGGGGGAGTAAGCCACATTTTTTTTTCTTTTCTGATTTTAGGGAATTGTACCTGTTTGTTCTACCCCTCTCAACTTGGAAAGTCCCCAATCTTTCTTCCAATTAGAAATCAGATTACCTAATTTTGTATCCTGGTTAATTGTCTGCTTTTAATTAGTAGGTCTTATATAATTCATTGGTTTTTGTTGTTGTTTTTTTTAAAGCAATTTGGGATTAAGTAACTTGTCCAAGCTTCCATGGCCAGTTTTTTTTTTGTGTGTGTGGGGGTGTGTGGGTGTTAAGTGTCTGAGGCCAGAACCGATCCCGGATCCTCCCAACTTCAGGGCCGGTGCTCTACTCACTATGCCACCTAGCCGCCCCTAATTCATTGTTTTTAATACATCAAAATCTGTCTTCTCCTATGGTTGGGGTCCAAGGCCAAGCTGAGGATGCCTAATCCTGATTTGTTATGCAATTGGCATGCTTTGCTTAATAAATAAATATACTTGGAAACTCGAACCTTTGTTTCCTCATTTATTTCATCTTTTGCCCATCATACACAGCCTTGATTTTAGGGTCTCAGAGATCAGTAGTTTTAAACGGTGATATGACTAGAATTTTTGTGGGCTCTACAACCCCTGGGCCTACAAAAGTGAGTTTAACTGGCCATGGAACTGCACCATACCCAACTTGGTGACTGTAGACAGGCACAGTGATTACAGGAATTTTCATTTCCTGTTGGGGCTTTTGGAGGAGTCTTCTTTCAACTTTTGGAGGAGCCAGTGGTGGATTTTATTGTAGTAAATTAAAACCAACTGAAGGGGTGGTGGCAATGATGCTACAATAGATTCAATGGATTGATGGTGATTTTCCCAAACCTGTCTTAATCCTAGATAACCCAGAAATTTAGCAGCAATGAAACCCAAGTAGGGAGGAGTTACTTAAAAACTTGACAAGATTGCAAAAAGTGCCAGGAGTCAGATGCTTCCTGAGAGCCAACTTTTCTCCCTCCAAGATGCTTTTTGAGAAATGACAAAGTAACTGAAGGGTTCCAAGCCCTGATGGACTCTCTCAGCCCTAGAGTTCAAGAAAGATCAAGGTATTATAGCTTTAGAGTGGAAGGTCCCTTGGAGATCACTTTGACTACCTGGGGTGGGGGGGGGCGGGTGGGCCTGTAGCCTTGAGACCCTCTAGGTACTCAAGTGCAGCCCTTTGATTGAATCCAAACTTCACAGAACAAATGCCCTAAATAAAAGAATTTGTTCTATAAAACTTGGACTCAGTCAAAAAGGCCGCACCCAAGGACCTAGAAGGCCACATGTGACCCCAAGACCTCAGGTTCCCTGTGCCTGCCTCTGTCCTTTTACAAATAAGGAAATCAAGGCCCAGAGAAGGTTATTACTTGCCTAAGGTCACCTAGCAAGTAAGAAGCAGAAGTAGGATTGGAGCCCAGGATCTCTATATACAATTCAGGACTCTTTTCACTGCACTACTCTGTCTTCTTTTGGATCTTATTCCTTTAAGCTGACTGAGGGGAGAGGGGAAAAAGAATCCCAAACATTAAAGTTTGAAAACAAGTCATTATCCAGCACCCTCCTCTCACTTGTTTTCCCCTTAATCTCAGTGTTGTGGATTCTGTTGACTTTAGAGAGGATCTTAGAAGTCTCCTGGGAAAACCCACTTCAATAGCCTCTGCTTAACTCTTAGTTTTTGTTACTACATTGTATAAAAACACTGTTAAAATGTACAAAGAGAAAGGAAAACATATCTCTTTAAAATGAAGACTGAAGATCTTTTCGATTTGAATTGGGGTCAGTCTGTAGCTGTCTGCGTACACAGCCTGACAGCCGCTAACCACATTTGTTTTAATTCTTGTACACGATGTAATAAACACTGGCCATTGCTGCTGCCCGAGGGCATCTTCTTGCTCAGCTGCAGGAGTCGGATTTCACTCTTCAGCACCTAAAAGTCATTTCTTTTTTTACAAAGGGCACACAAGGGGCAGATGCCAGCAGTTTGTGTGGAAGTGTTTTCATATGTTCTAGTTAAGTTGTTCCAGGCTTAATTAGCCATATTCTTCTATTAATTTTTAAAGGGCCACAGGCTCTATCCCCTCTGCTGCCAGGCCCTAGTACTGGCAGCTCAGTGTGACTGACAGTGACTGTACTTGGCTGATGTCCTGGGCAGGGGGGTGGCTTGTACCCTGTGCCAGCTGTAGCAGATCACACACATCTAAATGAATTTCATCAAAACCTTGTGCTTTGTGGCCACTTTTACCTGTGGCCCACCGAATGCAGTTATCAGTGAAAAATTAAGCACATAGGATATAATTTCTATACATTCATCAGAGGTGTTTGCTTTACATTTCTCATGAGCTATTTAAATAAAGGTTCTCCCTCTGAAAGAGACCGTGTCAATGTGTAACTATGACAACCTGGCGAAAGCAGTTGCAGTTTCAGAGCTAATGTATTCTAAGTGCACTGCAGTACTCTTTAATGAATGGTTCTCCTACAGTTACAGTCTTTGTGTGTTGCAAATTCACGACTTCAGTAGCTTTGTGTTCACCCATCTACATGGGTGCTCTTTTCACTGGTACAGATCAGTCAATCAAGAAACATTTATTAAGCTCTTACTATGTGCTAGTTACTTACTAACTGTTGGGGATACAAGGAGAAATAAAAGACATTTCCTGCTCTCAAGGAACTTGAGATCTTCCCACCTTAATAAGATGGTTTTCATGAACCACATGACCTCCCCCACAACCATCATCAATTGTCCAAGCTTCTGGTGATGAACCGCTGTGCACTCATTGGGAAGACCCTCAGCTCCTCCACCCCTAGACACCCACAATCTGTTAGGTCTGTTTGGCTAAGACCTGTCAGAGCTTACACTACACTCACACAGCTTTCAAAAACCCACTGTATTACCTCCATGCCAAAATGAGATAGGAATTCCTGGAGAGATTGTTGTAACTAATTTATTTTTTGAAATAAATTCTCATTGAGATCTTTTGTTTTTACACCACGTAAATTTCTCCTGGTATTCCTCCCCCTTCCATAGAACCATCCCATGTGCCTAAGAATATATATTTTTTGAAGATAAAGGGGAGGAGGGATCAGCAAAACTTTGATACATTAAAAAAATTTGAAAATATATGCAATGTTCCACCCCCCAGTTAACCTCCCACATCTGCAAAGGAATGAGGGGAGAGATGTCTTCTATAATTATTTTTTTTAATAATTGTTTAATTTTTTTGTTACATTTGAGTTCCAAACTGTTTCCCTCTCCCAGCCTTGCACTAGAGAAGGCCAACATATGACATAGTTATACATGTGAAACCATACATTACATGGTTCCATACAGTCTCTGCAGATGGATAGGATCTTCCTTCATAGGTCCTTTGTAGTTATTTGGAATATTCATATAACTCAGTTTAGTCATTCACATTTACTCTTTGAGCATTGTTGCTGTTACTGTATCTAATGTTCTCTTGGTTTTGTCCATTTCAACTTCATTATTTTATGCAAGTCTTTCCATGCTTTCCTAAAATCATCCTGCTCATCATTTTTTACAGCACAGTAGTGTAGTATTCCATCACAACCATATACTTCAACCTATTCAACCATTCCCGAGTTGATGAGCACCCTCTCAATTTCTAGTGCTTTGGGACCACAGAGAGGGCTACTATAAATATTTTTAAAAAATATAGGTTCTCTCCCCTTTCCATACCTTGGGAAACAGATCTAATAGTGGTATTTCTGGGTCAGAGGGTATATATAGAGTTTTATAATTCTTTCAGCATAATTCCAGATTGCTTTCCAGTATGGCTGGATCAGTTTACAGCTCCAGCAACAGTGTATTAGTGTCCCAATTTCTCTACATCCCTTCCAATGTTGGTCATTTTCCTCTTCTATCATTTTAGTCAGTCTAATAGGTGTGAGATGATATCTCAAAGTTGTTTTAATTTGCATCTTTCTCATCAATAATGATTTAGAGCATTTTTTTCATATGACTATAGATTTGATTTCTTCTGAAAACTGCCTGCTCATATCCGTTGACCATTTATCAATTGGGGAATGACGTAAAGTATTAAAAACTTGACAAAGTTCTCTATTTATTTGAGATTTAAGGCCTTTGTCTAAGAAACTGTCTTTAAATTCCTTCCCCCCCCCAATTTTCTTCTTTCCTCCTAATCTTGGATATATTGGTTTAATTTATACAAAAACCTTTTAATTTAATGTAAACAAAATTATCCATTTTATATCTCTTGTTTATTCACAAATTCTTTTCATATCCATAAAATCTGATAGGTAATATGTTCCATGTTCTTCTGATTTATTTATGGTATCTCCTTCTCTGTCTAGATCATATATTCGTTTTGCCTTTATCTTGATAAATGGTGTAGATATTGTTTCTGCCAGTTTTCCAGCTTTCCCAACAATTTTTATTAGTGAATTCTTATCCTGAAAGCTTAAATCTTTATGCTTATCAAGCACAAGGTTAATATAATAATTTACCACTGTGTGTTGTATATCTACTCTTTTCTACTGTAAATATTTTCTGAACAACTTTAATGGCTCCTTATTAATTGAGTATGTACCATGTATTGTAGTGGTTTATCTAAACTTTTTTATTTGTCCTTGAACCTCCCATGACTCTCCCTTCCTTCACCCTTTCAAGCAGAAATCTTTGCCTCATATTTACCTGAAGAAAATCAAGGTTATTTGCTGATGAGAGTTCTCTCTTATCCTCTCCTACTCATCTCACAATATGCAGATGCCTTCTGCCTCTATCTTCTCCTTTACTTGTCTCACATAAACAGGTGGCCTTTCTCCTTGCCAAGGCTTTTACATACAGAAGCAATTCCATTCAATCCCATCATCTCCAGCAGATTGAATATTACCATCCCTCCTTTTTCACAAAGCTTCTATTTTTCCCTATTTTTCAAGAACCTTCTCCTTGGTACTTTCTTCTTTACAGGTCCTCAGGGCACTACCTTCTCTTGGTTTTTCTCCTACCTCTCTGAATTCTCCTCAGCCTCTTTTGCTGGACCTTTATCCATTTCATGCCGGCTAACCATAGGTGTTCCCTGAGGCTCTGTTCTGAGCCCTCATCTCACATACTTGGTGACCTCATCAGCCTCCATGGATTCAATTAACATCTTTAGGCTGATGATTCCCAGATCTACTTACCTCATCCTTAAACTGAGACTCAAATTTCCAATTCAGACTGGATGTCCCATAGACATCTGAAACTCAGCATGTCCAAAACTGAACTCATTATTTCCCCCACCAAAATCCTCCATTGCCTGTTACTGTTGAGGGCACTACCATCCTCCCAGTCACTTAGGTTCTTAACCTAGCTGTCATCCTTGACTCCTCACTCTCACCTCCCCCAAATCCATCTTGTTGATAAGCCCTGTCAATCTTCCCTTTGTAGCATCTCTCTTAGATCACTCCTTCCTTCCTCTGATATCGCTTCCACCCTGGTGCTGCCCCTCATTACCTCACACTTGGATTATTACAGTAGCCTGCTGGTTGGTCACCCTGCCTTGAGTGCCTGCCATCTCTGCAGTCCATCCTCCACTCCGCCACCAAAATGTTCTCCCTAAAGGGCAGGTCTGACCATGTCCCCCCTTTTTCCCAGCCCCATTCAGTAAACTCCAGTGGTTCCTTGTCACCTCCAGGATCAATCATAAAGTCTGCTGGGATTCAAAGCCCCCTCCAACTTTTCCATTCTTCTCACGCTTTACTACTCACTGCTCCTAAAGCACACACTCTGTTATCCAGTGACACTGACCTCATTGCTGTTCTTCACATAAGGCATACCATCTCCCACCTGGGATTGTCTCCCATGTCTGGAATTCTCACCTGGAATTCTCTACACTTCCCTAGTTTCCTTAAAGTCTCAATTAAAATCCCAATTTCTGCAAGAAACCTTTCCTAATTCCTCTCAATGCTAGTATATTACCTTTAATAGTATCTCCAATTTTTCCTGTCTGTATCTTGTTTGTACAGTTATTTATATGTTGTCTCCCCCATTAGACTTATTAGAACAGCGACTGTTTATTGCCTTTCTTTGTAACCTCTGTTGTTAGCACTGTGACTGGCTATATATATAAAAATACATATATATATATATATATATATATATATATATATGGGCTCAGTGAATTCTTCTTGACTGAATGGTAAGAGCCATCATGATCCTGGTAGCGGGCCTGATGTGATGGTATCAAAAAAATGATGATACGTGTTTTCCATTTGTTTAGCCTAGATTACTGTGCAAAATTTTTGCCGAACTTGGCTGGGCCAGTGCATTCTTTGGTTTGGAAGCCACTTTCTGTGGTGCTTATCTTAACTCAGTCCTACTCATCCCTCTCCATTCATGCCCATGTGTTTCTCTAAATCATCCGTGGAGCCTTCCACCTGTGCTAGAAGCTTTTCTCTGGTTCTTTTAATATTCCATGGGTTCAGGTGTAGGTCTGCTTCCCAGGGTGAGCAGGGAGAAAGGGAAAGATCCTCTATGTCCTAAAATATTCACAGCAGCTCTATTTGTGGTGGCCAAGAACTGGGAATTGAGGGGATGTCCATCAGTTGGGGAGTGGCTGAACAGGTTGTGGTAGATGGTTGTGATGGAACACTATTGTGCTATAAGAAATGAGGAGCAGGGTGATTTTAGATAAACATGGAAAGATTTGCATGAAATAATGTAGGGTGAAGTGAGCAGAAGCAAGAGAATGTTGTATATAGTGACAGTAATATTGTTAGAAGAATAGCTGTGAATGGCCAAGTATTATAAATATTCAAATCAATTAAGAAAGAAGATGCTATCTACCTCCAGAGAAAGAACTGATAAATAGAAGTGTGTATATTATGGTTGTACACACACACACACACACACACACACACACACACATGGCTATATATATGTATATGGATCTCTCAGTGTGTATTTCTGTATATATATATATGTGTGTGTGTGTATACATACATACATACATACATATGTTAAATGGTAGCATTCTCTAATGGAGGTGGGGAGGGAGGGAGACTGTTCAGAACTTAAAATTTAAATTAAAAAAATTAAATTTTTAAAAAGTGTCCTTCCTGGGTTATCTGTTACTCCCATTCTCATTATACTAAGTTCTTTTCAAAAATTTCTATGCTGCTTCTCACAAGAATATCTACTGTGTAGACAGCATGCCAATTTTTTTCTCCATACCTTGTGATCAAGTAAATACTGAGGTGGGATTTTATGGTCTGTCTGTTAAATAATAGTTGTCTTCTCATCTTTCTATAGGTCTACTGGAAAGGAGTTTGCCCTAAAAATTATAGATAAAACCAAGTGCTGTGGAAAGGTAGAGTATCTATAATTCCCTACAAATAAGTGTGTCATCCCCCCTCTTGTGTATATGTTCATGCATTATGGTTTTCTTTTAAATGGTCGAATATTTTGGGAACTGGGTATGATGTTTAAAAATATGTAGAACCATAGTTTTGGTGGAATGTTGAAAATCTGACTGGGTCAAGGGCTTGACTCTTTCAGATTTGTGTTTCCTGTGTTTCATCCACGGTGTCTCGTCTCTTAGGTAGCTTCCTGTGATATTAAGCTCCTAGCTTAAACAAAAAGAGCAGTTTTCAAAAGGTAAAGGGCCCTTTTCAGCTCTATTCTGGTACTCTATTCTGGATGAGAAGAAATCAAGTAATGTTATTTTTATTTTAAAAATTAATTATTATATTTTGCTTTGTTTCCAGTACATGCTTTCTAGAAGACACCCAAACTACTCTCTATATTTCCTGAAACCAGTTGAGCAAAAACACCTAATAAAGTGACTTCTACTGCTGTTATGCTGTTGCTTTTTCATTCAGTCAGCAAACATTTATTAAAAGCACCGACTGAAGATACAAAGGAAAAACAAAGACAGGCCTTAACTTCAGTGAGCTTACATTTTCACAGAAGAGATGACTTGTATATAAATACCATAGGTGCACACAAGATCCATAGAAAATAGATGGAATGTAAACGTAGAGTTGGGAAGCTACTAGCAGCGGGGATGGGGGAGAGGGCAGTAAAAGCTTTTTGCTGAGGTTGCACTTGAGCTGAGGTTTGAAAAAAGCCAGGAATTCTAAGAACTGAAGATGAGAAGGAGGACAAGGTGGGGGGCGGGGGGGGAAGGAAACAAGCCTGCATGATTGCTGTGTGTCAGATGCTGTGCTAAGTATTTTACAAATATCTCATTTGCCTCACAACAACCCTGTGAAAGTGGGTGCTGTTGTTATCTACATTTTACAGATGAATGAGGAACCTGGGGCAGAGGTTAAGAGCCTCGTTCAAGATCGCACAATCAGTGCGTACTTTGGTCTGGTTTTGAACTCAGGTCTTCCTGACTTGAGGCGCAAAGCTCTATCTGCTACCCCATGCTCAGTGTAAGCACGTGGAGAGAAGAGATGGAGAATTGTGTGTGAGGGACAACAAGTAGAACTGTATGGCTGGACAAAAACAAATAAATATGCAAGGGAGTAATGAAGATTGTGAAAATAGTAATAGACTTAGGTTTTGAAGGGCTATAAATGACAAAAAGGAGATGTGTTTTTGTTTTTTATTTGTATTTTTGTTTTCACGAGTTGTAATAGGAAGCCACTGTAACTTTCTGAGTGTGGTGGGAGGAGGGGTGATGTGATCAGATCTGTTCTTGAGGAAAGCTACTTTGGAAGGGATTGGAGTAAGAAAGACATGAGGCAGGGAGATCATCAGAAGACTCTTGCCATAAATAGGGTGGGAGAGGCCATCAGGGCCTCAATTCAGGTGAATGGAGAGATGTAAATGTGTAGAAGCTGGACTATGGAGGAACAAGATAGGGCAATGGATTGGATATGTTGTGGGAGTGAGAGTGAGGAGTGGAGGAAAACATCGAAATTAAAAACCTGAGTGATTCGACAGTAATGGGGGAGAGGGGATAGAAGCAAAAGGCAAAGGACATTTGTCACTTAGGGGCCAATGATATGGTGGATGCCAGGAAGTTGGCTTTGGGTTCTCTCATGAGGAATCAAACAGGAGTGCTTATGTTGTTATTCTCCATCCATGCCCCACCCTCCACCCCATGTGTAGACTACTGGAATTCCTTGGGGAAGGCAGAAGAATTTTCTAATGCTCTTGATATTTGTAAGGTTGTTTTCAGTCATGTCCAACTCTCCATGACCCCATTTGGGGTTTTCTTGGCAAAGATAATGGAGTGATTTGCCATTTCCTTCTCCAGCTCACTTCACAGTTAAGGAAACTGAGGTAAATGGGATAAATTGAATTCCCCAGAGTCACACTAAGTAAGGGTCAGAGGCTGGATTTGATCTCATAAAGATGAATCTTCCTGATTTCATTCCCAACACTCTATCCACTGAGCCACCTAGCTGCCCAAACTCTTAATAAGGCCTCACTTAATAATATAGCTTTGTCTAAACCTATGTATATGTGTATGTCTTCTGTAATGTGCAATATCAGTTCACCTACATTCCTAGACTGAAGAAGGATGTTACAGTTGGTGTTGCAAAATTCTAAGGATCAGTAGCATATACTTATACATATAATAAGGAAGAGTATTGAACTACAAAGACAAGAGAGGAAAGCATTGTAAACAGTTTTGTTAACCCCAGTTTTGTTTGATGGGAAAAGAGGGAGTCAGGAAGTTATGACAATTTTTCTGCGTATGAATGAGGGCCATGTTGATAGTAGATAACATGACTGGTGGATCTGGTCAGTACAGTGGTGTGACTTCTTCTAGTTGCTCAAGAATAGGAATGAAAAGGCATCTTTTGGGGTTGCACATTGGCCCAGTTGGTGGGCAGGAGAAGGAGTCAAGGGTGGTGGTTGGTATATAGTTCTTTGGTGTCAAATGGAGTCAACACTGTGAAGAGAAGTAAGTGGAGGCAGAGGAGAAGAGGGACAAATAAGGAGAATCTATTTAACTTTTTGGAAGATAAATTTTGCAGAGTTGAATTAAAAATTTTCCTCTCCTTTTTTAAAAAGTTAAGCATTTGCTGACTAAAAGTAATTAAATGCATAACAGTACAATTTCAGCAACCATAGGCATGTTTTTACAATTGCAAGACTTTTACTTGTAAACCTTTCCTCTAAACCCTCAAATAGGTGCTTAAAATGTAGAGGTCACTTTGAAAACTTAGCTCTTTTTCTCTGATGTTTCAACATAGTCTTTTAAAAAAAAACCCTAATAACATGATCTTCAATTTTGTTTGCCCTGATTTTTCTCCCTTTTGCTACACAAAACCCCAAGACTTAATTTACTTGGTTTTCCAAAGTTAATGGTTGTGGGCATTGGAGATGTGTGGCACCACTTTTATTGTTCCTCCCCTGTGAACTGAGATGTTGGAAGTGACAGTGACTTCTTTTCCATTGTGTTTAGGTTATATTAGGAGCCCTGC
Source organism: Petaurus breviceps papuanus (assembly GCF_028583685.1). Classification (NCBI taxonomy): domain Eukaryota; kingdom Metazoa; phylum Chordata; class Mammalia; order Diprotodontia; family Petauridae; genus Petaurus; species Petaurus breviceps. The sequence continues at coordinate 54,593,891 of NW_027186473.1, forward strand.
CAGCAAGCATTCTTTGCATCAGTTCTTTTTAATATACTCTAAAGAGGGAGCCCAAATTCAGTGAGCAGCAAGGGTTAACCAGTCAGGGACTCAGAGCAAGAATAGATTTGCTTTTCCTTGGCAGCATTATCCTAAAGCAGGGATCACTCCCTCTCACTCAGGTTTTACACACACACACACACACACACACACACACACACACACACACACTCCATTGTCAAAGATGATCCTGTGTTCTCTTCACACACATCAGTTTTCTTTGGCCCCCTCTGCTTTTGTGCAGCAAAACAAGGCCTTTGGAATAGGTTCACAGCTATTCAGTATTCATACCGATGGATATCTGAGTCACGTAAACTTAGAAGGGTAGAAAATGAAAATGATCTAAATGGCATTCAGAAATTCGCAAATGATTATGCACTTTTACCAAACAGTTTCCTTTGTGGAAAATTTAATTTAGAGAGTATATTGTATATTAGAAACATAGCTCATACACTGCTGTGTATGAGGTTGGAAGATAATATTGATAAGGATGTTTGGATATTGTTACTTTCAGAATTCTGTTTTCTGATAATGTTGCTTAAAAAAAATTGAAATACACATCAGTTGTAAGGGTCTGACTCTTTAGAAGCATTCTTAGGGAAAATATTAGGCTATGATGGGGAAAAATAACCCTCATATTCCCCAGAACATTGACCATGCAGAGGTTCTAAACCCTTGAAAAGCGACATGTAGTAAATTGCATGAGTGTGAATGCAATATTTCAGGAAAAGGGCCTCATCTGCAAAACATCACATGTCTGGTGGCCCTGAGAGAAGCTCTACTGGACATTTCAGAGCATTTTCCATTGGGCCTTTATTGGGGGGAGGGGACTGGTAACCGCAATTCTCCTACTGTGTTCTATCATGTCGGAGTTGGAAGAAGATATCACAGGTCAGGTAGTCCTTCCCCCTCTACAACTTTCCCAAGAGCTAGTCACCCAGCCTTTGCCTGGTAATCTCTCCTGAGGCAGCTTATTCCACTTTGGGATATCTTAACCCTAATTTTCATCAGAAATTCTTTCACTTGCCTCATCTAGGTCACTCTAAATGGGGATTTACATTCTGAATATGGACAGTATAGAAATTTGCCTATAGATCATTATAATTTTAAAGGAAACTTGGAAGTACTGCAGGGCTGGTTTAGCTTTGAATGATGGTTCTCCACCACACATTTGGTTTTCATGGTTTGGACTGGTAATAAATACCACCATCATCTCAGTTATTTGTTTCATAGAGACCAAAATGAATTTATTCATCTTAATCCCATTGTACAATCAAGTGCATCCAGCTTTTAATTTCTCAAGGTAGAAAATAGGCATTTCAAAAGAGATGGGTGAAAGAGAATGCATATTTTGAAACTAGGTGCTTCAGTATATAGAAATGGCCAAGCCTTCCTTCCCTTCATCTCTCATGAAAAAGAGAAGCTGGCCACACAACTGCTTCCTTATAGGAATGTCTAAGAGATTCTGCAGCTGCCTCTAAGTGATGTATTGCCTAGAATTGCTGGATCTGTCTGATTCAGAAATAGGAAAAAATCCCTTTCTTTCCAGAAACCCTCTAAGAGGAGTTCTTAGGCCTAACGGGGTCTCTAAGATGTCAGCTTCATCAGTTGGATGACAATTGGCTTAGGTTATGGGAAATTAGAGGGGGAGGAAGAGGAGAAGACTAAGGAACCTCCCATGATAGTCACTGAAAATATAATAGACTTTCTTCTGACTTGGAGAGATTGGCATGGTTTTAGCGGAAGGCTAGTGGGTAAGATGGTTTTCTCAACCCCACAATAACATAATTTTTACTTAAAAATTTTTCAAGCAGTCAAATGTGTTTAACTTTACAACTATCATTTTCTTTTTGAGAAATGCAACTGAATTTCATCCATATAACTTCACAAACCATGTTCTCAGTGATGTGCTGGTAAATGTTTAACAACCAGCCATCTGGAAAAAAAGTAATGCACATAAAACACACTTTTAAGTTTAATCTGCATTATTAACATTTTCTTATTCATTTAAGTCTAGAAAATCAAGAAAATAAATTAAGCCAACATTTTGTAGCATTTTGGAATTTCAAAGGTACGAATGGCTCACGTTGCAAATTTAACAATCAGCCCTCTTGGACTGACTCTAACACACCCCTGCATGTTCTCATCATATCAATAGTAACATTAGTTGGGTAGCTGTTTTGTATTAGGAATGTTTTTCCCCTCCAAAACAGAGCAAAATACAACAAAGCAAGACAATTTCTCTTAGTGGTAACCAATACTGTTTGGAGGTCTGGACTCATGATTTCATCACTATGGGGAATCTCTCAGTATAGAAATTCTGCAACAATGCAGATCTCAACAGTGCCCATGTAATTTTTAGTCTTAACACAGAGACAAGAGACTTAACAAAGTACGCAGCTATTAAGTGACAGAGGAAAAAATTTAACTTAGTTCTTTCACATCTCCTCAGTTCTATCCAGTGTTCTGTGTTTCATCTTAGAGCCATTAGCTATTCATTCATTCATTTATTTTTGGATGAGTGGTCTAGGACAGTTAATATGACTAATAGATCACAAATATGTGTGGGTGTATATAACACTACACAGTATACAGTATATATATATATATATATACAGTGTGTATAATACATATGGTGTGTATATATGGTATGTATAATGTGTGTATGTACATGTATATATAAATTTATGCACTTTAATATATGTGCATGTGTTTATATTTATGTATACAAATATGTATATATTTATATGTACACAGATATATATGTGTGTGAAGAAATTGTGTTACAATATTGTTTTTCTATAGTGCTGATCTAACATGGGTCACATTAACCCTCATAGATAATCCATTGGTGGGTGCTTTAGTTTGTTTTTTTTTTATGTCAAAATAAAGCTAAAATTAAGATGAGTCTTTATGGTACTATATGTTTCCAGATTTATATGCTCTGAGATAATAAAGAACATTTATTTGTGGAATGAATTAAGGAGTAATAGTTAAAGAATCTATCTTTCTCTTTAATTACAGCATGAAATTCAAACTGAGATTAGCAACAGCTTAAAATCTAGTAACATCATCAAGGCTATTAATTGCATTCAAAATATCAAATTGATTAAAATTAAAGTGTTCTGCATTCTGATTTGCTTGGTCTTTTCTTCCCCCTTTGTGGCTTAATAAAATCATCTTGTTATTATCAATTCTGAAAAAGCTAAGGTTAAAACATAGTAAGGCTTGTCAGGACCATATATGAGAAGATCGTCTCTATGAAAGCATCATGTCATTGTATCACTTTCTCCCCAAGTGGACAACTCTATGAATCATAATTCCTTTAGGCTCATAAAGTGGTGTTAATCACAGCTGTAATAGCAGCTAAGGGAAGTTAGCTTATCTTCAAAATAATTGTTGTATTCATTATTGGTAGAATCTAGGCTACTAAGTTACAGGATAGGGCTTAGAGCTAGCATCTAATAAATATTTGCATTTAAAATCTAACCCCTGACTATAAGACAATAAGAATTCTGCTCTTGATATACCAAAATGTCTATACTGATTCATCAGTGGATGAGTTAAGTTGTTTCACTCCTATTCTCTTGGCCTCTCCCTCTGGTAACCCATATACATTTTTTAAGATAACTGATTAGTTCCTAATTTGAACCATATCACTCCCTTTCTCAAGAACCTTCATTAGCTTCACATTTCCTCTGAGAAAAAATGCCAAGGCCTTGGATTGTCATTGAGAGCCCTTCCTCTACATTGTGGCCAAACAGGCCTCCTTGCAGTTTCCCCAATTTAACACTCCATCTTCCACTTTCATGCCTTTGAATAGGCTGTCCCCTGTGAATGGAATTGTGCCTTCTTTGCTGCCATTTCTTATTAGCTTCCTTCAAGCACTCCTGTAGGTCACTCTCCTCTCAAATTAAAATTCATATCCTTCTCTATGTGTGGATTGTATCCCTCCCCCAGTAGATCATAATCTCTTTGAGGACAGGCACTATTTTCTGTCCTTACATCCCTTGCTCATAACTGTGCCTTGCACATGGTGTATGATGTTAATAAATGTTAATAAATTCCTTTTGGAATAGATTGGCTTACATGGAACAGCAAAACTTGTTAAGATAAATGGTCCAGAGGCGGCTAGGTGGTGCAATGAGTAGAGGACTGGCCTTAGAGTCAGGAAGACCTGAGTTCAAATCTGGCCTCAGACACTTAACACTTATTAGCCATGTGAGCTTGGGCAAGTCACTTAACCCCAATTGCCCTGCCTTCCCCTCCAAAAAAAAAAAAAAAAAAGATAAATGGTCGATTTGGTAACAGACCACTAACTTGAGGTCCTTAGCGTTGTTCTCCAACCAACTGAGCTGAAGGACAGAATCCACAAAAGAAGGCTGTCTATAATGGCTGTTGGTTGGCATTTTTATCCACAAAGGACAAAATTAGATGCCATTTATAAAGTATATTGTAAGCTTTAAAGTGTTACAGATACTAGCTGTTATTAAGTAGAGGAGAGACAGCTGCTTTCTAAATCAGTTTCTCTCTCATTTCATAGGAACACCTGATTGAGAATGAAGTGTCAATACTGCGCAGAGTTAAACATCCAAATATAATCATGCTGATTGAGGAAATGGATACTGCTACCGAGCTTTTTTTGGTGATGGAATTAGTTAAGGTAAGAAGGCTTAGAATTTTTCTTTGATGATTTTCAGTACTGACTTCAGTGTTAAGTTTTTTTTTTCTTTAAGTTGAATCAGAAAAGTACTTCACTAGCATGTAACTATTGCTTTCTTCAGTTATAGGTTTAACTGTGTCATTCACCAGCTCAAAAATCAGCTATGGTTCCCTATTTCCTCTAGGAGTAAAAAACAAAAAGACTTCTACAAGCTGAAGCCTTCTGACCTACCTAGCCTTATTTCATGTTATTCTTTATGTTCCTGCAAAATCAGACTATTAAATACTCTCCCAACTTGAAATCTGTCTTTCACCTCTTCTTTTATCTTTAGGCATATGCTGAGACTGTCCCCTATGCACTTATATCCCCATTAGAGCCCTCTTCTTTCCAGCCTCTACTGAGGTACTCCCTCTTCTGTAAAACCCTCTCTGACCGCCATCTTGAAAGTGCGTATTCTCTCTCTCTCTGCAAATTTTCCTCAAATATTTTGGATCCCTAAGTGATCACATTCTTTCTTGTATTATATTTATCTTAGTTCCTGTCCTCAAGGAGCTTACATTCTATACCTTTAAAAAATCTTCATATCTCCAATACCTAATTCAGAGTTATGAACATAGTAGCTAACTTAATAAATATTTGTTGAAGTATCCACATTAATTCTGATTTTCCATGAAAATTATAATGGAATAGCTGTGCTCTGATATAAAAGGCTGATAGCTATTCATTATACATAGAAGTAATTGCTTGTTGACATTCTGTGGTATTTGCTTTAGGGTGGCGATCTCTTTGATGCGATTACTTCCTCAACCAAGTACACAGAGCGAGATGGAAGTGCAATGGTGTACAACCTAGCCAGTGCCCTGAAGTATCTTCATGGTCTCAATATCGTGCACAGAGACATCAAGCCCGAGAACCTTTTGGTAAGTCAGCAGGATGGTGGGAGAGATCCCCTAACCACTTGAGCTTACATTTTTCCTCCAAAATGATTAGGATCATATGTTAAAAACCACTCTGCTAGTCATGGTAGAGAGTGCTGGGAGAGCATGTATTTTGAGTATCAGCAGGCTTGAAATAAATCAATTGCCCTAAAATATTGATAGGCAGCTGAATTGATGTTGCTTAATATTTGCCAGGAAGTGGAACCCTTGCTTATTTACATTTTGATCATAGGATCAAAGATTTAGAGTTAGATTAAGCCTGGAAGAGACCATCTAATCTGACCTCTTAGTGAGGGCACTAAGGATGAGAGAAGTTGATTGATTTGCCTAAGGTGTAACAGGAAGGAGTGTCGGGGCTAGAATTTAAGCTGAGAGTCTGTACCATGCTGCCCCGAGCAGCACGTTTATCCTTCCTTTTTAAAGAGGACCAGTGAAATCATGGGGATAATGTCTTGACTTGGCCTTGAATTGAATTTAAGGGAAACAAAGTGGCACAACATTGTCAGCCTCACTCAGGATGCCTGGCAATGACCCAGGATGCAGCAGATGACCTTGACATCTTCATGGTTGACCAACCTGTCCCTAGCATGGTATTGTAAATTTGATCATCTGTTCTAATCACCTTGTTTTGCAGATGAGGAAACTGAAGCCTTGAAAAGTGAAGTGATTTGTCCAAGGTCATACAACTAATTAATGACAGAACTGAAAATAAAACCTAGGTCTGAATGCTAGCTCAGTGTTCTATGATGCAACTTTTTGTGAAAATGCGTATGAAGGAATTTAAAGACAAGACATTCTCAGTGGCCCTTTGGTAGATTAAAGTATCATTTTTTACCTCCCTCCACCCCAATAATACCATTTGATGGCTTCTTATTGTCTTCATTTTAAATGATGTGAGTTTTTCTTTCCTTCCTGTCCTTTCCCCTGAAGGAATTATATTTCATTACTACGTCTTCCCATTAGGGAAATAAATATCTCCTGCCCTGTAATGTGATATGTATCATAGACTCTGTTTTATGAACTCTAAGATGGAACTGAAGACAGGATTGCAATCGCTATCTCCCAGGCAGAGGTGGGGATACTGTCTTCACAATTCAAAACAGGTGTCCTCATAGCATTAATCAGGACCTGGCTGCTTCTGGTGAAAATTTCTTTTTCGGTTACCATGAACCAGTTATACTGCAAGAGAAACAGGGAAATTATACAAAAATGATTATGTGCATTTTAACCAGCTCTTCTTACATGAAATCATAAGACTGGTCCAGAAACAAAAACCAAACATTCCTCTCCTTCACTTCTTCAGCCTGCATCCAGTTGAATTCAATTCAAGAAAACATTTAATGAGCAGTTACTATATGCAAGGAAGGCATTGTGCTAAGCATTGAGAATATGAAGGCAAAAATAATATCGTGCATTTTCTCAAGGAACTAATATAAGTAAGTGTGAATATGTATAAAGTAAAAGAAAAAGCTTTCAAGCATATGCAAAATGATTTTTAGAAGTGGTCACTGGTTATTTCACAGACACTACAGATGGAAAAATAAGAGAGAGATTTTCAGGGCTCCAAAAGGGAGTAGTTGATCTAAGGTCTATGGGGCTTAATTGTGGCATTGGTTCAGGCATGGTTGGATTGTGGCATTGAGGAAGTGGGGAATTTCCCATAGTGAATCCCTTTGTTCTTGTGCTCTGATGCGTGCACGTCAGTCTCTCTCTCATAGCTCCTTATTATGATAATGTCTCTGTCTTGTCCTTCTGGTACTTTCTTGCTCATTGACATGTATAGATTCTTAATTGTGTGAAAAGCATTAAAATCAGAGTTGAAATTTTTGCACATGACTCATCATTTGCTTAAACAGCTCTAGGTATTTGCCTTCAGTGTGAGATAGATGCCAGCAAACTGCAGCTACCTGTAAGGACGTAGGAATGACCACGTAATGCAAGTTAGCATCTGTGGTGAGCTAATAATAGCAACTTCATGTTTCTATGACACAAAGAGGTTTACAAAGTGTTTTACATACATTATGTACTAATGTATGTAAATCATGTACTATCACTGGTGTCAAGATGCCCTAGCATTAGGTTGATATGACAATTTAGATTTCCAAGAGAGACATAGGTGTCAAAAATCTCCTCTTAGCAAAGAAAGCTTAAATAGATCATTCTGCAGATACAAGATTACTCACTGTCATTGGCACCAGACTCAGGTGGGAAAGTGTCTCGCAATATTGAGAATAAATGCAAATAGTGACTGTAAGTTTCTTCCTGTTTCTAAAAAGTAATTCCTTTCTTTGCTATCAGATCATTCAACCATCTGATTTGCATCCTTTTCCCCAGTAGCCCGGCTGTAATTTATCCACTCTGCCTGGAAAGATAGATGGGCAGTCATGCCAAGGAGCACAGGGCTTGCCGTTAATGCCATGAGTTACAGTACAGCAGTGCCCTGCTGGAGTTTACTGGGGCAGACCAGTGATAAATTCAGCTTTTCTGAGAGATCCTGGGATTGAGGAGGGAAGAGGGCTCCACACATTCACAGGACCATCTAAATCATGCTGCAACACTTTACTAGGAGAACAAAGCAGAGCTTTTTTTGCATATGGAAGCTGATAGTTAAACGTCCTTTTTTGAATCACGTTGACACATTGAGCAGAAAGAACTATCTGATATCTGAAGTTCCTAACCTAGCAGGGGAGGAGCAGGCCTTTAACCCTGAGGCTCAGAGCCATAACTAGCAGTTTGGGCACTTGGGGCAATTCGGTTTGGGCAGGGACTTCAGGCAGTTCTGGAGGCCACTACTGGTTACCTGCAGAGTAACCAAGATGAAGTAGTCGCGTCTTCTCTAAGTAATAGCTAACCAAGTGCTAGGATATAAGAAATTCAGGTACTGTCAGTGCTTGCTAAACCCAGATGCTCTGGGATAAAGCCCCTGTCATTCATCCTACTTACAGTTCTTCCTCAGTTTTCTTGTATGGGCAAAGTCAGTATTCCATTGGATGACAGGGGCACAAGACTGAGGTTTGTCCACTTCTCTTCTATGGCAAGCTGAGATAATTACAATGACATTAATTAAGTAATCAGTGGTAAACAGTAATTTAATATGTGGGGCTTTTTTTTTTTTTTGGTGGAGGAGTCATCATACTTTCCACCAGTTCAAGAACTGATAGTTTTTAGAGTTAATCCAACCCCTTCATATTCCAAATGAGGAAACTGAGGCTCAGAAAAGTTAGGTGACCTTCCTAAATTTATTCAGGTAATAAGGAACAGAGTTGGTATTTATATTTGAACCTCTACCTCTGACTCTTTTGCTGTCTAAAGAATATCTCAAAAGCATTTTTTTCTGGCTAAGATTTATTATTTGCTGTATGTATTAATTGTATACTAGTGGTGAAAGATAAAGGAGAGCATGTTTTTGGCATGTCTGCCTCACAGACATTGTCCATTCAGCACTCAGTGAAATAATGCCACTTACCTCACTGTAGTGCTCACGTATCTGACTCCAAATTCTAGGGGGGGGAAATGTTGGACCTCTGGGCTTCTCATTCTCCAAGTGAAGCCTTGGAGAGGGCCCCAGGCATGTCTAACTTGAAATTCCTCAAGCAAACATTGCTTTTCTGAAAATGTGTGTAATAAGTATTTGTTTTAGCCTCATGATTCACTCAGTTGGCAAATGATACTAATAATGTACTCACTGATGCAAATTACTCAGGGGAAATTTGTTCCTAAACTGTGGGTTATGATAAATACTCTATAAATTACAGTTGTAATTCTACATGTAATATTTTCTCTTTAATATTTACATTAAACATTATGAATGAAAACCCACCCTTTAGATGTGTCTAGAATGAATGCAAATCTGGTTCCTATTACTTTATGTAAAATGTTGATTGCCTTTAAATATGATCCTGTTCAGTTCTGGGCAGATTCAGGATTATTTAGGAGAGAAAAATACCCATTATTATTCTTTGGTCATCTTAAGGCATAAAAATGTGGTTTCTTTGTGGGTGTGTATAGGTACATGTTTAACACAAAAGGAGAAACAGAACAAAAATTTAATTTAATTTATGGTTATTAAATTAATAACCTAGAAAAGTCCTATGATTGTTAAAAGAGGACATGATAGGAAAAACAATTTTGATTTCAAACTTTTAAGAAATAATGGAGATTTTAGAAGAGAAAAATTAAACTTCTTGATGGAAATGATTAAGGGAGATATAAATTCCCATTATGTTAGCAATCAGATGATACTCCATTCCCAGACTGAAACTCAGGAAGACTTGAGTCCAAGTGGACTTGAGTTCAAATCCAGCTTCAGACACCCACTAGCTTTGTAGTCCTGAACTGCTTTTTTCATGTGTACATGAATGCATGTCTATGTATATATATACACCATAGTTGACTAGAAGGTAGTTCGGAAAGCAGGCACTAACTGTTGGATCAATGAAGAAAGGCTTCATTTAGAAGATAGAACCCAAGCTATATTTTAAAAGAAGAAGATGTCACCTAGGTATTGGAGAGAGTAGAGGGCCTGGAGTCAGGAAGACTCATCTTCCTGATTTCAAATCTGACCTCAGACACTTACTAGCTGTGTGACCCTGGGCAAGTCTCTTCACCCTGTTTACCTCAGTTTCCTCATCTGTAAAATGAGCCAGAGAAGAAAAAGACAAACCCCTGCAATATCTTTCCCAAGGAAACCCCAAATTGGGTCATGAAGAGTCATACTCAGCTGAACAAAGGAGAGAGAGTACATTTTAGTCAGTGTAAAGCCACAAAAGTAGTCTGTCATGGACGTAGAACAGAGAGAAAGCCAAACTGGCTGGTTCAAAGAGTGTCATAGGGGAAGCTGAGTCCTTCTCCAAAACCTCCTCTCCCACACAACCACTGCCCTCTCCAAAGGTGGTATATGTTTTTTAACCTTATGACTACTTTTTTTCAAAAAAAGTAATAATGCATATATTCCTTTTTATTAGCCACAAAAATTCAAGTTTGTTTGTTCCTTGAACATCAAGAATACAATTCTGTTGAGCTCATTCTATCGCTCAGGGCAGGTTTGTAAGTACAAGTCACCAGCTGGCATTTGTGACCATTCTAGTTAGAGACTGGCTGCTACCTTTCCAACCTCTCCTTCTTGAGAACACTCCTTTTATTCCATGTGAATGATGTGATTTCTGATGGTGATCATGATGATGATGACCCATTGTACATTATCTCATTTGATCCCTGCAAAAACCATGCAGAGGTACATTTTATTATCCCTATTTTACAAGTAATTGACTTGCCCATGGTCACACAACTTTCTGGCTTGAGGTCTAGTATTCTATCTCCTACATAGGTCTAGCTCCATTGTATAGTTTCTTAAACTAATACTCAGGTCAAGTGCTTTGTGCAGGGTCACACAGCTGAGGTGGGATTCAAATCCAGTGGCTCCCAGTAGGCAGCCTGACAGTGGTGAGCTGGCCCAGCCTGGAAACAAAAGTACGTAAAAGCTTCTGTACTGATCAGCCATGGGATTGGGCCAAGTGGCTGCTGTACCTCCAGCCTCCTTAAAAAAAAAAAGTGAAGGGGTTAGACTAGGTAGCCTTGGTCTCTTCCAGCTTTCAGTCTATGAACCTTTGATCCTGTCTCTTCCTGGAAAAAGGAACAACTTTAAATGCACTAGGAGAACTCCCTTTATTTTATTTATTATTATTTTGATGATACTTTTTGGTAGTTGGGGGTAAGTGACTTGCCCAGGGTCACACAGCTAGGAAGTATCTGGGTCTGGATTTAAACTTGGATCTTCTTGGCTCTAGGCTCTGGTGCTCTATCCACTATGTCACCTAGCTGGCCCATGGTAATAATAGCTTGCATTAGAAGTTAAAAAATAAAGATAATTTCCCACCCCTCCACCCAAGTATGTGATCTTTCCGAAAACTGAATCAAGATTTAAGAATCCCTGTCCTAGCTTCTCTTTCTAAGTATTTTCGTACATGTAAGCTGCTTGAGGTTAAGAAATCAGGAATTCTGTTCAAGTCACCAGATGCTAATTAAGCTCCCATTGTGTGAAGGCCTGCTGATCCCTTTTCCAGGCTTTTAAGGACCCCACCATTGGTGTTGCCCTGATTTACCCAACTCTCACCTGTGGCTCCAAGAAACTTTGGCATGCATAGTGACCATGCCCAGTAAACTGTCTTGGCAGATGGGCTAAACCAGGAGAGTGTGACTCAAGCATGTGAATACTTCCCCTGGTGGAATGGGTGGATGAAACAATTTATTCCCATGGCCATGATGGCAGTTGAAGGAGGGGCTGTGGAGTGCTTAGAGCTGGGTTAGACATCAAAGATGTCAAGGTCATCTAACTGTATTGGGATATCTCCATGGCCATCTCCAGTCATCTTGACTTTGGTCCTGCCAATGGACTTTGATGACTTGGGAAGAGAGAGTGAGGCTGCTGACTTTGCACAATGCTGCCTCACTTAAATCCAATTTACAAGCAAGTCAAGACATAGCCCGTGATATTATTGGTCCCCTTTGAAAGGAAGGGCAAACAACAGCGTTACTAAGGACTGGGTGGATAAAGGGATAAAATGCCCTCATAGGGCTCCTATAGGATGTTGGGCCTTGGAGCTGGAAGATTATCTAATCCAACCTCCCATTTTATAGATGAGAAAATGGAGGTTAGGAAACAGAAGCAAGGTGTCCAAGGTCACACACACATAATCCTAAGTAGCAGAGTCATGAAAACTGAGGCCTTCTGATGCCAGCCCCTTTTCTATTGTGCCATACTGTCCCCCAGTCTAATTGGAGAGAATATGGCATGTTTGATTCATCTCCATACACCTCACAGTGCCTAGAAGAAGCTTCATAATGCTAAGTGTGTGGTACATCTTTGAAAAATGTGTATATGTCATAACTAGGGGGTATGCATTTAAGATTCAAATATATTGTATGACTCGTCCAAAAATTTGACCGACAGAAGTAAGACCAGCTCCCTTTTCCTCCACTCCCTTCCTGCCCCAGCCCAGCCTGGAACCTGTACTGAGGGTTAACTTTTGATGAAATTAGGTAGGTAAAATTTCACTGAGGCACTTTTCTATTTTATTATTCTCTTTCTGTTGCCAATTCCCTAACCCCTCCTCACATGGCATCTGCACATCTTCTATGCTGTTGTCATTACACAGAGGGTCCCAGGCAAGGACCTGGACCTGCCCTCCCTGGTCAAGATCTCATGCTGTCTCCTGGCTGCCATATTCTTACCCTGAGCCTCCTTGAAATTGACCTCTTCTTTACCTTATCTCCTTAGGGCCAGACTTCCTGTGCTTTCCTAGGAGCTAGTCATCTAATCTGATAAACTACATTTTTTGCTAAGGGAAGGGAGAACATTCTGAGGAGTACCAATTGGCCCATCTTTCTACCAGACTATTGTTTTATAACCCAAAGGTTATATGATGAAAAATTCAAGATAGGAAATAGGAAGAACAGCACCATGGCAGGTCCCTGGGGGAGTGATTTCTGGGAGATTTATGGTTTCATGGCACCCCATCAGGCACATTCCCATGGCTTACATTTACATAGTTCAATAGATACAAAGTACTTTGTCTCATTTGGTCCTCACTGCAACTAGAGGACAATGTAAATAGTATTCCCGTTTCACAGATGAGGAAAATGAGGCCTAGAGTGGGTAGGCAAGTTGCCTAAAGTAAAAATAGCTGGTGGATGTGTAATAGCACAGAGCTCTGCCTACTGTTGGGGCTTGTTTTGGGTAGAGTGTGAGTGAGATGGTTCCGCAAATGTAAAATATCCCCCTGCCTCTACCCCTGAAGGCATTATAGTAAAGAACACTAGGTTTAGAATCAGAAAACTCAGGGTTACAGCCCAGCTTTGCCATATACTGTGTGTTTACCTCTCTGGCCTTCACTTTCCTCATCAATAAAATGGGCATAGTAGTTAGACTCAGCCCTGGGGGACCTTCTAGGTCCAAATCCATGATCCTGTTATAATCACAGTCTTTTCAAGACAAAGTTTAAGAACATGAAAATAACACTTGTCTCACCAGAAAAAGGAATTTAGGCAAGTTTCTCTCTCCTGATTTGTTTATATAAAGAAAAACACACACCTATCTCCCCCACTTCTCTCTGCTTTCTTCCCCTGTGCAGTAATGGAGAAAATGTCTTTTCCTAATTATTGATCGACTTCTCTTGTCTATTAGGTGTGTGAATATCCAGATGGAACCAAATCTTTGAAACTGGGAGATTTTGGGCTGGCTACTGTGGTTGAAGGGCCTTTATATACTGTCTGTGGCACACCCACTTACGTGGCTCCAGAAATAATTGCTGAGACTGGGTAAGAGTCCTCTGGATTTGGGTCTTTGTTTTAGTGCTGAGTGAAATGATAACTCTTGCATGCTGATCATGTAATCTTGGCACATCCCCACTTCTGGCATGGAAGCCTCTCCGTTGTGCCAGGGAGTTTATGGAAGAATACCCTTTCCCATGTGGACCCTCTTCCTTGGATCCTGGAGTTCTGATTGTGATTGTATTTCAGACCTTGTGTGGTATTGTGCAATTTCTTCCCTTTTTTCCCTTTTCCTTTCTCTCTCTTTGCCCTTAAAATGAAGGCATTACAAAGCATACATTGAAATAAGCATCTAGGTTTGGGTTTTAAAGGATCAGATTATCCAAAAAAAATATAAGAGAATAATCAAAATATCTTTACCTCTGTGTATGTAACCATACATACACCAGGGCAGAAATGAGAACTGAGATGTGTGTGTGTGTGTGTGTGGTGGGGGTAAGGAGGACAGATTCCAGGTGTAGAATGTGGCTTACACAGTCAGGCTTGGCTGCCTGGTCATTTAATTCTGTTTAGCCTTGTTTTGGGGGGGTTCTGTTGACAGAAAGAAGTGTTTGGTGTGGGGTATCAGGGTACGATTGCGACGTTTTTAAAAAGGAAGGGTACCAGTAAGAACAACTACAACAAATGTTAATTTCTTTGGGGAAAAGGCCTCACCACCTGAGAGGTTCACGTTTCTAGCAACTGGAGAAGTTTGGAGCTCCAGCCCATCAGTGACCTTGTCTGTCACCAGAGGAACAGTCGGGCCCAGTCTGGAGAGCCTCAGAGCCGAGGCTTGACCTCCCAGGGGTTGGCGCTTTGTTCTTGCTTTCGCCTAAGGAGCTCCGGGAGATGGTTGGCTAAGGCTTGAAAGCCTTGCGGTTTTTGTTGCAGAGGAAGTAGCTACACCATTGAAATGACACTCTGGACACTCTGAGGTCACGTGTCTCTCTATAAATGTGTGTATTTGGGTATGTACAGAATTGTACATATGGGAGGAGAGAGACAAGGGAACTGCCATGCTTCTCTGGGAGGTTGCTAGTATCCTTGGCAAGTGGTGACCCTGGGCAGGGGGAACATTAAATGACAGAAAACAGGAACGTTCTGCCATCACTTCTTGCCCTTTCCTTGTGTACAGCTGACGGGAAGAAAAAGCAATTCTATCCAAACCAGGCGCTGAAGGCTTGTGGCCTTAGCTCATCCACATGATTTCTCAGTCACCTGTAAGGGGGTGGGGTGTGGAAGGTGCAGCATGTCCTCTGCCATTCTTCACTCTAGAAGGTTCCCCCAGATCCCATACACACACATTCCTAGTCGTCCTTGTCACAGGTGAGTGAAGGCAGGCCTCTCTTCTGCTTTGGTACAGTTCAGTTTAATAAGCATTTATTAATCACTGATGAGACACTGTTCTAGCCTTTGGGGAGCCAAAGATAAAAGGAGAGAGAGTGTCTGCCTTCAAAGAGCGTACATTCTATTTAATGTATGAACTCCATGTTGCAAAGGATTCCTTCCAAAGGTCTACCCAAAACAAAAGCAGAGGTAAAGATGTAGGGTTATATATACATGATAACCTTGGTTATCATGGACCTTTCACATACACCTGGGAGACTTGGGTTTGTAGGCTTTGGATTCCAAATAGTGTAGAATGAGGTTCTGACTTGGGAAGAAAGTAGTATTCTCCTTTAAGGGGCCCTGGTGGGGCATACTTCTCATGAAATGATTGATATACATTGGAGGGTCTCTTGAATACCAAAGCTGGTGCTATGTGTGGTAGGTTCTTGAGTCTGACTTAAGTAACACTTTCTTCTCCTCCCCCACTTGTTTTTTCTAGCTATGGCCTGAAGGTGGACATCTGGGCAGCAGGTGTAATCACATACATCCTCCTCTGTGGATTCCCACCATTCCGCAGGTCAGTCTCTGGGCTCTGTGATCTGGAGCCAAGGCTGGGGCCAAGGCTGCCTGTAGAGGGAGACAGACAAATGTTAAGTGGCTAAGTTTTCCCTTTCCACTTAGTATCTGCAAATTTTGAAGTAGATAGCTGTCTTCTTTTAAGTACGATATTTTTAAAATCTTCATTCTTATCAAAATAAAACTTTTTTTCCCCTAATTTTTCAATTTTGTTGTTATTTGGTCGCTTTTCAGACATAACCAATTCTACATGACCCCATTTAGGGTTTTCTTGGCAGAGATACTGGAATGGCTTGCTTTTTCCTTCTCCAGCTCATTCTACAGATGAGGAAACAAACAGGGCTAAATGACTTGCCCAGGGTCACACAGCGAATAAGTGTCTAAGGTTGGATTTGAACTTTGTAAGATGAGTCTTCCTGACTCCAGGCCCGTCACTCTGTCCAATGTGCCACCTAGCTATTTTTCTTAAACCTCTACAAAGCTGGAACACCTGTCCCTAGAAGCGCTGTCAGTTCTTTGTGTGTACAGGTGGCCTATCGTCATCAATATTATCAATAATCAGCAATTATTAAGCACCTGTATTCTAGCCACTATGCGGGAAGCCCTAGGGATACAAAAAGGCAAAAACATGTTCCCTTCTAATGGGAAGAGGGGAAAAGGAGACACATAAATACACATACACACATACACATATACGCATATACATACATATATGTAAATATAAGCACAATGTAATGGGAGGATCACAGTGGTACAGTTTTCCTGTGTTGCTGCAGAACTATAGATTCTTATACACTATTCTTTTAGGTCTAGAAGAGACCGCTCATCCAAACCTCCCATTTTTCAGAAGTCACCGTCCAAGGTCACATAGGTCGTAAGGGGCAGAGCTAGGATTTAAAGCCAGATCCTCTTAGACCTTGTCCTGGACTCTTTGTCGTGGGCTGTTTCCTCCCAGCCCTGATTGGTTACTAATGAGGGTTTGTGAAATAAAGAAGACATACAGAGTATGTGAGGCAGATGTGGGTCAGAGACTTGGGGCGTTCTGGGGATCACATAGGGAAGGACCTTAGGGATTATCTCCCCCATCTCACAGATAAGGGAAAGTCAGATTCGGAGGCGAGACAAGACTTAACCCCTGCTCAGACACTTGACCCAGCTCACCTGGTTTGCACTCTACCAGGTTATCTGTGTGTGTATGGGGGGGGAGGGGTGTGGAAGGGAAAGGGGGTGATCATATGCATTTATATGGCACCTACTGTGTACAAAGTGGCTATTTATTTTTTTCTTTAAAAACAAAAATGAAAGCTCACTGTTTAAGCTGTGAGCTTTCAAACAGTCACCACAGAGATGCCCTTCTGGGTTAATCTGCTGTGTAATATTTGGGCAAGCTCATTAGAAATCAGAGGCAGTGGTTGTTTTGTATTGGTCATTGTATTCATCATTTATGACCTGTGTGACCTGGGCCAACAGCTTTCTTTCCCTGGGCTTCCTTTTCCTCATCTATAAAAGCAGGGGGTCGAACTAGATGACCTCTGAGGTCACTTCTGGTTCTAAATTAAGAGCCGAGGATACGTTTACAAATAAATATGTCCACACCTCCCTCTAGTGTTTTCAAAAGTCAAGTGCAGCCCCTGGCAGTTTTTTAAAGCAAAAAATTGTGTGTATGTGTGTATACACATGTAAATATATACATACACATATACATTCATTCATTCATTTATGTATTTATTTATTGGCTTGAACTACTTTGTCATTTTCTGCTCCCCTTCAGTCTTCAGAAAATGGATCTTTGTTCTTCCAGTCAGATAAACTGCGTAAGGCTGCATTGAGCTAGGGGGTCTTAAGATCGGTTTGGTCGGTCAGGTTCTATTGTTTCACTAGGTCAGGTTACTGTTCTCTCACATATTGGATGCCGTGTCCTGAACAGACACACACTTCCTTTTTGGAGACACATGTACCTCTTGACATGGCATCTGTGAGAAAGTCAGAACAAAATCTGAATTAGTCATTTTAACTGGAGTATTTGTGGAGACGTCCAGTTCCTCCTTTGACATCAGACTCTAGCAAAAGGGACATGACGTGATCCTAATGTGGAGGTATCTGTGTTCTTAGATTATAG
Organism: Petaurus breviceps papuanus; assembly: GCF_028583685.1. Lineage (NCBI taxonomy): Eukaryota > Metazoa > Chordata > Mammalia > Diprotodontia > Petauridae > Petaurus > Petaurus breviceps. The sequence continues at coordinate 54,611,862 of NW_027186473.1, forward strand.
GGCAATTCTGGACAGATTATATGACTATCATCATAGGACTTTCTAGGACTAAAAGAGGAAAAGGTTGTTTTAAATAATAGAAAAGTAATTTATAGCAATATTTTATGTTTGCAGAGCACTTTGTTCACAACAATCTTGTGAGGCCCATAGTCTTAGTAACTCAGTTGGGAACTGTTAGAATTGACACTCAGGGAGGTTAAGGGCCGTGTACAGGCTCACCCAGCCTGAGGTATTAGGGCTGGGACCTGACACCCTGCCGTTATGAATTTAAGACCCCTTTCCTCTCTGCAAGAGTAAAAACTATTGTCTCTTTCAGACTAAGAATTTCATAGCTCCTTTGCTGTTTACATTGACAATTTTGGCTCAGGATCGTTTAACATGCCTCATATCATTAATCCAGAGCTGTAGTTTCTGCTTTCATAATCTAACCTCTTTCTTTTTTTCCCTCTATAATCCTTGGAGCTTTTTTGATTTTCTGTTAACATTCTTCAGTCAAGGTCTTTTTCAGCCCTTTTATTTCCTCTTAGCACCCTATCCTTTTCGGTTCATTCCTAGTAAATCAGAAGCAACCAGAAGCACAGCTACAGCCCAAGCTGCTCTTTCTTGGGGACTCAGGATTTTTCCCTTTTAGATCCGGCTATAGGGATCATCCTGTCCAGCTTTTCCTCATTCCACTTATCCAGATGTATTATTAGCCTTGTTACTTTTTTACTTTGTGTTAGTCTTGTACTTTGTACTTTCTGTTCCAAAATTCCGTAAATGCAATGTGCTTTCACAAAACCATTTTGATAACTTACCATTTTGTTAAAAAAAATTGCCTAATTTTTTAGGGTATCTTTTAATAGCCTTTTTGACATTATTAGCTAAAAAGAAAGACAGTTGTTGTCCTCAAGGGGTTTACATTTTAACGGGAGAAGACAGTACACAAGTGGGAGCTGAAGGGAGAGGCAGAGAAAGAAAGTACCTGAATACATAGCGTTGAAGCCCATAAAGTAAGAAGCATAACAGATAGAAGTTGACTGGCTCGCATCCTTCCCCAAAGGGGAGGGAAAGGGAGGTGCTGGGCAGGGGAAGAATGGGGCTGTTCCAGGGTCAGAAGGCCACTGGCCACCTTGTGTGTTCCAGGGAGCTGAGGGATGTTCCAGGGTGAGATCGCAGCTGAGGCTTAGGTTGAAATCTGGAAAGTCAGAGGCACAGCAGACCTAAGGAACCTTCTTGCCCTGTCTGGTTATTTCTGGCTCCCAAGCTCTTTTTGAAATTAACTTTCTGTATCAGATGGCAGGCAATGTGGCATAGAGGACTCAGGAAACCTGGCTTGTTATTTGCTACCCACATGACCGTGGGAATGTCATTTTATTTTGCTGAGGCTTAATTTTCTCATCTCTAAATTAAGGAATGAGACTAAAGAACTTTTAAGGTCCCTTCCTGCTTTGGATCCTATGTAGTTATAGCTGTATTTAATGACAAGTGATCCACCATCTTGTATAACCAAAGGTAGAGAGGTTACCACATCACCACAGAGCTCTGGTCTTTGGCTTTCAGATGCTAAATTAGCTCTACCTACCCCTGAATAAACAGAGACTTGCTGACAGTGTCTGCTCGGTTGAAGGAGAGGTGGTAGGACCATCCACTTTGGCCTACTTTGAGCAATTCAGTGGGTTTTTGGAGAAAATCTTAAGAGGAATAGCTAAAGAGTTTCAATGCAGTTCCATCCCTACAACTGGATCTTGATCTGAAACAGTCCCTCCACCCCACCCCTTTTGGAGGGAAAATACCATACAATAGAGGTATTGATAGAGTAACTATTGACAGTTGGTTACCGAAGGGCACATTTCTGTGTGAGGTTAGGAGTGTCTTTGCTTAGTCTTTGCTTTTTTCCCTGCAATATTTTAGAAATTTCCTCTTAAATGGAATCAAATTGACTAATGCTTGTGAAACATCCTCTGTTGGATCAGTTATATTTGAGCCCACTATAGTCAAGGATTGAAGGAGTGAGGGAGAAGGGGAGGATTCTTAGGCACAGCTGGGTGAAGGGAAGAATACCCAAGTCTTTAAGAGTGATGAGCTTGCATTCCTACCTTTGCAGTAAATGACCACCATGGCTGGCTGTTTACTCTTCCCATGTGGCTTGTTTGTGCTAAAGATTATTTAGGCACCTTAGGTTCTACCCCTCTCCCTCCTTCCTCCTCCTTGTCCATCTTTCTTAAAAAGATGGGCAAAGGAAGGCTTCGCAGTTGGACTGCCTCACACTCACCATTTGGCCAAGTTACCACTCTATGCCTCAGTTTCCTCATCTGTAAAATGAAGATAATCATAGCACCTACCTCCTTCAGGTCGTGAGGATTGAATGTGAAAACACATGTGAAGCATTTTGCCAACTTTAAAGCTCTATATAAATGCTAGTGATTACCACTACTATCATTTTTAGTAAAATGGTAGGTTGGAGTTAAGGGAGGTTGATATTCTTTGCTAAAATTGGATGTTATTCCTCTTTGTTATCTCTGTTCCCTGGTTCTGTGGTTAATCCTATAAGAAAATGAGAAGACATGTGGTGACATGAGGAGAGTGCTGGGCGATGCTAGTCAGAAAAACTGAAGTTCAAAGCTGGGCCCCCTCTGATCCTTGTAACCATGTGAATTTAGGAGCCACTATTCAAGACTGCTCTACTTTGTTATAGACTGGGAACTGGAGAATAGAGCTGTCTGCATACACACAAACACATACACATGCATGTATATAAATATGTGTGTATACATTTGACCTGTATGCTTTGCTTGTATATATATACATATATGTATGTATGTGTATTTAAAATTAAAAAAAAACCAACAACCTGTATGTTTTGCTTACAGCCTGATGGTCCCTAACCTTTATTCAAGAAATAAATCTTCTGGGGTGGTTAGGTGGCACAGTGAATAGAGCAACTGGCCCTGGAGTCAGGAGGACCTGAGTTCAAATGTGACCTCAGACACAACACAAAAACACTAGCTGTGTAACCTTGGGCAAGTCATTTAACCCCAACTGCCCTGCCTTCCTCCCTCCAAAAAAAGCAAAAAAATAGAGAGAAATAAATCTTTTTTCACTTACAAAAAAAAGGAAGCACAAAATTATAGGCACTTTAATAAATCTATTTCAGCAGCAGGAATCCCTACATCATGTATACGGTACTTGAGGAGCACAGTTCCCTTTTTTTACCCTCCCTTGCCATCCAATCTTCTAACTTCTCAATTATATTCTTTGTAAAATTGTCTTAGTGAGAATAACCTTCAAGAAGACCTCTTTGATCAGATCCTTGCTGGAAAGCTGGAGTTTCCTGCCCCCTACTGGGATAATATCACTGACTCGGCAAAGGTAAGCCTGTCTCCCAACACTTTCTTTTACTGATACTTGGTGAGACTGGGAAAGGGGACATTTGGCATCCAACCCTCTGGCTGAGTGTTGTCTATGGTGACCAAGCTCATCAACTTCAGCCTTTGAGCAGCCCACCTAGAATGTAAACCCTAGCTCTGGAGTCATGTACTGGAAGGTAGACATATGCAAGGATGGGCTGTAAGCCATACTTGGCCTCAGATGGATCACACCACAGCGTTCACTGTTCTTCAGATTCCTTTGATCACAACATCCTAGTTGGAGTCTTTAGACCCACCTCTGAGAACTGGCCTGACCATCTGAAAGACACCCATCCTGCATCACCATTCTTCCAGGGGAATATCAGGAAAGGGTCAGTGATGGTGGCCTTCAGACAGGTGGAACACAGCCACCCTCCTGCCATCAGACCATTTCTCCTTCCCTTGCTCTTTGCTCTTTATTTCTTCACAGGAATTAATCAGCCAAATGTTACAAGTCAATGTGGAAGCTCGATGTACAGCAGGACAGATCCTGAGTCATCCCTGGGTATCAGTAAGTACCTTCTTTTTCTTCTCTAAATAGTTGCCTACCTTCCTATCACCATGTTGCCTCTGTCCTCACCATAGTTTAATAATGGGTAGAGTTGTGCATTTAACTTTAGTGGTCAAGAATGAACCCATATTTTCTCATGTCCAAACTTGGACACTCTGTGTTCTCTCAGCATTCATCATGCCATCCCATGAGGGTAAAGAGGTGGCAAACTAGGCTCTGTTAGCCATGGTAGCTGTAGGCAAAGTCACTTCATCTCTGCAAGCTTCAGTTTCCTTCTCTGTATAAAAAGAGATTCCTTCCTCTCCTGTCCATATAGTTCTCTTGAAGTCTGAGATAGTGTAAATATCTACTATTACTATCTACTTCAAATGGTTCCATGGTTGTGAGGACCAGATAAGATAATGTATGTAAAGCAATCTGTAAACCTTAAAGCTTTTTAGAAATGTGACCTGCTATAGAGTGAGCAAATACCTTAAGGATACCTCTGCTTAGGAGAGGCCTTAGATTAGGGGTTCTTAACTTTTTTTGTATATTGCCTGTGTTTTACCTTTGGGCAGTCTGGTGAGATTCTGGTACCCTTCTTCAAAGAATTTTTTAAATAATTGAAAGAAATGCTAAATTCTATTTAGAGTCTATTGAAAATAAAGATTTTTTTCCCCCTCATACAAATTCATAGACCCCCTGAAGCCCATCCATGGACAATGGATTTGTCATTAATGACCCTCAGCCTTGTTAGAGGTTAAGGGGCTCTTTCTTCCCATGGATGATCTCATGGTCTGACCAAGGATGTTCTAAAGAACCATTTCCATTGGTGCCTGGATGACATGGACAACACTTCTCACATCTGGGGGGATTTGCAGGGAATCTCAATCAACTGATGGGCCATGTGATCATTTACATTTCCCTCATGTCCAGAGTAGGTAGAACTGAAGCCACCATGTTAGCGGCACTGCTCTGTTATGCCAACATGTTTGGCTTGTGTCTGGTCTTGTCACCCTGGATATTTAGCAATTCTGAGGCTCCTCACCTGAATTGGCAGTGATGAATAAATAATTAAGTAAATTGTCAATTAAAATGATAAAACAATTTATCATTCTCAGTGCTGTGTGCTTGTAAGGGGGGAGTATAATATAATAGATGCTTAGTTGGCTTATAAATACAAGGTGGGGGCAGAGACCCCTCTGTTCTTGGTGCCTCTGGCCTATGCTCAGGATGGACAAGGAAGGTGTCGAAGGCTTTATACCATCAAAGGCTCTTAGAGGTGGAGGGCATCTTAGGCATCATCTTGTCTAGCCTTGTACACAGTATAGGAGTTCTCATTATGGTATTTGTGACTGGTGATTACCCTGTCTCTACTTAAGCATTGTCCAGTGATAGATGGAGCCCACTGACTCTTGTTGGACAGCTCTAGCTAGAAAAGTTACTATTTTTTGAACTAAAATCTGCTTCTTTGTAGTGGAAAGAATGTTGGCTTGGGAGTCGGAGGATGTGGCTTAAGATCTATGTTGCCATTGGCTGATCACTTTCCATTTCTGGCCCCCAGTTTCTTTAGCTGGAAAATGAGGTTGGACCCATTGACCTCTGGCAGCCCCTTCTAGCTCTAGAGAGCAGGATGAATCTGTGGTTTTGGCCAAAGGGGTGGAGTAGCAAAGGGTGCTTTCTGAAGGGTCATGGTCTGGTAGGAAAGAAACAGTTGGACAGAACTGCTTTCCCAGACTCAGGGCAGAGCCAGGCTCTCTTAAACTGGTGGGGTTTTAGATTTCCCAGTTAGGACAAAGACAAGTTTATCATCTGCCTTCCTCTTGGCCTTAGGAGCTGAAGAAGTCACATGTGCCTCTCTTTCCATAGGATGACGCCTCCCAGGAGAACAATATGCAAGCTGAGGTCACAGGTAAACTGAAACAGCATTTTAACAATGCCCTACCCAAACAGAACAGCACAAACACCGGCGTCTCCGTCATCATGGTGAGTGGGCCCAGCCACGCGATCTTCCACAGGCACACCATGAGCTCATCTTTTGAAGTAAATAGTGAAGGGCCTCCCCATCTGGGTAGTTCCCATGCCCACCACGCTGAGGCTAGCTAGAACATCCCTTGTCTTTGTTGTTTTACATTGTGAAGCTTGCATATCATGTGGTTGGTCCCCAAACCTAAGACTTGAGGACAGAAGTAGGCAGTGAACTATGCGAGTCCTGGGGAAAACTCACATACCGTACCGTACACTGACAAATAGTGCCCAGTGACTCTTCCCTTCTAATAACAACTACCATCCTAGCCTACACAAGGCTGTCTGGTATCCCTGGGTCTGCTCTCTTTTTCCAAGATGCTTAGACTCTAAGAAAAGGTTCCCTACCAGAGATTCTGAGCCTCATCAATCCAGAAGACAACTTGCTGGTGCATCCACAGAGATTTGGAGTTCGGAATGAAGAACAGCTTAAGTGATTTCTTGGCTTATGAAGATATAAAGTAGTACCAAAATAGGGAGAATTTCCAGCGGTTTTTTCCCCCGTGACAACCAAGAATCCAGTTACAGTGATATCAGTCTTATTGGCACTGAGTGTCCAGAAACTGGGATTCTAACATGGAGGTGATTTTCAGCCCAGAATCAGCTGTGACTGCCTGAGTTTATTTATAGCCACTTGGGCATCCCCCTAGCTGGGGCATTCTCCAGTAGCTCCTTTTCTTTCTGTGCCCCTCTTCTGAGGGTAGTGTCCAGGCAGTTTCCCTGGCCTCAACAGCCTTCTCCACCTGTTTTATCCTTCCCTGACCATTTACCCTCCTTTCCTCCCTCAGTCTTAGAGGGAAGATAGGCAAGATTGGCATTGACGTCCTCATCACGTTGAAAATGATTGGTTATTATTAATAGCACATTGTAGACTCCATGAGAACTCCGTGTCAAGGAGACTCTGGCTCATTTGTCTGCCTGTGGAGAGGCCTCCCTGCCCCCCTCCCCCAGCCTTGGACCTTGAGGGCCACTGATCTGTTTATCTGAGCCCCAGCAACATTCTTGCCTGACTCTCTCTGGTCTCGTGCCACATGCAGGTTTGTGGAAAGGTCACTTCTTCCCCCTCTCCCTCTCAGCCTCATCAGTCCTTTGAAGCTGGCCCCTTGGGTTACTCTGTTTGCTTGGCAGGCCTCCGAAGGTTCTTCTAGCTCAGAGCTAAATCACAGCAGTAGAAGCTAGGGGCTGTTTTCCTTCTGGAAAATGAAGGAGCCCTCTGACATGCCCCAGGTCTATTTGGGGATGCTGGGCCAAAAGGAAGGGAAGGTTTATCCAATCTTGGCTTTTGTGATCCTTTAGCTAAAAAGCCTGAGAAAGTAAGTGACTAGAAGGCTGTCCCAACTGCAGTTTGACAGCTTTGAAGAGAACCATCTTGGTTTTGCCGACAGCAGGAGCCCATTACCCAGTGATTCTTTTGCATTCCACTTAGAGCGTCAAGCCTTGTTGTATAATGTCAGGGGAAGGCAAAGCACTTCCATGTTTGCCCAAGTCAGGCAGATATGGGAGGAACTTGGAGAAACTGGCTTTGAAGACAGTAGTGGTGAGCCAGCACTCTAGAAATTGAATTCAAAGCCCCAAGGTAGGAGACTCTGTGTACAGGCAGAACCTTTAATCAGTGGTCTTGCTAATAGAACTAGGGGCTCAGAGCATTCCTAAGAGGCAGGTCCTTTATCAAGCTGCAGTTCACACCCTGAAAAATCCAGGGTCGTTGCGTAGTAAGCCATTCTCCATCTCAGCAACAGACACAGACAGAGATTCTGGAGGCCCGATGGCTGCTTTCTTTACAGAAAGCCTTCTTTCTGAATCAGTCTGTCTGGACCCTTCCAGATTACAGTATTCTGATCTCATGTTGATTGAAAACAGCGCTCCTGCTCTCACCAACCAGCACAGGACTTCATGGCTTTCTTTTTTGTTGCTGTTGCCTTTTTTTGGAGAGCATTTGGGGTTAAGTAACTTGCCCAAGGTTACACGGCTAGTTTTTGTGTGTGTGTGTTAAGTGTCTGAGGCTGGAACCAAACTTGGGTCCTCCTGACTCTGGGACTGGCACTTTACTCACTGTGCCACCTAGCTGCCCCTTCATGGCTAACTTTCAATCAGGGGTTACACACACACACATACTCACACTCACACTCTCTCACTCTCACACTCAGTCACACACAAAGTGTACAATCATTTAGGAGTGCTTGGGAACTCCAGGTGTTCTGGAAAAAGCTCTGTGTATCTGTGTGATTTGTAAGTCCTCATTTCCAGCTCATTGGCAGAAGCCTGTCTAACTGTGTTCCCTACACAACTCTGCACATTATTGGCATTATTAAGTCAATGCCAAATGTCACCAGTCGTGTTCAGACCAGTAGGAAGAGGGCAGAGTGGTTTGGACCCTAATAAGAGCATTACTAAGTCAATGCTGAATGATGCTGGTCCCATTTAGACTAGCAAAAGGAAGGCAGAGGAATTTGGATCCTAATGATTCTCATTCATCCTTGAAGCTCAGGTATGGAGCAAACTTATCTTTCCTCCTCCCCCCCTCCAAAAGAAACCCAGCTTAGAGGAGTATTCCATAGTGGGGAGGTGGGTGACTACTTTCCTCTGGCACAACACAGGGGCTGGGGCACAGTTGTGTGGTGGAAGTATACACTTTTTCTGTGTCCTTCCTGCTATTCTCATCACCAATTAATTAATGGAGGCTGTCTGTGTTATTCTTTTCTTGGGTTAAATTTTAAAATTCCAAGTGCAAGTACTCCACTCTGTGCTTGAAAGTTTCCAAAACTCTTTCCCCACAATGACTCTGTAGGAGACCTTTTCTCTAGTTCTAAATGAGAAAACTCCCTGAAGGGGGAAGAAACCCAGGGTTTCCCTCCAGCAGTTAAGTCTCAAGAATAGTGAAGGAGGCTGGTGCTTGCCTATTTAGGACACCATGACACAGGACTAGTTCATAAACATATCAAGGGAGACACCTTGGATGGAGATGGAACCACCATCATATTGGTCTTACAGAGATGTCCACCCTCCCTCTCAGAGTCTGGTCAATGCTCATGCCAAGAGACCCCATCAGAAGGATTGTTGCATTTGCTAACAGAGCTAATGAAAGGGACATTGACGATTTTATTTACCTTTTATTTGACAGTTTGATTTGACAGTTTGAGGGGGACTTCAGAGTTCCATTCTTTATCCTGCTGAGACTGTGGATAAACGTGAAGCAGAATCCTGGTATTAAAAATGCTACGCTTAGTAAGAGCAGTTTCTAATCCGCAGTCCTCCTTCAGTCTGCATGCTTGTCTCAGATTTCTGCCACAGTCCAGCGCTTAGCTTCTTACCGGTGTGGGTTTTTCTGGTTCTTTCGTGTCCTGACATCCTTCTGAGTTGATGAAGCATAGGCAGAGAAAATGTCATTCGTGTCATGGTATTTCTCTGGCCATGCTGCCTTCCACTAGCTGAAAACCCAGAGGGTGGAGGGGGAGGCGTTAAAATGGCTCCCACCATGAATTGCAGGCCCCCCCTCCAAATTTTTTAGGTAGACAACCCATTAGTTATGACCCACAGAAAGAGCAACATCCCAATGGCAGTTTGGGGTTTTCTGTTTTCGAATGCATTCTCTAATTAAAAAAAAAATTTTTAAAGCAGCTATTTGTAGCCATGGCCCAGGGCAAAGAAAGTCAATTTCTGAGAACAGGATTTTGAGGTCAAGAGAGGGGCCTTGGTTTCCATAAACACTGCAGCCTAGCAGGAGCTCCCCTACCCATTGGACAGTACTTTTTCCGGGTTAGAGGACTTCAGGTGGACGCCCCAGGGTGCTTGAAGCTGGGATGGGCCAAGTTTGCTTCAGGAGGCTGAGTCCCAGTCTTGGCTAAATGGAGGTGAGGCCATCCTGTGGTAGAGATGGGGAAATGCAATGAAAAGCCTAGCTCCCTGCTGCCATGTTACCAAAAGTGGTATTTTGGGTGCAGCTCTGGGGAAAGGGGTTTCCTCTGCCCAGAATCAAGTTTCTATTTAAGGGTAGGTTTGGGGGAGATATGAGGGTACACTGATCTTAAAAAAAAGAAACTGTTTGATTGGTGTTGGTTCTGTTTAAAGTAAGTCGAGTTTCTGTCCCTTGCTTCCTTCCTTCCTTTCTCCTCTTCCACCGCCTGCATTGCTTTCCTCTGACTAGGTCCAAGGCAACGGTACGTACTAACTGCAATGCTTTGTTCTGCTGCGCACATATGTGTTGGTCTAATTGACAGGAGAACAGGAGAAATGACTGGGGCTATTTCCCTCTGTTCCCTAGGATAGAGAGTGGAAGCTTGGGAAAGGGGGCTTTTTTTTTCTTTTTGGAAGGGCAGTTGGGGTTAAGTGACTTGCCCAAGTTCACAGGGCTAGTGTTAAGTGTCGGATTTGGACTCAGGTCCTCCTGACACCAGGGCCAGTGCTCTATTCATTGAGTCACCTAACCACCCCAAAAGGAGGCTTTTCTTGTCAGTTTGATTTTCCTGTAGGCCTTCTTACAGGGCCTCCATTAATGTGCACACTGTAATTGTAACAGTATTAGAACATGAGACCTGGTTTTTAATCCCATCTCTTATCTCTCTTTAGTTATGTGACTTTGGGCAAAATACTTGATTTTTCTGAACCCTTAGCTTTCTCACCTGTTAAATTTAAGGGGGTTGGAGGGTCTCTGATCTATGTTTTATATCTTCTCTGAATCTTTTCTCCCACAGATTGTTTTCCCTAAGAAATAATAGCAAGTCGTTGCTGGAAAAGACTTTAGAGAAAGATCCTCTAGCCATCTAATTTTGAGGGGGAAAAAGGCAATTGAGACCCAGAGAGATGAATTTAGCATTACGGCCTTCCAAGATTTTGCATAATTTATTCAGGTTTTATCCCTAGGTTCTGATCTATGAGAGCCTAGATTTTCAGCAGAAAATTTTTTCTTGAGTAGGTGAACCTTTTTTAAAATTAATTAATTTTAGTTTTCACCGTTCACTTCCATAAAATTTTGAGCTCCGAATTTTCCCCTCTTTCCCCTCCCCCCACCTCAAGATTGCATGCGATCTGATACAGGCTCTACATATACATTCATATTAAACATATTTTCACATTAGTTAGGCTGTAAAGAAGAATTAGAACCAGTGGGAGAAACCACAAGAAGAAAAAAAGAGAGCAAATAATATGCTTCAATCTGCATTCAGACTTCAAAGTTCTTTTTCTGGATGTGGATGGCATTTTCCACCATGAATCATTTGGAGTTGTCTTAGATCCTTGCATTGCTGAGTAGAGATAAGTCTATCAAAAAGACATTGCAAAATGTTGCTGTTACTGTGTACAATGTTCTCCTGGTTCTGTTCACTTCACTTAGCATCAGTTCATTCAAGTCTTTCCAGGTTTCTCCGAAGTCTACCTGTTCATCATCTCTTATGGAACAACAGAATTCCATTACATTCCTATTAGGGGAATCTTTTAAGAGCCATATTGCATGTGCTTGTGTAGTAGGGAGAAATCTGAGGACCAGTGGCTGTTAACAGCCAGGACTCCCCAGCCTGTCATGTGTCACTGGAGGACTGGCAAAAACACTCAGAAATAAGGGCCCAGGAGAAAGGGTAGAACAGATCTGACAGATGCCTCCTCCAGAGCCAACAGGAGTGCCTTGAGCATGCCTCAGGCAGCCTTTCTTGGGTTCACTGAGAATTCCTCAAAGCCTTATTTAGGGAACAAAAGTGCTAGCCTGATCAGGACGACCATCAGAGAACTCTGGAAAGGTTTTAAAAGAGATCAAATGATTTTATAGGGTGAGAACTGGAAGAGACATTGGAGATCACTGAGGCCAGCCCTCTTCTATTTCAGATGACAAACCTCATAGAGGAGCAATGGGGCCCAAAGTTCCCCGTTCCTTTGCCCTTCACTACCACTCTGTGGGATGGCCTGTGGTGGCAGTCCATCCCACTGGGGGGAATGCTTCCTTATTTGGTCAGTTGGCTCTAAACCAGCCCTTCACAACACTGTCTTCCTTTCTGTGATCAAGAAATCCCTTTCCTTAACTGTGGGGAAAATGAGCATCGCAGGGTTTTGAAGAGCTCTATGAATCTCCTAGGAACACCTGAAAGTAAAACAATTCTGCTTATTATTGGGGTGCTCTCAGGGGCACAGCAGTGGTGGGAGGTGCAGAGATGGAGGGAAAGGTATGTCCAGGTAGTCAGGAATTAAGTGGTGAGCTTGCACTGGGCATATGGGGATGCCAGGTTTCCCCAACTGCCCTGGCCCAAACAGAAGAAGGCAGGCCCTTTCTGCCAGCATGCCTGGTTCACTGCATGTGCCAAGGGCATTAGAGTAAAACTCTGTTGTTGTGGCCTAAGGTAGGGTGACCTTTGAGTTTCTGTTGGGAAAAAAAGTCCTGTGTCATTTCTCCTGCTCTGTTCTTGAGTCTCGTGCATGCTCCAGTGTGGTGTTTGGTATTTTAAACAACGATACTAACTGACGTGGGTGGTGGGTTTAACCTTTCTGTTCCTATGCTGTTTCCCCTACAGAACACAGCTCTAGATAAAGAGGGTCAGATTTTCTGCAGCAAGCACTGTCAAGATGCCAGCAGAGCTGGGATGGAGCAAACCTCTCCCCTTCCTTCTCCTGCCAAGGAGCCTCCCATGTCTGAGTCTGCAGACCTCCATCCCTTTGCTTCCTTGGAGACACCTACCTCCCCCAGCCCTTCTGCTGCATCCAGTGGCAAACATGCTGGGGCCTGGCGGCGCTTTCGTGACTGACACTCAGCTGGACCAACCGCAGCACATGGGGATGTTGAGAAGCCCAGTCTCTCCCCTCCCTCTTCTCTTTCCCTGTCGTGGCCTGTTTTTAAGTTTGTCACCCTGCAGAATCAGGGGCCTATTATTGGGTAGCACTATGGCTTGTGGGAAACTTTGGAGCTCTGGCATCTGCCTTGAGCATGCTGTGGGATAGACTTTGGACAAACATCTTTGGAGCTCTTTTTTAAAGCATCACATTTTCTGTTTAATGGACACTTCAACCCTCTTCCCTTATCCCTTCCCTTCAGCAGATTTTGGAACTCTCTTAAGCACTAATTAGCTACATTTAAAAAATAGAAACCCTTTGGATAGACTAAGATACTTTTATTTCTTTGAACATAAAGAACTCTGCTAGGCAGAATTTTTCTCTCAAAGAGGCAAAACCTTTTCATTTGCCTCTTAGCTCATTGGCACAGGCCAGTGCCCTGTCAGAGAGACACATCAGTGCAGAGGGACTTATTGTACAGGGTAGAAAAGGTAAGCGCCTGGGAGGGAGGAGAAATCGGGTCTTTGAACCCAACTCTCCAAAACCTGAACTTAGAGAAGTGACAGTAACAAAGAACACCAATTCGTTTCATTGCTCATGAAAACACTGGATATTTATTTGTTCAAAGATTAGGGGGAAATGGTATTTCTTTCCTATATGTTCTGAAGCTTTTGTCATGGTCTTCAAAAGTCCCATCTCCCAGGCACTATTAGGAAATGACAATTTGATATGTCAGGTTTGCCTGCCTCATGCCAGATGAGCTGGATTTGGGGTTGTTTGCCCCTCTACAAGAAGTAAACAAGGAGAAGATGGAAACTGAATTCTGTAGCTTGAAGTGGGGGCAGATGTTTTCTTCCATCATCTTGCCTCTTGTGCTGGTAGGTGCTGGAAAGCACTGAGGGACCCTGAACATCCTGCTGCCCCAGTGCCCTCGGAAGAAAGTACACAGGATGCTTCACACCCTGGATCATGTGGGAAAGGAGGCTTTTCCTTCCTTTCTCCCACTTTGCTCATCTCAGTAATGTATCTAATCCACTGATTTGGTTTACCTGCTCATCTCTCACAAGCGAGGTCTGTCTGATTCATTCTGGCTTGATGTTAAGAGTTTGCAGTGTTAACAGACCTACAGACTTTTTCTTGATGAGAAAACAATCATTGGTTGGAGGGAGGGAAGAGCCAAAATAACTTTGTTATTCTGAGGACTATAAGCCTACCATGTTATCCACACGGTCTTGGCCTGATGAAAACAAAGATAGGTCGTCTCATCTAGTAACAGGGCAGCCTCAGCTAGTCTGGTACCTTGGGTCACGAGTTCCAATACTGATTTGCTTTAGGTCATTTGCACCATCTCTTTTTCCATTTCTGTAAAAGGAAGATAAAGGCTATTTCCTCTGTGCTGAAGGGTAGTTAGTGATCCAGATAGACAGGTGTGTGGTAGGGAAAGGTGAAAAACAACCTCCCCAAACCAGCTTAGGGTTTGACATTTTTACCAAACTAACTTTTCTTATTGGAATGGGGTATGCCATAGGCATACAGTATTCTGATTTGAGCATGGCATTTGACCAAGTTTTTCATGACATCCTTTTGGTTGATGGGACGAAGTATGGCTTGGATCATAGTACTGAGAAGCAAATCCCCATGAATGGTTTGGTGCCATCCTGGCAAAGTCCATACCACGTGTCCTTGCACCTGAACTCCTTGTTACCAGTGATTTATATGAAGATATGCAAAGCCTGCTGATTAAGTCTGTGGGTAATAGGAAACTGGGTTGGATAGCAAGTGAGAGGTTTATATAGAGAGCTGCAAGGGACTTCACAGGCCATCTAGTTTAGCCCCTTCATTTTACAGATAAGAAAACCAAGCCTCATGGAGATTAAGTGATTAGCCCAAGGTCATGTGGATAGGAAGTATCAGAGATTGGATTTGAAGATGACAATCAAGCTCCAAAATAACCTTGATAGACTGGAATAATTTACAATTAAAGGTAAAATTTAATGGGGTGGGGGAGTTCATGTAATATCTTACATTTAGTTCTTTGAAAAAAAACAGAAGGAAAAGGATCTAGACTGGGTAATAGTTTGTGTCAAAAATCAAGCAGTCGTAACATGTAATATGCCAAAAAAAAACCAACCCAGTTTGAAATTTGGTTCTATCAATAGGAGTAGTTGTATATCATTCTATTGTCCTCCAGTCAGACTGTGCCTGCAGTGTTGGGCTCTGTTTTGGACACCACATTTGAATAGGGAATGTTTATGAGAATGGGGGAGGACAACCAGTCAAACCATAGCTTAGAGGAGCTGGGGATCGAAGAGAATCAAAGAGAAGTGATGTTAAGGGGAAGACATGGTATATTCAGCTTTTTGAAGTAATGTAATGTTGAAAAAAATTACATTTGTTGGGTGTGATTCCAGAGGGTAGAGGCAGATAAGTGCCCAATAGTGAGAAGAAGGCAGATTTTGGTCCAGTACAAGGAAGAACTCTTATCCCTGCTTATTGGAATTGCACAGAAGTAGAACAGTCTATGTTGGGAGGGGTAGCCTCGTACCAATGGAGGTCCTAAAGAAGAGGCTCCAGAGGGGATTACTGGAGGGGGTGGGAGCTAAATGACCTTTCAAGTCCCCTCCAACTCTTGAGATTCCAAGGCATTCAGATCTTTGAACAAACATTCACTAAACACCCTCCAGTTTGTAATCTTGCAGGTGAAGAGTTCAGAATCCAAAGATGTGGCCTTTTCATTCTTTGCTCATGCTAACACATCCTGGCATGATTTCCATGTGAGTTATTGTTTCACCAGTGTGTCAGAAGAGTCTGCCATGGCAAAGCTCTTTAGTGAGCAAATCTTGACGGCTCATCCTCACCCTTGTGGTTTCGTGTGGTTTCTAAGGAAAACAAAACTTAAGGGTGATGATAGCTGGCTAATGAAGGGTTTTAATTACTGGCAAATTTCCCCTTGGATGGAAAGCAAACCTGGGACAAGCAACTGGGGCAAAGTAGTTTTCCCATGATGTGTCTGGTCTGTCTCCTTTAAGTTAAAGGATTGAATAGCTGTTAATGGGGAAGGAAATGGCATCAGAAGCCATGAGGCAGCCATTTTTTCTTGATCTGCATCTGAGGGATGACTAACTATTGTGATAATTTGTTTTCTTTAAAGGAATAAATATGCCATTGCAAGATCTGACTTCTCACACTGTAGTCCCAGGCCACAGTGATGTGACAACATTTGCAGGTGTCGGGCATCTCCTAATTTGTGGGGTAATCTGTTCCCTCCTGGTGCAAACCACACCCTTCTTTCTGTTGCTTAGGAGAGAAGAAACACATACAACCTTTGTTGCTCCAGACGTGGGCCTGAGGGCTCTTTGTGCACTTCCCTGGAATCTCAGTGAGGCTGCGAGCTAACCCAAGGTGTTGCTAATAGTTCTGACCATGATTTTAGATACCAGGAAATCTGTCATATAATCAGTTTTAATCCTGCTGCAAGAAAAATTCAAATGCTGATTTTTTCCCCTAGTGAATCAAGAAATAGGAAAGCAGAAATGCTTTTCTCCTGTTCAAGGTACCTTTTCCCTTCTGGAGCATTCTTCTCATGCACCTGTCCCCTGTGAAGCACATACAACATGAAATGGAATAAATGCTATAAAGTGAGGTTCTATCTTTGTCATCAAGTGATGGATATGAGGATGCTATGGCCACTATTTGTTTTGTTTTTGCTTTTTTGGAGAGGGGAAAGCAGGGCAATTGGGGTTAAGTGATTTGCCCAAGGTCACACGGCTAATAAGTCTTAAGTGTCTGAGGCTGGATTTGAACTCAGGTCCTCCTGACTCCAGGGCCAGTGCTCTACTCACCGTGCCACCTAGCCACCCCCTATGGCCACTATTTGAAGAAGAGAAAGCACTGTATAGACATGGTGTGTTGTTTTTAATCTATTTAAGTAGGCTTAGTATATAAGGATATGCACATATCTCTCTTGGTGTGTTTGATATCTGTTAAGTATAGGTGGATCTGCTGTTTGGTAAATTGCACATCAGATGGGGATCCTTAATCTTTTGTGTGGTTCTTGGACCCCTTTGGCAGTGTGGCGAAACCTTTTTTACAATGTTTCTAACTGCATAAAACATGTAAGATTACAGAGGAAACAAATTAAATTGAAATATAATTTTTTTTTCCTCATCAAAGTTCATGGATCATTTCTGAAATCAATCCACGGCCCTGAGGTTAAAAATTCCTAACAGAGGCTATCCACTGATGTTGCTACTACCCCACCCCACTGGGAAATCATTAAATGCATACATCTACCATATGCATATAAATATGTCTGTACATCTACCTCTCGGTGAAGTAAAGAGGAGTGTCCTGGGTGTATACTGGAAGAAATACAGTTTCTGAATTTGTAAGGAGTCCGGATTAATCCTGGAGGACTGACTACATGATTAAAATGCAGCATATAATACAGAGGATACTTTAAACAAGAACAGCAAGAAATCTTCCACTGAATAAAAAATTACTGATGTTAGAAGAATCTATGCCAAAGTTAAAGCACAGTGGCAAAATACTGGGGAAACCTTGCAGCTTGGTAAGGAAACTGATTGCTAAAGAAAAGGAACAGCATGGTCCAAACATTCCACTCTCCTAGGGAAGGTATAGTGTTGAGAAGAAATGCAGTTTGGGCTAAAGGGCTCATCAGTGCAGACTCCCAAACCACAGACTGATAAATCAGATTCAAAATCTTGCTTGTGATACTTGTCTTGCACAATTCCTATTGTTGGAAATCAAAACAAAAAGGCGGAAAAAAAGTGGGAAGTGTCAACCAAAATTAAAAAAAATCAAAGAAATACCTCATCTAAGAAGAGAATTAGTGGATGTACTTCTGGAACAGCAGCTGTTCTTTTTTTCATTGGACCTAGAGATGGGGTGGAGGGCAGTGCTAATTATTAATGGGAGCAAAAGAGTATGGTGATTGATTTAAAAGAATAAAGGGCCATTCAACAAAGTTTATTTCTGCTAAACAGCAAAAGTATCTAGTGAAAAATCTCTACTCTGATTTCATATCCTTCTGGATAGGAACTACTTTGATTTCATAATTAAATGACTGTTTAATGAAGTAGACTGTGGTGATTCATCCTATCTTCCAACTGTACTCAATAGTATTTTTTTTTTTATTAGAAAATACAGCATTGAATAGTTTGCTGGGAAGGGCAAGGAGTGGAAGACAGTTCAAATTCAGTCTGCTATTCCATGGGGGTTTATTGTAAACATTACTTATGTGAATGAGTATCATTTGGGGTCATAATACACACAGTGTATGATCACATGGGCCCTGAATTTACAAGGTGGAAATATCATCCCTTGTTTTTTCATTGTGCCCTAGACTTGAGCTGCTTTCTCTCTAGGAGCTGGCCTGGGTGAAAGCCTTTTGACTGTCCTTATAGACATGTCTGGTATTTTTAATAAATAGGCTAATCCTTAGCATCCTCACACACTGTCTAACTTCTCTTATGTAGAGTTGGCTTGTAGTATTCATTCTTGCTATTGTTCCCAATGGAAAACAAAATCTCATTTTCCTACATGGGTCATCATGGAAGTATATTCATACCAGTCCTTGTGTACATGTCTGTTGGTTGGAGTTTCCTCTGATAGCCTAGTCTTTGAAGCCTCGTGTTTTCTCCCTGGCTGCATTTTTTAAAACAGCAGAACTTCAGGCCTGGTACAGTTACATTTAAATGAAGATAAATATCAGTAGGAAGAAAATCTTACACTTCTTGATGCCACCCATGCCTTATCAACAAGCCCTAGGTTACTGTCCCTGCAGACTCATTTCTTTAGACAGCAACCTCTTTTGTATTTCATCATAGTAAGCACCTCTACCCATATTTTTTAAAATGTTTAAATTCTTGACTGCATTTGAGGAGTTCAAAATGAATTTTTTGACATAAAGAATGGGCTGAAGTTTGATGAAATAAGCAAATGGGAAATTCTTCTAAAACATAGTTCTAAGCAGAAGTCAGTTTACAGTGATACCAGTCATGTTATTTCTTTGAAGGGTGATTTTACTTGTGTGTTAGCTTTCATAACTGTGGGACAAAGATTTGAAAAAAGAATAAAGAAACCAAGATGGCACTGATTATTAAGGCTAATCTGTTTTACCAACTATGCTTTAAGGTGCTTTATATTGTGCATTAGAAAAAAAGTTATCTGGCAGGGCTGTTTTTCTAAATATCATCATAACCACGATATGCTGAGCTAAAATAATTTTCTAGTTAATGGCAATTAGGTTATTTGAGTTTATGATATCTTTATAAAATTCCTTACTAATATTATTTTGGAAAACAAGGATGCAAATGTCCCATTTAAAGACCCTCCTAAGATTCACAAATAAGATCAGTCATTACAGGATTCATTTAGGCAAATCTGTTTCCTATAGGTTTTTGCTCATGGTTTAGCTATAGTTCCTTTAGTTCAACTGAACAAATACTTATTAAGTGCCTACTATGTGCAAAGTCCTTTTAAAAGGTAATGGTCTTTAAAAGTAGCTGCAAAGGTGGTGGAGTAGTAAAGACATCCTTTCCAATATTTCAATTACAAATTCTATTTTATTCAATACTTCATTCAAATTGTTTTCTCATTCCAAATCTTTGCTTTAGAGAATAGTTCAATGTTTAGAAAAATGAGACCTACTTCAGTAGGCAGCAAGAGAAATAGATATGGAATGTCAGTTTCCACTCAGATCACCACATACAAAGAAGTTATTTATGCAATACAGACTTACAAAACAATAAAGTCCTTTTCACAAATATGTTCACAGAATTCTGCACAGCAATCTGGTAGAAAAGTAGAATCAATTATGTAACACCAAAATAACTTATTGCTTAGTATAAATCATGGTTAATTTCCTAAGGGGATGTAGAGAAAATTTAATGACATAGTTGAACTGGATGCAAATTGGAAGTAAAAAGTGTGTTGCCAAGTGCAGCACATGAGCAGACCACTCTGTACTCTGTAATTATGGAAAGGCTTCTGTTCTAAAAGATGGGGAGGAGGAAATAGAAAAGCAGCTTGCAAACCTGGAGCTTCTGCACAGGGAGGAGGAAGAGGCTCAGACCCCTGGTCAGCCTCAGTGCTTTCACAGTCAAAACAGCAGAAGTGTGCTTTGGTACCTGCATTTAATTCCAAAATAGAAGAGATTGCTAGCCTATGGACATTTCCACCATCTTAGTTTGGTGTGCTCTAAGAGATTTCAGGTAAAAATTAGAAGTATACCACACCAGCTATATATCCAACAACAACTCTAGTCAGAGCTGATTTCTTGCTCTTGACCACACAGCAAAACAGAAACTTTAAACCCC
>NW_027186473.1:54631955-54675594 GCF_028583685.1 Petaurus breviceps papuanus
GATTTTTTTTTGTGTCCTTCAATTAAAAATGAACAAAAAATATTAGATCTTACCCCCTTTACTACTTTCCAACTATCCCATCCTCTTAATGTTTCTCTTCTCCCCCCCCCAACAAAAAAAAAACACCAACCCGTGTGCTCTTCCGATCTCGCCAAAACCTAATTGTCTAAGCCTTTAGAAACATGCTTGAATATCAATGGAAATGATTCATCATCAAATTTTAAATTACAATTACCATAATTTAAATATTATTATTTAAATTCCAGAAACTTCAGTGCTCAAGAAATACAATCATTTGGAAAAGAACAAAACACAAAGTCTAGTACAGATAGCACAGATTAAAATCCCCATACCCCAGCATTATAACCCATTTCCCCATTGTTAAAATCATATTTTTCAAGATTATAGATAAAGCTTTAAATGGAGAAATGCATTTCTTCATAATATAATCTATAATAGTGGCTTAACTCACTTTATTGTAGTTTTTTTCTATAATTGGTGAAAATAGACTTCTAATTATGACTAAAAATATAGATTTTGTAACTAGAGAACCCAGCAGCCAGTTTTCTGCTTCTCTGCCCTTCCCCCAAAAAAGTCGAGCAAAGTCTACAAAAATAGCAATTAACTTTAAAAAATATTTTGTTGTTTGAGCAAATTTAAGTTACATTCAGGTGGGATAGCTATTTAGAAAGAGAACAATGGCAAGACATTGCTTTCTATGTCTGAAGTCCTGTCGCCAGTGCTAGTTCAATCTGATTTTCATTTTCAGTATCGGGTTTGGTATTCATGATGCCATCGGTTAAAGTCATTGTAGAAAAGCACTATGCTCCCAGACGCCATGCCGGTCATGATGCACCTGGGAAAGTACAAACACTGAGTTAGGCTTGGAATTCTCCAATGTTTCTTGCTCAGTTTGTTGGCACTAGTCAAAATCAACCATCTGGCCCATGGTCACACACGCAGTAAATGTCAGTTAGGACTTGAATCCTAGTGATGCTGAGCCCCAAGAAAATTATTTGCTTAGAACTGGGGAAGTACAGTATTCCTTTCCCATTCAATGCTAGGAAGGAGTAACATCTGACCCAATTCTAAAAAAGAGAAGGATTTCCTTGCTGAAAAGCCTCTTGCCCACATCTCATCAGAATAACAGCTTCAGTTCCAGGTAGGATGACTCAACTTTTCTTTATACACATGATCTGGTTTTAGTTCCTCAGAAATTGACAGGGCAGTGGAAGAAATCATGATGAGTCCTAAATGGAGCCATGAAGTGACTTTGTCAAAGGTACAAAAGCTAATGAAACAAACCCCCTAGGTGAAGCCACCAAAAGGCATAATAGTAATAGCAAAGTGATCTGTTTTGTGGCCATTGCTTATGTCTTGCTTTCTTCTAAAGGCTCAGCCTCTTAGTAGAGCTGTTAAGACTATCAGTGAAGAAAATGCACTCTACTTTCTATATACTGTCCTTTGGAGACCAAATAATGGAATGACATTAATTGCACAAATTTGAATAATGTAACAATTTTGATTTATCAGAGTTAAATTTAATAGTAATGCTTATTGATATGTAAAATTTTACCTTTGATCATAAGACAAGGCCATGGACCGAATTCCAGCATCACACCCTGGGTAAGCGAAGAGTTGTTTGAGGTCGCACACCTGCCACACCATGACAACTCCATTGTCTCCTCCTGTGAGCAAATACTGGCCATCACGACTTAACTGGATGGCCTGTGGGTATAGGATGACATCAACATTTTGAATATAAATATATTAAATATAACTCCAGCCTCATCTTCAGATTAATAATAACAAAAGTTATCATTTATATAGGTAGCATCTGTGTTCTGGGAATCATCCTAAGCACTTTACAAGTATCTCGCAACAGTGCTGGGACATACCTACTATATTATCCCTATTTTACAGATAAGAAAACAGGCAGACAGAGGTTAGCCCAGAGTCATGCAGCAGCTAGTAAGGTCTGGGAGCAGACTTGAACTTGGCTCTTCCTGACTTCAAGTCCAGTGCTCTTGCCATGTGCCACCTAGTTGCCTAATAGGGTTCACAGCTATAAAATTTCTTCCATTACAGAACATTGTAGAATTTATAATTTGGAGTATGTTAGATTTGAAGTAGAGACAATCTAGTCCAACTTTTTCATATTACTGATGGGCAAGTCAGGCCCCAGAGGTGAAATGACTTGCCCAAGGTTGCCCAGGGGGAGTTTGGTAGATCCATGATGAGGTTATAAAAAGATTTTTCAAAAGTCCACGATTCATAAGAAATATTTATGTGTAGGACTTCCCAGACTCTTATTTAAAAATCTGAAATAGGGAAATGTTGGTAGTGCAGTGTTTCAAATGTGCTTTTTTCCTCAGGAGGAAAGGGCACTAAGGAATCTCAATTCTAAGAACAGTGTTCAAAGTTCTTTTTGGGGATCAGTGGGTTCTGGAGACAAAAAGACAAACAGGATCGGTCCTCAAGGAGCTTATATTCTACTGGGATGAGATATAAACAGAAATCAACAAGATAACAGGGGGAAGCTAGGTGGCTCAGTGGATAAAAAACTGGGCCAGAAGTTGGGAAGACACGTTCAAATACTGGCTGTGTGACCCTGGGCAAGTCATTTAATTTTTGTTTGTCTTTATTCACTGGAGCAGGAAATGCTAAACCACTCCAGTATCTTTGCCAAGAAAACCCCATGAACAGCAATGGTGTTCCATGGTCCACAAGGTCACAAAGAATCAGACACAACTGACTGAACATCAGATAGTCTTAGGATTAAAGTGTTCCATCAGGATCAGGAGAGATGGCATCTAAGCTAACCCTAGAAGGAAGCTATGTAGGGATGATAAGAGATTAAGTGCATTTCAGGTATGGGATGTGCAAAGTCAGAGAAAGAAGGTGGAATGATGAGGTTAGAAAACAGCCAATATCCAGTCTGTACTTGACTGGAAATTGAATGTTGAATCAGATTGTGGCTAGCTTTAAATGCCAGGCTAAGGAATATATATATATATATTTATCCTTGAGGCAACAGGGAAGCTGTGAAGACTTTTAGGAAGAATATGGAAGATGAACACCAATAAGAAGGCTACTGCAACAATACAGACAAGAAGTGATAAGGGCCTGAACTAGGGTAATAACCTTAAGAATGGAGAGAGGAGAAGGGAATGGATGGGAGATAAGTATCAAAAGGGTAGGGGGGAAGGAGAGGAAAGTTATTTTGGACTTCTCAGAGACGGGGGAATTGGAGTGTTTAAGAGGAAACAGATTAAGAGTTGGATATATAGATAAGAGTTAAGTGTTTAGAGATAATTTGAAGAGGACAGGTTCACAAAAAGAGTTCACAGAAAGAACAGAAGAGGGCCTAATGAGCAGAACACCCTTACATAGAAAACGGAAGAAGAAAGCAAAGTGAGTGAATGGTTTTATAGACAGTTAGGAGGAGAGCCCAATAGGATGAGCACCTGGCCAGGAGGGACAACCTGGAGAGAGAGAAGCTGCCCTGAAAGGGATTGAGAAGTAAGGAAGTGGAGTGAGGACGGTGCAGGTTCGAGGTGGGGTGATCTTTGGAGCTCCTCTAATCTACCCCCAATTTTTACAAATGGGGAAACTGAGATGCGAAGTGACTTGTCTAAGTATATAAAGGTATAACTGACAGAGCAGGATGAAATTTGAGTCTTGTAACTCCAAGTTTAGCTGGATTTTTTTCCTCCACTTTCACTACATGGGGTCTGGCTATGAAACAAGATAATACTTTGTTGGGAAAGTATATCATAGGTGAAGAGAAGGTGTTTTAAGGATGGATGTTCTTTATCAAATGTTGGTGCAAAGGAGGAGAGAATAAGGGATAAGGAGCTCTTCTCTGGCTAGAGAAGGATGCTTTTCGCACATCTTTCCAACAGGCTTATGAGCTGACTTTCCCAGACTTATTTGCCTAATGAGGTACAGAATCTTGAGTCCCCTCAACTGTAAGGACTCTAAAATGAAATCCCAGAGCATCCATGAGAGTATGGACTCCTCCCTTCCTTATTCCTGCCTGGCAAAGTTCAAAGCCCTGAGATGATGCCAGAGCTCTGAATGCTGGCACTGCCCCAAGAGGGTGGCCATGTAAAATGTAATCATATAATATTTTGCCCCCTTCCCCCCCCACTTCCCTCAAAGCCATCCTTTCTAATGCTGTTTTTAATAATCTAACTGGCATCTGGGCATCTCAGATTTAATATTTGCACACCCTGAGGAGGGATGAAAAACTGCTCTCCTGATGTAGGGCTGTTAATTTGAGCCTCCGATTAAATACATGTCATAGTACAGAATTTCTCGACACAAAAACAAACAAACCCATGTTCCTCCTTTAGAGCATATAGTATGTATGCCCTAAACAACCCAGACTATGAGGTTTACTATGGTTATAAGAAAGAAAACAGTGAAAAAACATCTATAGTCTGCCCTTTGAAAAAACTAAATTTGGCACAAAGACTGGTAGTTTCTTTTTTTAAATTACTGAACCATATTCTCAAAAAAAATTCTATTACAAATAACAGTAAGACAGGTGAAGGACTGCTACATAAAGAGTGTATCCTATAACCACATCTCTTAAACAAAATGCAAATATTAAATTTTTTTTTCATTAGAAATAAAATAAATGTACTTTTCCTTCATCTTGCAAATGGCAATCTCCTGAGGCTCTTTGGAAATTGCAATGAGGACCGTGACAAATCATTATTTGCTACACTTATAAAATTCTGCTGATGAAAATCCATTAACCTTCTGGTTGTGGTTCACATGAGTTTTATACTTGGGGCTTTTTATTAGAGAAATGCTATATATTAAAAGATAAATTAAAACCATTAATCTTTAACCCTTTGATCTATCTAAGCAACTTAGTGATTTTGGTCAAATAAATGGGTTTTTGAGACAATAAGTTTCTCCACATTATTTCTGTAAGTTATATGCTTGAGAAGGAGGAAAAAAAATAATACTTGTTGGGGTGTTTTTGTTTTGTTTTTTCCCCCAAAAGCCCTTGCAATTTCTTTGATGGCTGATCACCTCTGTTGAGGTACTTCAAAGGGTGAGGGACCTAAATGAAAGTTGTAGCATGGTGAGGGTCAAGGATTCCACCCTAAATGAGCAACTAATACAGTACTTGCACCTTACTTATTGAACATGACCAACTCGGAATTTGAAGTGGGGTCCCCAGTGTAGTTTCACCCACAGAAAGCCTAGGCACTTTGGATAAATGTTACGACTCATCTGGTTCTCAAGAAGGCACTGCTGCTTCTAATGGGAAGCTGTCACCAGTGTGGCTGTGGCAGTCTGCTGGGGACTTCCACATTTCAAAACATGGTCTCAGGAAAGAAAAATAAACGAGTTCCTGTGGGTGAAATAGTGGATAGCCTCTGTTTCAGATAAAACAACTTTACTGATTTGTGCAGGCTGCCTCCTTAAATCTAAGTTATTCATTAAGACATCTAAACATTGCACAGTTGATGTGCTGTGATATGCTATTAACCAAAGTGACATGGAGCAATACAGCATTTAAAATAAAAACAGGTGGGAAGCACTGATTAGCCAGCCTCCCCAGGGCATGTTTCCTGGCCCACTCTCAGAGAAAGGAATTCAGTTCCCAGCTCATGACTAATTTGCTTCCTTGGTCCCCAGTCTGAGTCCATACATGGGAAGGGGTCTGAGAACTTTGCTCAGGGATTCAGAGCACTGCACTCAAACATGCCTGCTCATTTTCTTTTTTCCCTAATTTCCCCCAGGCAGTGAACAGTGAAAGTGTCAGTCTCCAGGGCAGGTAAAGCTCATTTTCAGCACAGTGACTTTAATCACACAGTTGCCACTTGCAGGTTAGCATGATAAAGTGCAGAAGTTCTGGGGAAAAGGCCATGAATTGTTTAAGCCTAAAATCCAACGGGAAATGCCGGAGAGGGGAAAAACAGGCGGAAGGAAGGGAAGGAGAAAGGAAAAGAAAGGTAGGTGCCCAGTGTACAACTGCTATTGCCAAAGGCACCTTCTTTAAGCCTTTGGTACTAACTGAAACACTCTAGAAATTGTTTCAGTCAGCAAGGGATTTTGAGATATTTTACAGATTTATCAACCCAGCTGACAACATAATCGGAACTGAAAGTGACAGATTATCGACATTATGATTGTAAAGGAAGAAAAACCCTCTGATGTGTACTTGGTTTAAATGAAGTATTATGAGAAAGGTGGAAAAAATAATAGAGAAGAGAATATCTGGGAAGCTGGGTTTGTGGAATGGAGAGAGGTAAGAGGAAGAAAACCAAGGAATAAAATGGAAAAGATAAAGGAGAAGCAATAATTCTCCCTCTACCCCTAGGGCCATTTTCCTACCTCTCAGGTCCTCCTTCTTCCTTCCTTAGCTTTATCATTACCCCTCTCCCCCAAATGTCACCGTAGATGTAAGCTTCTGCATCCTGTGGATGGAATACAGACCTTTCGAGTTGGAAAGGCCCTTCCTTAGTAGCTATCGACTCCAATACACAGCCCCAAAAGAATGCTGTCTATGCCATTCTTGACTGATGGTCATCTAGCCTCTGCTTGGAGATATCCTCTGAGGAAACTTCACTGCCTTCCCCAAGGCAGCCCATTATCCTTCTGGACAGCTCTCACTGACCAAGTTTCTCCTAACATCAAGCTTAATGTTGCCTCTTTTACTTGCATTCAGGGGCCCACCAGAAACTTGGGACTAGGGAGCAAAGAGGATAGAGCACTACAGTCAGGCACTGCGTGTCAGGCTTGCCTCTGATGCTGACTAGATATGTGAGTCTGGCATGTCACTGAAGTCTATGTACAGAGACACGCCTCTGTCTTTTCCTCATCTGTAAAATGGGGATAAAAACAGCACCTCCCCCACCCCCATTGTTGAGAACAGAATGAGATAAAATAGGTGGCAAAACCTGGAATGCTAAATAAATGTTAAGTCATACTGTTATTACTGTTGTTGTTATTCCCTCTTACACGGGGTGCTTGAAGAGAGCTATCATGCCCCCACCACCAGGTTTTCTCCAATGCTAAACAAGATCCAGCTCTTTCACCTGATCTTCATATGACCACCCTGATTACCCTCCAACTTCTCAACATCATTTCCAAACTGGCACCCAGAACTAATCACAACACTTGCAGAGTGTAGTCACTTGCTTATTCCTAGAAACAATGTCCCTCTTAGGTATGGAGTCAGAGGCCTGATTTCAGATCTTGCCTCCGAGGCCTCTGGGACCCTGAGCAGATGACTTAATCTCTCTGTACCTCAGTTTTCATCACCTGTAAGATGAGAGGTTGGACCTGGTGGCCAGTCTCTGTCATCTTGAAATCTATGATCCTATGAATTAATTTTTTTTTTGTTGAACACATCATTAACTCCTAATGTGTTTGCATCCCATATACTGTGAGAGACTGCTTTCCAAGCTGATAGAAATGGGCTTTATCAGAGAGACTATTACCTTAGGAATAACAATTACACTGAAGAGTGAAAATGCAGAACACAGCACAGTCTGCCTGAAATGTGGATGCAAGCTCCCGAAGCTGGTTTAGCAGAAGAAGAGGCTTGGCCAGATTTGTCAGTCCAGAAGCATTTAATAAACGCTTATCATGTGCCAGGCATAATGAATACAAAGAGAGGCAAAAACCACTCCATTTTCAAAGAACTCATAGTCCCCAAAAGCTGAAGATGACAAGTACAAATAAGTACCTGCAAGATTCATGAAGAACAGACAGAAAGCAGGGAACAAGCATACAGGGCAAGGTCTGAATTGAGTCTTGAGGGAAGCTAGGGGACAGAGGCAGAGTATTCCAAGAATGAGGGACAGCCAGTGAAAACATATGGAGATGGGAGTGTCATGAGTGAAGGGGCAATTTGGCCAATGTAGTTGGATCAAAGAACATGTGAACGGGAAAAAAAGGCATAAGACGACTGGAAAGGTAGGAAGGGATGAAGTTATGAAGAGTGCCAGATAGAGATATTTTTTCCTAAAGGCAGCAGGGACTTACCGGAGTTGAGTGAGTAGAGGGTATGCGGTTAGAAGAATCCCTTTCGCAGCTGAGTGGGGGATGGTTTGGGGTGGAGGGAGACCTCAGACAGGAAGACCAAAGAAAAGGTTACTGCAATAGGCAAGGTGAGAGATGAGGCCTTGAACTAGGGTCATGACTGTGTGAGTAGAGAGAAGATGTATACAAGGGGTGTTGTGAAGGTAGAAACGAGTTTTGGCAATGGAATTGATCTAAGGAGGCATGAAGAATTAAGAATGACATTGAGACTGCAAAAGGCTGGGTGACTGGAAAAATGATGGTACCCTTAATAACTGGGAATTTCTGAAGACAGAAGGATTTGGGGAAACACAATGAATTCTATTTTGGACAAACTGAAATTGAGTTGACTTTGGGACATTCAGTTCTAAGTAGCCAAAAGGCAGTTGGTGATTTGGAACTCAAGCCTAGGACTGATTATATGGAAAGCTCAGAATCATTTGTATAGAGAAGAGAATAGAACCCAAGTGAATTGATGAGATCACAAGGGAGAAAAATGTCAAGGGAAAAGCTAAAAGGACCAAAGAGAGACCCTTGAGGGACACACTCACAGATATGACATAAAGAACAAGCAAAGCCTATTGAGGAAGGGTGAGAGACATAGAAGAAGCAGGACAGAGCATCGTGTCATAACCTAAAAAAGGAGAGATATCTAGGAAAAGGTGAACAACAATGTCAAATGCTACAGAGAGGTCGAGAAGCATGAGGATTAGGTTAGATGACGTCAGAAGTCAGACTGCAGACAGTTTAGAAGAGAGTGAGAAGAAAAGTAGAGGTACCACGTGGTAGACAGTCACAAAAGAGTTAAGATGTTGGCAGCTGTGTAGCAGATAGATTGGAAAGAGAAGAGGCTTAAAACTATAAAGACTTAAGACTATAAACTTGGAGACCACTTTTTGAGTCTATCGCAAAAGTCCAAATGTGAGGTAGTGAAGATCAGTACTATGGTGGTGGTGAAGTGAAGAGAAAGGGGCACAAATCTGAGACGTGTTGGGGTGCTTTTTTTAAAGCCTGTCTCACTAGAGACATAATGTCTTTTTACCTCTTTGTGCTAATTTAGAAAAACAACCAATGAACTTTACCTAAGGAAATCTGGGCAGAGATGCTCAGAACAATCCAGCACCATTTTACCACCTGTTAAGTAAATCTAACTGCTGAAGCTCCATGTCTGCACTTCTGAAATTATCTTGGGTACAAAGAATTCCCTTTGATGTGGTTAACACAGCTGACACAAGTACTGTGGTCTCTGGAAGTCCAGGCCTGAAGTACAACTACCTAATTCTTTTACTTCTCAACAATCCCAGAACTTTCAAGCTTCTCCTATAAACATTCTCCCCTCCTTGCTTATTTGAAACACACCTATATATGATACCTGGGCTGGTGAAAGAACATTCTGAACACTCACCCTGATATTGTCATCCATTTCCATGGTGGCCTGAAGTTTTCCATTCACACTGAATATACAGAAGATGCCATTTTCATAGTATATGACACAGTGACCCTCTCTTGAAGCCTGTATGAGTTTTGGTCTCAAGCAGTTTTCAGCTCCCTCCAGGGTCCTTAACAAGTCTCCATTCATAGAATGTATGAGACATGGTCCTTCTGAAGAAAGAAGAGAAGTGAAAAATATGAATGATATCTCACAGTCGCCTGCAGCAGAATGTCAATAATCTCTTTTCAAAAGAAAGGATAGGTAGTAAGGCAGACTGCTTAGATTAATTTAAAATGTGATTATAATCACTTAAAGTAGTAGTGAACAGAATGGCAAAGGAGTCATTCCTTAAAGCATTACAGTACTGCTCCTCCTGCAAACTCAAGATAATTTTCTGAAACCCTTCAGCAAAATTAAGAGTTACATTTTTCTTTTGAATGCAGCCAAATTGAAACCAAGCCTGATTTGAACCTTGACAGGTTTAAAGTTGAATAGGGTTTTAGAAGACTATATACATTAAAACCAAACCAAAACAAAAAACTAAAAAAAAACCCCAAAGCACTTTACATCTAAATTATTTTGTGAAACCCTTGTTTCTGAGTCCTTTTAAGGGTACCACTGCCTTCATCTAGGTCCCTGTTAGAGCTATCTTCTATGTCCTATTCACAAAAGTTCTGCATTTTCCTCACAAATCACACAATAAGCTCACTGAATCCACTATTTCGAGGAATAATCTATAAATGTATTCCAAAAAGGCTTTGAACTTTATGTAGGACCAACCCATACTTGATACTAAAAAAGGTGATACTTAACCTGCTGTCAGCCTGGTGTTCAGTCATATGGGCACCAGATTTTAGACTAGTGAGCCCACAGGTTACACCCAAGGCAGTAATTCTTGTCTCCCTAAATCTTCCATTTCACTTTACACCCCTAATTTCTCATGTACAATCAGCTTTTTAGCTGTTGCTAATCAGTTGCCCCTTGAAGAGACTTCTCATACTTCAACTCTTCTCTCTTTTGGTTTCCTCCTATCACAAAGATATCTTCCTAATACGTCATCAGGCAAGTCTAGACAGGATTTCTTGCTACTGCTTCCTTTGTTCCCTGTACCTTTGAAAATGCATGAACAGGGGTTGCTACTTGGCACAGTAAATAAAGCACCAGTCCTAGAGTCAGGAGGACTGGAGTTCAAATCCAGCCTTAGACACTTGACATATTTACTAGCTGTGTGACACTGGGCAAGTCACTTAACCCCAATTGCCTTGCCTTCCCCCCTCCAAAAAAAAAAATGTCTAAAACCAACCACCAAAGTGTCTGCCTTCTTAACTGCGGATCTCCCAGATCCCAGATTTCACTCTTGTGGCTTCCAAGCAAGTAGCCTAATTATTTTCTCCCCCTGTAGCAATTCATGGTTGTTTATGGGACTGAACTTTGAAAAGGGTAAGAAAAGGACGGGTTTGATAAAACTAGTGTTAATGTTAGCCACTTAGTGGTTGGTTTAAAAATACTTTAATAATTCATATTGATTTAATAAAATCCAGCAGTGTAAACCTAAGTAACAAATAATTCACTTTGTCTGTAGAAATAGTGAAGTGAGGAAGAATTCAGTGAGTATGAATGGGTACATACTATGTGTAGAGTGCAATACTAGATACTTAAGAAATGTTTATGTGAGGAACAAAGTCTTATTTAAATTAGGAAGGTACAAGTGACAGAAGATAATGCAGTGTTCTTGCCCTGACTGGATTACTCAAGGGCCACATGATGTGTAGTAGTTATTGTTGTTCAGTCACATCTAACTTCCTGTGATCCTATTTGGAGTTTTCTTGTCTAAGATGCTGGAGTGGTTTGCCATTTCCTTCTCCAAGCTCATTCTACAGATGAGGCAAACTGAGGCAAACACGGTTAAGTGATCTGTCCAGGGTCACTCAGTGAATGTCTGTGGCTGGATTTGAACTCAGGAAGATGAGTCTTCTTGACTTCAGGTCCAGCACTCTATCTACTGTGCCACTTAGTCGCCCTGATATAAAGACACAGCAAAATACAAAATTTTTGACCCAAGACAGAAAAGTGGACATAGAGGGTTGCTCGCTATTTTGATAATATACTGAGTTTACTTTGATGAGAATAACAATTATTTTTGCCCCCCCAATTTTTTTTTAGTAAAAAGCATGTATCATAGAAATTGTGACTCTCCCTAGCTTTTCCTTTAACTACAGTAAAGTCTGTAAGTTTTTAATTTCCCCCAATCAGAAATAACCAATTTGTAAAGTTTGATTTATAATCTAACTCCATTCCCATACAGACCAAGAACTTTTGCTTCCTCAGAATGAATTAAATGATTAAGGCTTAGAAATAAGAGAAAAAAAAATCTGATAGCCATAGTACTCCTATCACCAATAAGTACTGCACTTCATGGTTATGGACTATGGGCTCATTTTGCACACAAGCCCCTAAATTATTAATAAATGATTCTGAAAACAACCCAGCTGGGGCAGACTCTTTCAACTGAGAACATGGCTAAGCTGATTACGTCAAGGCTACCCTTTTCAGCAAGTTCAATGAAGAGAAAGAAAACTGGCTTGTAAATCTTGTAAGAGGTAACTTACTCTCTAGTAGAAAAAGTAACAAACTGGAAGTTGTGAAGTTATGT
This sequence comes from Petaurus breviceps papuanus, assembly GCF_028583685.1. Lineage (NCBI taxonomy): Eukaryota > Metazoa > Chordata > Mammalia > Diprotodontia > Petauridae > Petaurus > Petaurus breviceps. The sequence goes on from NW_027186473.1 coordinate 54,644,093, forward strand.
TTCTAATTTTTCTACTGACTTATTGGATATTGTTTGGGATACAACAATGAACAAGAGAGTGATCACATCGAGGCATCTAAATAAACTTAAGTGTATCTTTCTCCTCCTACTGCCAGACTAGTTCTGGTATGTGGTGACTAGAATTGGTCAGGGCAGGAGTCTAGCCATGCCATAGGCCATTCCCAGGGAATTCAGGGAGAATCCAACAGAGGTAATATGGTGCTCCTTGTGTCTGCTTCAGAGAAATGTGAAAAATTCATAGGGTCATAATCGCTAAAAAACACAAAGAAACAGACATAGCGGGGCAGGTAACCATTACTCTTACCTTTAGAACCACTTATTACTAGGCCAAGTTCAGCACAAACTGTAGCACAAGTGATCTCATAGTCATGGCCAGTCAAAATAACTCGAGGAGTGGTCATTTCACCTTCAGGGAAAAGAACAATTTGATTAAAATGAATCTAGGGTTTTTGTGTATAAAAAGATTTTTTCAAAATTATACTATTTGATTCTAGTTGTTTGCATGCATCTTCAATGCACAATTCAACAAAATGAAATCATGCTAGTCCAATTTCATGTTTCATCCAAACTCAAAGGCATGGCTTTATTTTATAGACCAGACCTTGCTTAATCTCAAATAATCTGTGCAACTGGACCCCTTCCTTGATTACCAAGTAATTGTTGAAAGTTTAAATGTCCTAGCCCTAAGACCAAGCTAAATACATCAGAGCAAAAATCACCTTCCTGGAACCAACACTCTTAAAAAAAGAAATAAAAAACATTCAGAGTACAAGTGAAAGGCACTGTCTGAAAGATATAAAAACAAGCTTCTTGATGAGATGACATATAGATATAGGCTCCTGATTCTAAAATTCAGGTTGCCCTTCCTTCAGTTTCAACACATTTCAGAGTAAGACCTGGCCTTTGTATCAGGTGCCCTATCATACCTTACACAATAAAAATAGTGGAGGCTGAGCAAGAAATCTGCTGCTGATGACTTCCAAACTCTATAAAACTGCTTGATGGAATGTCCTTATAGGTTTGCTTCCTCCTTCCCCTTGCTTTTTTTTTTTTTCAACTTTCCACTCTACAGAGAGTACATGCCAATACAGGTTGCTACACTAAAGGGAGAGTAAGTTACAATAAGATAAAATCTTAATATAAATTGTTTTTAGTCATACTCTAAAAAGCCAGTGGGCTGGTAAAATGCAGATAAGTAGAAAGTATGAGGTAGCAGGAGGCAGGAGATAGGAAAATTTTTCCACATTTTTTTCCAGGATAAAAAAATAAAATCTATATCAATCTTAGTTAATTCTTATGTAATATCTGTTAACTGATGTGAACCCAAACTACAAATAGTCATTGTTCAAATAAAACCAGAAGACCACCAAAAAGATATGTGGTAATTAAGTCATCTCATCTAGGCAACGCTCTAACAAATGTGGTTGCATGAATAATCAACGTATCCTGAATAAAGTAAGCTGCCTTAAAACCAGTGAAAAACAGAGTGAATTCCTAGGTTTCCTTTCAATTCTATCATTCTGTAAACTCTATGCTCAGAAAATGACTTGTTAAAGAAAGTATTCCTCTCTACCTTCATACTCCAGGGTAAAAGGCAAAAAGTACTCTGCACAAGTGAGTTGATACGCAACACTGTAAATTTTAAAGTCTCTGGTTCCTTGATTTAAATGCTACATTAGACAACAAAGGTAAACTTGACACTGCCTAATCCACAGGGATGGGGGAAAGCTGGATCTAAGGATGCTCTATCAGAGGCTTTGAAGTTCCATTCCCATATACCTGGTTGAAAAAAGGAGGAATCTGCCACTTGAAGCACGAGGAAGCCAAATGAAGAGTATTAAGGGATCCAATAGAGAGGCCTTCAGGAAGAGCCTGGACAATGAGATGATACTAGAAGGTCCATAAGAGCCCTTCTAACGCTGAGACTCTATGATTCTAACACAGCAGAATTAATCTTGCCTAGTTTTTTGCTTCTGTTTTTCCCCCCAGTTGTTGGACTACAAACCAGCACCAGAGAAACATCTTTTGTAAACCAGTTCATAAAACTTTTACCATTGCAGATCTTAATCTACTTAAAGCCTATCAAACTATCATCTAGATGTCATCTACTTTCAATTCGGAGCACCACATTTTAGAAAGGACATTGGCAAACTAGAGGATTCAAATTCACGCCAAATGAGGGTGCAGGACAAGGGGTGCTTAGACTATTACTCATTCTGTTTGGCCTCAGAGGGAAAACCAGGAGCAATGGGTACATGCAGTCAAGAGGCAATTTTAGATTTGTTATGTAAAACTTGCTTGGAGTTTTTTGATTCCTTGGGAAGGAAGTGGCTCATTCCCCTGTCCTAGCAGAGACTAGATGACTTGTTGGGTATATTGTAGCAAGGGACAGTAACATGTTGAAATAGATGGCTAGCGAAGTCCATGCTAACTCTAAAAATTAAATTTTACTTTCAAAAATTAACAAGCATTTTCTTTCTTTCCTACCTTCTTTCCCTACCCCCACCCCAGAAGGAGGAAGGATAGTCCAACAAAAAAAAAATATTCATCACCTCTCTGTTAGTAGGTAGGAAACATTCTTCATCATCAGTTTTCTAGAGTCATGATTATTATATTGATTAGAGTTCTTAAGTCTTTATGAATTATCCCTTTGTACAAAACTGTTGTTATAGTATATATTGTTCTCTTGGTTCTACTCACTTCACCATGTATCAGTTCATAAAAGTCTTCCTAGATTTCTCTGAAACTATTCCCTTTGCCATTTCTTATGATCTTGTCAACTTTCAAAAATGGTCTTCTTCCTATATAACTTCTTCTCCTATCTCCTTTCCAAGTACTGATTCCTGCTCCCTGTACTGAATAAAATTCAATTCCACAAACATTCATAAAGGAATTACTATATATAGGACCCTTGCTAAAGCACTGGGGATATAAAGACAAGAATCATAGAAACATAAATTTAGAGCTTAGAAAGGAACTTAGAAGTCATCAAATCAAACCCCCCCCAAATTTTTACAACTGATCAACCTGGGTCCAAGAGGTTCAATGACTTGCCTAAGGGATTTTAACCCAGGTTTTCTGATTCCAAATCAGGCATGTTTTCTAAAGCACCACACATGTTCTGTGTGGAAGCTACAATTGTCTTTAGCCAACTTTCTAGGGCTACAGAGTATGTTCCAAGTTCCACGGCAGAGAATACAGATATTTTATCAGTCTTTAGCTTGTGCTGGGGAACACTGATCTTGACTCCAAAGATTAAAAATTACCTTATACATTATTCCTTGCCTCATAAGTTTCCTCCTAGATTCCTCTCTCAGGTTTTTTTTCATCCCATGAAAAAAAAAACCCAAGTCTTTTAAATTACTGTCTAGTTTTATCAATTGGTAACCTTTTATCAAGAGTAGAAATCATTACATTCTAAGGAATATATTTTTGATGCGATTATCCCTTTTTGTTTCCTTTTTAAATCACCATTTTATGGGAGTAGCTGGATAGAATGGGACTTTTGTGCCTGGTTTCCTCTGCAGAAAGCCAAAAGTTTAGGGAGAGAAAGCTGATGGTGAATGCACAATTCTAATTATGGGCTAAAGACAACAAAGGACAGCTGGATGGAAATGAGCTAAAAGGAAATACTTGACTTTATCACCTCACTCAAAGATGTCAATGAATGAAACAAAAAGCATGATTTAAAAATAGCCGTGCAAGGGCAGTGTCTGCAATTTTCTGCTACAGCACTTCTTGACACAGAACTCTGAAACATTATTTTTAGGTTCTGACATAAAAAAAAAAGTAGCCTTGTGATTTCATTGGTATGGAGAGCTTCTAATAATAAACCTCCTCTACCTGTGCAGGTTAGCACATCCTCTACAATCAACAGTCTTGGAAAGCGGCCTGGAGTCCTGAGAAGTTAAGTGACTTGCCCAGAGTCACATAGACAATGTATGTCGGAGGTGAAATTTGAACCTATGTTTTCTGGACACAGAGGCCATCTCTATCCGCTACCCAGACTGTCTCTGACTTTTCTTTGTATTTTTAAAAGATATTACTTTTACTAAGTATAATTTTGTGAACAAGAAAGACAGTCCAAAATAACAATGTTTCTTGGCAATAAAGCAAGATTTAAGAAATTCTCATAGTTTGTATTTTATAGTTAGATTATGATTCCCAGGATGCCTGAATAAACATCACAAGCACTATTTTAGTAAACTCAAAATCATGGCTCAGTAAATATGCATAAGACTTTAAGAGGTAGTATGAATGAAGGGAGAGGTGGTTCTTCAGAATTCACCTTTACTGTTCACACTATTTTCCAAAATAGTCTCTTATAATATATCCCTACCTTAGATTCTAATTCTTCAAACCTAGCCTTCTTTTCCTATAGTGACATGATATGATACCTATTTGGGGAACAGGTATAAGAAATGTTTTTCAGAGGAAATGGCTCAGTCTCTTTGCTTGGTAGAAAAATAAAATTTGTATTTCTTTGGTGTTCAAATCTAGTATTCTTTACCCATGTTTCCTGATCATCTAGCTCCAGGATAAAAATTATGCTCATAGGGCTCTAGTTCTGATATACCAACATAAAAATTTTCAGTTTCCTAAATGGACTTGTATGTTTCAGGGACTCAAAACTGTGAAACTTCATCAGACATTTTTAGAGTCAAATTGAAATTGAAATGAAATTGTGAAAAGGCAAAGGGGATAATCACAAGGCAGATGTGTCTTCAGATCACAAAAGCAGACTGTCCATGTGGCCCCCAGAAATTTCATCCCCGCCCCCAACTTAACAGCAAAATTGTTAAGTATGACCCTGAAGTTCAGCACAGCCCAGGTGATAACCCCTGGAAGGCAAAGAAGTCAAATTGTGAGTTTGTAAGTCTAATAACATAGTAACACTGTGTCAAAAAGTTCCAAAAGTAAGACCTAGTTATATTATAGCAGGAACCTAACCTCTATTACTCTCAACTATTTCTACAGATCACTGACATGGCTACATTTAGAAACTAATGTCATTGAAATAAGATGATGTCAGCCAGATTTTTTCTCTTCAAAGGAAACTTAAAATAATCATGATCTCTCCCTATAGTTTCTAAATAAATACAGAAAGGGGAAGGGGGAACACAAATTTTCTGAAAAACATCAAGTTTGATTCTTTGGATAAAATTTTCCACTTTTATGGGACACAAATTTTACCTTTGCTTTTTTGAGACAGAAAGGCTTACTTAAAAGCTGATTGTAAAAGCATAATAGAAGGCTTAAGAAAGTTTTTAAAGTGATACAGCTACAAAAAAAAAAGTCATGGCTTTCAAAACAGCAAAGAGAAAATTTTATTTTACCACTAGTTTAAGAGAACACCACTCAACTCCCTCCCCCTTTTTATAAGGAAAAAAAAAAAGCCCGGGTGAGAGACTTTTTAGGCTGCTTTTGAAAAGCGAGGGAAATGACTTCAAAGGAAAGAAGGCCTTTGTCCCTTGAGCAGGTTTATGACTACTGATGCAAATCCCAACTAAAGGCTGAAAAGAATACTCGGTGCATCTTTATGGAGATCCTTAAAGGAAGATGAACAAGTCAAATGAGATTAAAGATAGTCCAAATCCTGCCCTTAATACCAGGACACAAGAGTTGTCCAGATGTGCTTTTCTCAGCACAGGAGCCCCTAGTCTGCTGCAGCCTTGCCCACTGCCAGCATCTCCTCAGATGCAGCCTCCAGCCCCCGCTGTCACCTTCCCATACTTGGAAGCTTTGGTGAAAGTTCTGCTTTTCTGAGTGTTAGTCAAAAGTTTCAACAAAAGGTGGCCAACTTTATCTTCTCATTAAAATCCTCATCAAGCACACTGGTACTCTCATCTGAGGGACTCAGGTACACTTAAAAAATTATACCTCTCAAAAGAAAAATCAGCAGTTTCTCCCGGGCTTCAAGATCAATTTATTTAGGGAAGCTACATCTTAAGGTAGCATACCGTTCCTTACTTGGGTGAAAGCATATGCATATATCTATATAGTTATACATACATACACACATACACACTGGGGGAACACACAAATTCTTTGGAGAGAATCATTACTTTCTTCAAAGGTTTGAAAAACACCTTGGTAGATGGTGCTATTTCTTCATTGGTCAAAAGAAACAGAAACCATAATTAAATATCATTTTAAAATGGAATCAAATACCTTATTTTAAAATCATTATTTCCCAAAGAGAAACTCATTCTGAAAGCAATAAGGTCCACCCATTTTGACATTCTAAGTCCTACTATGGAAATTATTGTTCACAATTTTAGTAATGAATGATTTCCCGCCCTTCAACCAATTTTTCTCATAGGAAGTTTTACATTAATATGAATTCTGAGATGGTCTTATTTTATATGGTATCTCAAATTTTTTAAAAAATGAATGATTAATAATTTTCAATCATAGTTTTATAACTGCAGGGGATTTATTATACCTTCATGTAAAGTTATATTTTATAATTCTGAGTTTCAAATGAAATGCAAATTCTTACTTGCTTTACCAAAAGAATTATTATAAAAGTATTTTGCTAAGAATATTTAAGAACAATTATAGCATTAAAATAGTACAAAATAATTTCTTGAATTTTAAAATAGAAAAAAAAATTTTGTTTTAAAAACTATCTGATCATCATATTGTTTGCCTTCTCAGTGGGTATGGGAGAGGTGGGAGAAAGGGAGAATGAATTTGGAATTCAAAGTTGAAAAAGCAAAGAATAATAAAAATAAAAAATAAATTGAAATGTTAAAAAAATTATCTGATCACTCTATTTTCACAGATTCAGCTCTTAAAACTAACAATGTAATTGTAAAGTAAAAAGAATCCAAATCCTTATCTAAACCCAGTTATAATGAAACTCCCAGGTGCATATGAATAATAAACCAAAAACCATATATATTATAGTACTATTTGGTACTCAATTCTTTTTTTTTTTTTTGCTTTTCTGGAGGGTAATTTGGGGCTAAGTGACTTGCCCAAGGTCACACGGCTAGTTTTTGTGTTAAGTGTCTGAGGCTGGATTTGAACTCAGGTCCTCCTGACTCCAGGGCCTGTGCTCTATTCACTATACCATTCAGCCACCCCTGGTACTCAATTCTTTAAAGTATGTATGCCTGTCAAAAGATGTTTTGTTTCATATTGACAACATATTGCAAATTTCCAAAATCCACATAAAACTTTATGAGACTTTAAAAAATAGGTACAAACCAGTACATCAAACCAAATGAGAGAACTGGCTCTACCACAGTAGAAAGGGGGGTTCGCTGGAGAATATTTTTCAAAGCTTCCACACTGACTTCATAAAAGTTGTCTGTGTCAATGGAATTTAAATGGCTACACCTTATTTAATGACAAAACAACAACAAAATTGCCTCAAAATCTGAGAAGTGTTTCTCCTCTTACGCCCAAGATCTTTTCTTTTCTAGCCAATATTTAATATTTAATTTAATATTCAACATTTAAAAGTGCCCGAGTCATTGCTTCCTTTACGGATGGCAAGCTTCTCATAATCTGTTTAGATACTTCTGGCAAGTTCCTCTTATGAACAAAAACAACACTGGACTACAAATGCAAAGGAAATCAACAATGCTTTACCCATTTCAGTGGACCTCTTTACCATTATGCTTTCTTTCCTATTCTGTAGCAACGGGATCTAGCTCCAAGAGATCATAAGAAAATGTAACAGTATAGGTTTTATCTATCTATCTATCTATCTATCTATCTATCTATCTATCTATCTATCTATCTATCTATCTATCTATCTATCTGTCTGTCTGTCTGTCTGTCTATTTTTGCCTTTTAGAGGGCAATTGGGGTTAAGTAACTTGCCTAAGGTTACACGGCTAGTTTTGTGTGTGTGAAGTGTCTGAGGTCGAATCCGAACTCAGGTCCTCCTGACTCCGGGTCTAGTGCTTTATTCACTGCACCACCTAGCCGCCCCATCAGTATAGGTTATAAATGAGGAAATCTGTACTTGTGGTAAGCATGTACTTCCAATAAGTTTTCACACAGGAGTATGTCATATTCAAAGTACAGGGAAAATGACATTGTGCAAGGAACACAAAAAAAGGTTCTGCATATTAAAATTATTTTTAGAATGTCTGCTCAGATAACACCAAGTAACAAAATACTAAAGTATTGTAGGTTTCTCCAGTACTCACAACAGGCAACACTAAATCTATGACCCTGTCATCCTATGATCTTCTCAAGTCCTTTGACTTGAGACAGGATCTGCTCTTCAGCTCTGCCCTTTCCTTATACATCCATTTGGTAAATACTGTATTTATCAACCATCTATGGTATGGAATGTTGGGCTGGGTAAAGAGAAAAATGAAGTCTAGGTAAGAAACAGTACCTGTCTTCATGGAGCTACAGAATAAGATACAAATACAGACAATGTGATGAATGCATTTAAGAGTGAGGGGAAATATCATTTTGAGGTTTTCGTTTTTCTTAACTATTGGGTTAGTTAGACAATGTTTTACAGAGGAGGTCACACAAGATCTGGATTTTAAACAATGGACAGAACTGTCAAATGTGTGGAGGAGCTATGTTTTCTATGTGCAGGAGCCCCGTGAACAAAGATTCTCAAAGCAAGGGAAGTCGAGAACTCATTTGTGTGTGTTGTAGGATTTGTCTGCTTTTTCTTGGGGGGGTGGGAGGGGTGAAATTGAGATAATTTGTCTGTTGTGTAGTAATGAGAAACAAGTCTAGAAAGAGAGGATGGCTACAGATGGAAGAGAGCTTGAATATCAGGCAAAGGGATGTGAACCAGAGAGAGTCACTGAAGATTTTTGAGCTGAGGAGAAAAGATTTTTATGTAAGGAATATCATTCTGTCACTGGTATGATACATAGACTGAAGTGGAGAAGCAGAAGTAGAAAGACATATCAGGAAGCTATTACAGTGGCTTAGGTAGGTGATAATGAGTTGATTGTACTTGCAGTTGCTTATACCTGGTGGTCCCAGTGGAAATAGAGAGAAAAACACATGAGAAGTTCAGAAAATGCATTTCTTTTCCTTCTTTGAAGAAGTGGGTGACTATGGATGTGAAACACTGCACATACTTTGGCTGCTGTATTGATTAGCTTTGCTGAATATTTTTTTCCATATTTTTTTAAATCATTATTCCAAGGACAGAGGAGGGAAGAGAAAGATGTTAGTGATTGGGACTGCTAGGTAGTGCTATGGATAGAGTACCAGACATGGAGGCAGGGAGACATCTTCCTGAGTTCAAATCCAGTCTCAAATACTTACTATGTGACCCTGGGCAAGTCACTTAACCCTATTTGCCCCAGTTTTCTCATCTGTAAAATGAGCTGGAGAAGCAAATAGCAAATCACTCCAGTATCTTTGCAAAGAAAACTCAAAATAGGGACAGAAAAAGTCAGACATAGTTGAAATGACTGAACAACAAATATTTAATTACTTGGTACAACAAAGTGATTAAAAATGAAGAATGCTCCAAACTCTTCTTTCTTCCTACCTTCCTTCTCCTTCTCCATCATCCTCCCAGTCACCTAGGTTCTCAATCTAGGTACCACCCTAGGATCTTCTCTCTCTTCCTCCCCACCTTCTCCCCCTCTCTCCCCCATGTTCTATATGGTGCCAAGGTCTGATAATGTTACTTTAATAGCATCTCTTGAATATACCCCCTTCTCTCCTCTGACATTGCAACCACACTGGTACAGACTTTCATCACCTCATGCTTGGACTACTACAATGGCCTGCTGGTTAATCTCAATGTTACAACACCCCCCCCTCCCCCCAGTTCATCTTCCACTCATGTGATCCTGTCTAAGTAATGTCCTAGAGCACAGGTCTGACAATGTCACACATTACCACCCCCAGGCCTCAACCACCTACCACTCAATAAACTTCAGTGCCCCCCTATCACCTTGAGGATCAAATATAAAATCCCTGGTTTGGCTTTTAAAGCCTTTCATAATCTCACTCCTCCCTACCTTTCCACATTCTTATACCTTATTCCTCCCCATATATACTGCAATCCAGTGACATTGGCTTCCTTGCTGCTCCTTGAGCAAGACACTCAAGTTCCCAACTCCAGGTATTTTTCATACAAGGAATACTCTCTCTCTCTCTCTCTCTCTCTGTCTCTCTCTCTCTGTCTCTCTGTCTTTCTGTCTCTCTGTCTCTCTCTCTCTGTCTCTCTCTCTGTCTCTCTCTCTCTCTGTCTCTCTGTCTCTGTCTCTCTCTCTCTCTCTGTCTCTCTCTCTCTGTCTCTCTCTCTCTCTCTCTCTGTCTCTCTCTCTGTCTCTCTCTGTCTCTCTCTCTGTCTCTCTCTGTCTCTCTCTCTCTCCATCTCTGCCTCCTAGCTTCTATGGCTTCCTTCAAGCCCAGTTAATACCTCACCTTCTACAAAAAACCTTTACTGATCCTCCTTAATTCAAGCAATTTTCCTCTTTGGATTTTTCCAATTTGTCCTATATAGAGTTTGTTTGTACAAAGTTGTTTGCATGTGGTCTCCACCATTAGGCTATGAGCTCCTTGAGATCAGGGACTGTCTTTTATCTTTCTTTGCATCTCCAAAGCTTAGTACATTGTTTATTATATTTAATGACTGACTCGTCTCTTAAAAGGGAGGTGGTGGGCTCAATGTGCTGAATGAGGTTCATTTTTGGCCATGGTCAGTATGGGAATTTGTTTTGCTTGACTATGAATATTTGACAAAGATTATTATTTCAAGAATGAGGGAAGTAGGAGGGAGAACAAGCATATATTTTTAAATGAGGAGAAACTGAAATGTGAGTGATTTATCAAAGAATATCAATAAAAATTTTAAAAGAAAAATAGAAAAGGGGATAGTTTGGCACATGTGGACATAAAATCATCAAGATCTGTTAAGTGCCTAAAAACCACTGGGGGAAGGGAAGAGGGAATAATTAGAGATAACTCCAAGATTTTGAAAACAGAAGACTAAGAAGTGGTGCCACTCTTCAATCCCTAAAGTCATAAGTTTCAAGAATTCTCCCATACCACTAGGAAAAAGATCCAGGAACTTAGATGAGGAGTAACAGTTAAGCTAATTGTAAAGTATTCCCACATTTTTCCTATAGTCTTCAAAGCACATTTCCCTCATTAATTCATTACTACTATGGTTCTTGATTTAAGCTTTTAATTTCATCTTCTACCTCATTCTCCAGGTATAATATATACAAGATATTTCTAGCAATGCAACAAAATCCTTCAACTACAAAAAGATCTGGGTGTCCAGTGGAATTTATTATAATGAATTGATACCATATAACATTATTATATAAGACTTTATCCTTTATATTATAATGAATTAAGACCATATAACATTATTATATAAGATTTTATCCTTAAAAAAGATAATTCCTTGTTTTGGCTATTCAAAATGCCTTTTCACCAACTCATCTACTAAATCACACATAGTCCTTTGAAATACCTTCTATTCAGAATCTTTTGTAGGTTTCTTCCATGAGGGCAGGTAGAATTCACAACTGTACATTTAGATCAAAGAATTTTAGAGCAGAAATGGAACTCTGAGAACATGTAGTCTGACCTTTCCTTTTTAAAGATGAGTAAACTGAGGCACAAAGGAAGGGAATTAATATGCTTAAGCAGAATGTGCAGATATTGGCAAGTCTGAAAACTAAAGGGGAGGACAGGGAAATAACTATTTATGTAGCACCTACTATGTACCAGGCACTGTGCTGTGTGCTTTTCCCCTGCCTTTCCCCCTGCCAAATATCACATCTGAGCCTCATAACAATCCTGTGACATAGATGCTATTACTATCCTCATTTTACATTTGTGGAAACTGAGGAAAACAGTTTGACTTATATATATATATATATATATATATATGTATATATATATGTATGTATGTATATATAAATAGTGGGACTTATTCTGGATCACACAAATAGTAAGTGTCTGGGGCCAAATTTGAACTTAGGTCTTTCTGACTCCAGGGCCATCACTCTATCATCCATTGTGCCCCTAATTGATAGAAACATCCTGTACAGTTTGAACAAAGGCCACAGGAAGCAAAAATCATAATGCTTTAAATGTTGCATGTTCTAATGCTCACAGCAATGGGGTCAGAGATTTAGTGCTGAAAAGGACCCTTAGATGTCATCTAGTCTAACTCCCTCAGTTTATAGCTGAAGGATCTGAAGCTCACATGGGTGTCATACAGTCAGTAAGTAGGTGATTGGGATGCACCTTAGAGTCCATGCTGACTCCCAAGTCAGTGTTCTTCCCACTATCCTGCACTGCTTAGGTTTGTCTCAAATGCCTCTACCCCAGGAGCTGGTCAATGTTTACCAGCTGGCTCTCTGAAGAGAAATAAATGCACCACATTGTTAAGTTTAATCTGAATTACTAACAATTTCTCCATCACTTTCTCAAGTATAGACAATCAACAAAGCACTAAATTAACCACTGATTTGTAGCATGTGGTGACTTCCAAAGTGGAAATGCTCACCCTGAAAATGGAACAATTGGCTTTTGGGAGCTCCATTGGAACTGACTAAAGCATACCTGCTAAACCCAAACTACTCTGATTCTGGAGAAGCCTATTTCAGGTATGATGAAAATACATTTTTAGAATTATGAACAAATAAAAGCAAAGACTTAAATGCACTTACCATTATTTAAATATAATAGTGCCCTTTATGCTGCTTCATAAACCTCCATTATAAAAGCTAACATATGGAAAGACAAATTAGGGGGGCAATTTGTGGACTGAGGGACAGTCTTGGAGTAAGGAGGAACTGGATTCATATCTTGCCTTTGGCACATAGAACTAAGGACAAGCCCCTCAAAGCCTCAGTGCTCCAGGCAAATCTTTGTGACTAAAACTTCTCAGACAATTGCTGGTCTGCTTTTGGATGGAGGTAGTTTCCTAAAATTGAACTCCTACTTCCCCCCCCACCCCAAAAGGTTTTATCACTGAATTCCTTTAAAACACTAAATTTCTCTGGAGCATTTAACGATGACCAGCTGGCACACAGTTTCTTCTATACTTAGAGTTAATTTTTTGTGTGAAGTTTTCAGGACCTCGGAGAACTCGAGTTGACTTGTGGTTAGATAATAGTTGCAATAGTTGCAAGGAAGTAAAAGCAGTGGTGGTAGCAGTAGAAATGGCAGCAGCAGTAGCAGTAGGGAGAAGTAGTTATAACTCAAGTTAACCGAGAAAAGTACTTATAGGAAAGCATTATAAGATCAAAACAACTATATGTGACCTTTGTGTTAATACTTTTACAGGAAAATTGGTTAAAATTTTTTTAATATTCTATCGGTAATAGTCTAAGAAATTGAAGAAATTAACTTGTAAATGTCTGCATTTAAAAAAAATTGGAGACATTATCACATTTATTATCCAGATTTTATAATTGATAAGTTCCCTTGCCATTTCTTTTCTTCCTTTTCTCCACCCCCACAAAAGAGAAAGAAATATTTTACTTTTGGAGTCTCACAGTCAAATGGATGGTCAGCACACTTTTCTATTTGAGAATCTTTTAAAAACACTGTTAAATGGACTATAGAGAACTTACACCTTGCTATTTAATTTTTTAGATTAAATCCAGAAAATTTTTAAAATTAAATTTCCAATGTGAATATAAAAAAACTACCATACAACTTTTTCCACAGTATTAATGTTTGCATATGAAGATAGTCAGAAAAAGTGCTAAATTTAGAACATAAATCATTAGTTCCTCTGTTCTTTTAGTTATACAGCCATAACTTAAGGGCAGAATGGTATAGTCATTTTTTTTCTGCAACTAAACAAGGTAAATAAATATGATATATTGGTACATCATCCCACCACTCTGCATATGGTGCATATTAAGGGTGTATTCATTTACCATATGAATATAATTCCTTTTACCACATCTACTCTTAGTTCCAAGCAGTAAATATAGAGTTGTTTTGCCTGGAACTTGAGGGCCTGCATTACATCATCGGGCACTAAACATCTTAGACCTTCTGGAGAATTTCATGCATACAGTTTTTGTGACACCTGAACTTGAATATTGCCAACACACCAACTTGTGGAATTCTTCAAGGGAAGAAAGCAACATATCTGGCTTGATGTCAGAGCCACAAGATAGACTAATGCTACAAGGGACACTTGGCTCTTTAAAGGTACAGGTCAAAAACCAAACCTCACTGTGGATGATGGTGTCCAGGATATTTACTGGCACAAAAACTTGCTGTGTGCTTAATATCCTTTTGTTAAAATCACAAAACATCTAACACAATTAGTACAAACTGGAATAAAGTCCCTTGGACAAGACTGTTATCTTTAACTTCTTTCCTAAACTGACATTCAATCAACTGAAAGTCTTACAACTGTTTATTTTTAGCACATTTTTGAAAAAATATGCAGATATAATACTTGCTGTCTCTCTGATCAAGTATGAAACACAATTTTCCATATTTGTAAATAAAATAAAATCATAGTTGGTTACAATTCTGCAAAGCAAAAAAAAATCATTTTTACAATGGTAAATATAACTATGACAACACAAGAAAGTGCCATTTCAACCTTGTTCCATACAAAATATATTTTATATGCCAACTTTTTTTTTAATGCACACCTGTTTTATTTTGCACATTTCCCCAAGTATTAGCAGCACTAATTTCCCAGTTCTGGCCAGCAGATGGTGCTCTAAGACACCTACTTCTATACAGTAATAATTGTTAGTTTCTCTCCAGCCATTTTTTGGCAAGACAAAGAATAAGGATTTATCAGTAGCTTCAGTGAAAGATATTGTGTTTTACCATAAAAAGGACATAATTCCTGTATATGTGCACAGAAATATACATATGCATAAGCACATACACCAAAGCACCTAGTAAATAATTCACACCTGGACATATAATATACCACCACTTTTCTCATAGAGTTGATGTGCAGTACATGTGCATATCAGCAGTATTTATGTTCATATGGTAAGATCATTCTAAATTCATTAAAAAAAAATTTAGAATGCCTGAAAGTTAGAATTCATTTTTAATTATAGGAGGAATGTCTCATTAGGGGGATACTGGTAAAATTAATAACAGTAGGACTTACGGTAATGACTTAAGTGATTGATGAGAATACAACAAAATGAAGTTTTAGACAGAAAAAAAACAGGGCAGCTATATCATACAGTACTTTAAAAAACAGCTCTGTGGTCTGTTCTTTCTAGCCTTATGGTTAATAAAACCTTCTTTCTAATTAATGGTGCTGAAATATTTTTTAAAGAACAGAATCATGTTGTGATGAAAAAAAAATACAACTAAAATAGTTGCTCTTTTTTCTCCCAAGCAGACGCCATTCTCATAAAGTGGAAAGCTGACATAGATTAGCATGTCTGATTGCAAAGAAAAAAATAATAAAATGCCACCTTTCAATCAAATCAAAACCAGAATGTGCAAATGGAAAACTACTTCACTGAAATACCATGCACACAAATCTAAGTCACAACTTAACAGTCTATGGACGTTTGTCTCTAAGACTAATCACCTGGGGATTAAAATACACACACACCCATTCACTGTCTAAAAATAATTAACGGGCTTTAATTCTGTAAACCAAAGTTTATGTTGTTTGGTGTTTTTATACATGAAATACTTGTAAATAATAGCAATTATTTTATAGTTTTCCATACATAAGGTCCATAATGACATTTTCAATGCTTAAAATATTGCAAATTGCACTATGAAAACTTTGATGATTATTTATTTCAACAATAATTAAAGATATGGTGTCTAGACCTCAATAACATGGGGAAAAGGAGCTACTCAGGAAGAGTAAGCCACTCTCTGGCAGGACTCTCTCTCAGGAAAAAATAACTAGTAACTAAGAACAAATGTGAGATGCTCCATTTATATATTAAAGCTATTTCTAATTAATTTGTTACAAATATACATTATAAATTAAATGTACAGCTTATTGTTCTATGTGTTTAGAAAATAATTTTTTACAGAAGTTAATAATGTATGATTATCACTCAAAGACAAAAAATTCTGGTAGATGTGAAAATGTGGTATTTGCAATGTAACAGGTCAATTTCATTAAACACAAGGAACTTGAGGGGGTTTTTGTATTTTTTTTTGAACGCCTAGAGTTATACACAAAACTTATCCAATATGAATTAGTTTGACTTTGCCCAGATGATATACATATTAAAATTGGGTAGCATGTTATTTTTCATTCTCTCTGTTTCTTTTTGTTTAAATAGTAATAAAGCTATCGACTTTGCAAACTGCACTAGTATTAGATCTGGAGACAGTGAAGTGATAGAAAGGAAAAAACCAAGAGAGGCATATGGCCTGAGTAAGTAAAATTAAATTTCCAAAGCAGACTTATTCTCTTGACTTTCAAACTGGAAAAACTACTCTATCACTGAATGAGAACCTATAAAAAACTGAAAAACAACAGGCCTAAAGATTTCTTTCATGTGCTTTTTTTTACCACGTAGAAAGAGAGGAAACTTTTAACTCAATAGTCTAAGTAAAACAAGTTATTACATGCATCTCTGGGCTATGTATTTATAACTAAACATTTAGTAAAAAACACATACTTTGGATCACACACACTGGATGTCAGGGGAAGAAACAGACTAAATATGCAAAAGTTAAAGAATACTCATTTAGCAAAAACACTCATCTGAAAATTAATCTGATTTCAGAAGTTGTCAGTGGTGCCATCAACACAATTAACAGGTACTGATTTTGCATAAATATTTCTGAGTATAAAAAATGTCACAATGTTCACAGTATAAAAAATGTCATTTTTTCTTTCAAAAAGTATAGACTGGGACAGAAAAAAAAATAAACTAATACTTGTTATATTTTCATTTTCTTTTTGATTCCTCAAAGTAAATACTGATACTAAATTAAATTGAGGTATCTAATATTTTTAAAAGGCCAGAAAGGGAGTAAAATACTGTAGAAAAAGTGATGATTTTGGGGTCAGGAACTTGGGTTTGAATCCCAGTCCTGCCAAGGGTGACCTCTGTAATCTGGAACAAATTCCTTAGATTTGTTGTACAACGAGGTGGCTGGTCCTGACAGGCCTGCATGGTCCCTTCAACCTTTAAAATCTATAATCCTATGAAAGGGATATAATTTACTTTGAGAAAATTAATTTAGAAAATACACAGTGCCAGTCTACCAGCATTTAACATGTATCTCTTGTACTACTGGGGTCTTCTATGTAAACATGAGGAGGAGTTAAGTATTCACCACTCTCTACTCAAACTGAAACTGTAACATAGAGTACTTTATAAGTAACAGTAATATGGCTACCAAGACAGCTGGTATTTGTTTAAATGATGTGAATCTTAAACTATCAGATTAGGGCATTGTTATTATCATTGTGATTCCTATTTTATAGATTAGGCTAATGGATCTCTCAGTGTGAGGACAGAGGTTCTTGACAATAAAAAATGACATTTATATGGCACTTTGAAGTTTGTAAAGTACTTAGATGATGTCATATGATATTCATAAGATACTTGTGTGGTAGGCACAACAGACTATTGGTCCCATTTTTTTTTGACTTTTTGGATGGGGGAAGGCAGGGCAATTGGGGTTAAGTGACTTGCCCAAGGTCACACAGCTAGTGTTAAGCATCTGAGGCCAGATTTGAACTCAGGTCCTCCTGACTCCAGGGTAAGTTTTTAAAGATGAAGAAACTGAGTCTGGGTAAGTGTCTGTGGTGGGATTAGAACCTAGGTCTTCCTGCACTGGCCCTGGAGTCAGGAGGACCTGAGTTCAAATCCAACCTCAGACACTTAACACAAAACTAGCCATTTGACCTTGGGCCCTTAACTTAACCCCAAATGCCCTACTTTCCCCCTCAAAAAAAAAAAGCAAAAAAATTTATTGCAGCCTCCTTTCAAAACTATTTGAAAACTATTATTTCACTATGTGGACTTGCATTTCTGAAAGACAGCAACAATTAGTTGATGTGAAACACAATAATCCTAGAGACACAAAAAGGTAACCCACATGTCATTAGGAACTTCCCAGATTTCATTCTAGAATGACCAAAACCCACATGGATGTGATGGCCATATAAAGCAAGTGATGCTATCAATCCCAAACCATCATCTATCACCAGTTCCCATCATCTCCCTTGTTCAATATAATGCTGGCAATGAAACTGGTTTAAGACAGGTAAGATAGACTTAAAGGTCTTCCTAAATATCTGGATACAGATAACAAAGTGAGAGGTTTAGCAATTATGACAATCTAAGACATTTTCTGATGAGGTAGGAAAATTGAGTTAGATCTGAGGAAGGTTAATAATGAAAAAACAAGTACAATGTACTTTTAGTCAAAATAATATTCAGAGGAAAAAAACAATCAACATACAGTTAACATGTTTCAACTACATATAAAATGGAGGTATGGGTATAGCATTGCTTATCAGTCTTTAAAATTCTCGATTCCCCTAACATTTGGAGGAAATTCTCCTGATTTTGTATAAAATGCAGACATTTGCAATTCATCACAGAAAACATTTTGCTTAGGCACTACATCCTATAGCTTCTATTGATTAACTAACATGGTGTATTCATGTAAACAGAAGTGGATCTGAAAAACCTATACCACAGAATCCCTTAAAATGTTGCTAGAATTTGCTCACCTACAAAAGATTTAATCTCCATAAAAGTACAGATAGCACAATCTGTTAAAGTCAATGAGATATAAGATGGATTTTTAAGTTGTGGTTTGTTTTCTAGTTGAAAGACAAAAGTGACACAAATAGGTACTACTGAACTACTCTGGTAAAAATAACCTTGAAACGTGCTTACTCTAACAAAAAAAAAACTGCAACTTGCTTTAAATTAGGAAACTGTAAATATTTAAGAGCAGTTAAAATGCTCTACCTTGTGAAATAAAAATCTAATATGCTATTCCTGCAGTAACTCTTCAATGTTGTCATAATCATTTTAATTAAATTCTCATTTTTCAGGTGGTCCCTTTAATTGTTTTTTTCCTACTACTTAATGTGTTTTTTTAAAAGCCATTTCTTTTCCCCAGCTGTGTGTGATTGGTTTTAATGGTAGCTACTTCCTTTTTTGCCTTCTGTGAATTACACTTTTAAACGGTTGCACGTTTTGTGTTTTACTGCTTCAGTGTAGTTTCATAAAGAATTTTAAGGCTATTGCTAAACATTTTCATTTCCCATCTGTAAAACTAAAAGTCAGTGAGAAATATTCCAGATTGGCCTTTTACAACCAGTTCTAGTTTTTAATATATAAATGAAAGTGCATTATTACGCAGATTTTGCAAAAACCTGGCTTATTTCTCCAAAATTAACATTTTTATTTGTTCTTTAAAAATAAATAGTTGGCAGACAAAATAATTTGTGGCATCTCTTTTGATTCTGGGTAATTGTCAATTAATGACACATTTGTATTTTCCTTGGTGGAATGCTATTTTCAGTTAGGACTAAACTTTTCAGACCTTGAGAGAAACATGGAACCAAAAAATGTGATTTTAAGTTTGTGTCTTAGTCATTAGGGGTCACACAATCTTAACAAGACCACCTAGACCTCCTTTAATTTAAGCTTGAGAAATTAAAATTACTTGTTAATTTAATTACTTCATCACAAGAAAGAAAAAAGTTAACTAGAGTAAAAATTTTATTACCAGCCACTTGTCAAAAGTTTTCTGGTAAAATAAGCTGTACTTACTGCCTGGGTTATCTCCAATTCCATTGTTTTTCCCATTCCAATACCAGAGAAGGAGTGTTGCATCTCGAGACCCCGAGAGAATGTAACAATTTCCTCCAATGTATGACTCAGATCGGGCAAGGCAAGTGACAACATCCCAATGTCCAAATACCACTTGTATCAATTTTCCTGAAATACAAGAGATTGATTGTTGGCTACAAATGGCTACTACTAATTAAATTTTATTTCTATATATTCGTTAAAGGAGGGTTAGGGAGACTTCTGTTTAGAATCAGAATTCATCAGGTTACTTCTCTATGTCTTAGAAAGTCACAAAATTGCCTGACTTAAGAAATATTCTGAATATTAAGAAATTTTCATTTTTCACTCATTTAGCCTGGCCTCTACCATTAGCTGTGATTAATAAAGGTTTACTTTATTGCATTCCATTTGCACTTTCTCAGAAAATAGATACATTTAAATGCAACAGGTCATATGGGAATATTTCTAATATTTATATACTTGAATTACATAAATTTGGAGATTTCTAGAGTAGTTGGGTCATTTCTGTTGTTGCTTTTTAAATTCCTATATGGCTGAAATTCATTCCATAAAGGTAGTGATGAAAAACAAACTTATAGGTGTTTATTCAAAGGTAAATTTTGGGGGAGAGAGTGAGAAGGAGTGAGGTGGGAAGACAGAAAACCTCAATAAAACTGCAGAACACAAGGGAAATTGTGTGCGTACATACACAAATACATAACAGGACACACACAGAGAGTATATAACATATATAACACTTGTATGACATGTATACATACATACACACATATGTATATATGTACACACATATATACAAACACAAATACTGGCTTTCATTTATCCAGACACGTTGGCACATAATTGTGGAAATTTTGTAGGAAATTAAATCACTACAGCAGCTGCTGCCCTCCATTCTATGTCTAACTCTCACTAGCTACCATTTTCCCACTAAACTGCCTCACTTCTAAAATAAAATAAATAAATAATGTTCAAAAGAGTGTTTTAATATATTAACATTAATATAATAACAAATATATTAACATATATCTGAATAACATTTTCAGCAGGGTTCCAGAAATGTTGTTCGAGGGCACAAGGAAAAAGCCTTCATGCTTACAAAATATCACTAATATACATGCAGAGCTGATAAAAACTGTAGTTTATCACAGGTGAAATCCAGGCTATGTGAAAAGCAAGGACTTGTACCTGCTGCATACATATATCCAAGCTGCCAATACATATTAGTAAGAAAATATGATTATTTTTGATGTGTTTTGATGTCTTAAATTTTATTTAAACCCACGAGGCTACTAAAAGGAAGGATACAGTTTAAGAAATCAAGGACAGAAAAAAAGGAAAATAATGGAGGGAAAAAAGGAAGGAAATAACTAAATACTTTGTTTAGTTGACTAATGCTCCTACGATGAAAATATTTATCCCATGACCAACATTCTTGCACCCAAGTTTTTAAATTGTATCTGCTTTCATTTCAAATTAGCATATTAAACATATTTTTTATACTGTAATTTAGGGGAAAAGTTTCCCCTGAAGGCTTTTATATATCCATACAAGATCAAAAACTCTTTCCTGAATTTTCAGGATTTCTGAATTACAATGGTCTCTAAATTTATACTATTACTTTTTTGTTTTAAAAACAAACAAATTCAAATTGTAGATTTTATTTTAATTGTGATTCAAATGAGAATAAAATTGGGGACAACAAGTATTAAAAATATTTTTTTCTTTCATTTGTTAGAATATTTCTCATCCTTGAAACTTACACTATTTAAAGTTCTTGAAAGGTACAATAAGTAGACATATATAGTTCCTACCCTTCCCAGCTTTGAGTTGGGAAAATAAAATATACAAATCACAACTACAAAGCAAAGGTGAAGTCATGAAAGAGAATGCTCATAAAAAAATAGTACTTATTAGGTGTGATAAATGTCACTATATTGTAGTATATTTTTATTAGTACAAATAGAACTGAAATAATTTTGCACTTGGAGACAAGAATACCTGAGTCCAAATCCTGCTTCAAACACTTACCAGCTATGCAAGCTTGGGAAAGTCACTTAACCACTCTATATTTTAGTTTTCTCATTTGTAAATTGAAGGGACTGAACTCCATGGCCTGTAAGGGCTATCCTTGCTGCTTCTCTAGTTTACCTGCTCTTCAGTAATGCAAGGACTTTGGCCTTTCTCTGTACTACATAAGTATGTATAGCACAGAATCAATTAAAGGTAGGATAGTTAGAAAGGGAAATTTTCTTGGAGGAGGTAACATGTGTCAGTTAATCACCTTTTTATTGTTTTATACCAAAGTACAAACATGGAAGTATAACTACTATCTCTGCACTCAAAATGCAACTACAAGAGCCCAAACCTGGAAACAGGGACCATTTAATTTGTTGAAATGGACATTGTTATCTGGACATGAACTTCATCCTACAGTGGCAGAGGACGACATAATGGAAAGAGAAAGTTTTTGCACTATCAGACTAAGAAAAATCTTTCTTTTGTATCAGTCAGATACATTATGATATTTCAAACTGTTTTTTAGTTTCACCATTAGAACAATGAGTGGAGAAGTTTGTTAAAATGCAAATTTTATTTTTTTTTCCCAATGCTTTATTAACTTCTGGTTTACATCATTCATTTCCACCAGATTTTGAATTACAAATTTTCTCCCCGTTTTCCCCCTACCAACCGCCCCCAAATAGCAGTCCCACTCGATATCCCCTCCTCCAATCTGCTCTCGCCCATATCTTCTCCCATATCCCCTTCAACTTTTCTAGTAGGGCATGGCGGATCTCTATGCCCCAGTGCCTGTATATCTTATTTCCCAATTACATGTAAAGTAGTATTAATAATAGTGTGTGTATATATAATTTTTTTAAACATTTGATTTTAAAACTTTTAATTCCAGATTCATTCCCTTCCTCCCTTGTCACCCACCCTTACTGAGAAGATAAGCAATTCAGTATAGATTGTACATGTGTAGCTATGCAAAACATTTCTATAGTGGATATATTGCAAAAGACTGACTATATTTCCCTCCCTCCTATCCCAACTCCCACTTGTTCCATTCTCTACTTTGATCCTGTCCCTTTTCAAAAGTGGGTGCTTCCCATTTCCCTCCCCCCCAGCCTGCCCTCCCTTCCATCATCCCCCCTCTCATCCCCTTCCCCCCTACTCTCCTGTAGGGTGAGATACCCTATTTAGTGTGTATGTCATTCCATCCCTGAGCCAAATTCAATGAGAATAAGGTTGACCCATTCCCTTTTGCCTTCCTGTTCTTCCCCTCCATTGTAACCATTTTCCCTTGCCTCTTCTATATGAGATAGTTTACCCCATTTTGTGTCTCCCCATCTCCTCACATTATATTTCTCTCTCACCTCTTAATTTCACCTTTTAAGTATCATCCCTTCCTATTAAATTGGTCCTGTGCCCTCTGTCTATGTATACCTGTAAAGGTATATACACACATTCACATATGTATTCATAGGCCCATATACCCTTCTATATAGACACACACACATATATTTCTATTCCCTTCAACTATTTTCATACTGAGAAAAGTTTCATCAGTTACAATTATTGTTTTTCCATGTAGGAATGTAAATAGTTCAACTTTGATAAGTTCCTTGTGATTTCTTTTCCCTGTTTACCTTCTCATGCTTCTCTTGCATGAGAATAAGCCTTCTCTTAATTATGATTGGATAGTTATCAGGATTTTCTCCTTAAGTTGTGAAAAATTTCAGGATGGCTTAGGCATTTAAACAAATTAGTCTTATTATTTGACAGTTATTTTATACTTTAGGTCCATATACAGAAACCTATTCTGACTCTGCATGTCCCTTTTGTGCCTCTCATGACCTTCCTCTCAAGTTCAGTTTACTCTAGTTATGTGGTCGAGGCTTATTCTTCCTGAATAAATCTTAGCGTATCAATACCGGCTGCTCTCTTTCATAAATTATTTTCTGATAATCTCATAAGAGTTCCGCAACCTTTTTTTTTTGTTTCCTTTAATGGTAGCCCACCTCTCGACACACTAATATCAAATATTACCACAAGCACTGGGATATCCCTTTTTTTGACAGAACACATTTTCTAGTTAATGTTTTATTTGACAGCTGTGCTACAAATAAAAAAAAATCAAGCTCAGTACTCTGAATTACTGAATCTAAAAGGCTGACTGAAAATAATTCCCATTGCTGGGGGAAAGTTTTATTGTTGCCTCTCCTGTACTAGTTGTGTCCAGAAAACATGATTTATATGAAAAGAATTTCCTGTTAACAAAAAAAATTTTTTTTAAATCCTGAAATCTAATAAGGACTTTTTTTTAAAAGTGCTAAAATATAATTGAATTCAACACTTGTGATAGCTTTGCCATTACACATTAGTGATCACATAATCTTTTCCCCTTGCTCCTCTGCCAAACCTGGGGAAAATATTCAACTATAATGTTCTTGCTTTCATAAAAAAATCGAAAGAAACAAAACATAAAGATATTACTTATAGTGAAACCTACACTAGATTTTGTTTTGTCCACAGGATATTAAGAAACCAAAAAAGAAAGCATGGAACAGTTTTTTATTTATTTCTTCACAGATTTTTCCGGCAGGTATAAATATTTTGTTTTTTCATCCTCTAGGGCAAAATCAGTTCCATCCAAATGAAGTTTAAAAATAAGTTTTACTGTTAATTAAGACATTAGAGCAACACATCTTTATAGATTAAAAACTCCATACAAATAAAGAGTTGGAGCTGTGTTTGTTTTTGGTAAGGGTGGATAGTACAGGACATAATGTCCCATACTGTCCCAAAAGTCTCAATGTAGTTTTAAGGTATTAATTTAATAGTTTTTAATCATTTTTATTTTTAATATCTTAAAACTACACCAAGACTTTTTGGGACACCCTGTGTACTAAAGACATATAATGGGTTTAGATTTCTAAAATAAAGTGTCTTTCTAACAAAACAAATCAAAGTCTTTACAATTTTGACTATGAAGCAGAATGACAATATGAAGAAAATCTGGGCCTTTTATTATACTTACCTTTATTATTTTAGGATTTATTATAATTCTAACTTTAAACTCCAACAAAGTCAATTAAATTCACTTTAGAATCATTTATATCTGAATAACAATTTATTCATATAACCTAATGACAACTGTCAGCTATGTTGAGGCTCCCCCTTTAGCTTCTTTTGCTATTTATCCCTATATATTCCTAACCTCTTTGTTTTATTTGCTTTTTGGAGGAGGAAGGTAGGGCAATTAGGTTAAGTGACTTGCTCAATGTCACATGGCTAGTAAATGTTAAGCATCTGAGTCTGAATTTTAACTCAGGTTTTGCTGATCCCAGGGCTGGTACTCTATTCACTGCACCACCTATCTGCCCCTAACCTCTTTATTTTTAAAACAGTAACATAACACTTACTAATATTAATACAACCTCTGGAGAATCATAAGAAATAATTTAAAGAGCAGAGTTTGTAAGGTGATGTAACAGGTGAATCAAATGCATATCATGCCAGAGTGACAACCACTGCCCTAAAAAAGGAAGGCTAAAGATGTGAATGACTAATTTAGAGGAAATGTATTATATTACAATGGAAATATTTTGTGGAAAACGTGGTCACTTCTTAATAAATTATTTAGTAAGGTAGGAAAATATATTTTAGAAGGATTGTCAACAAAGTAGTAACAAAAAGAACTGTCTGTGAAACTTCTAGGTAACCAAAAGTAACTTGCCCAAGATTACATGGCTAGTTTTTTTGTGTGGGTGTAAAGTGTCTGAGGCCAAAACCGAACTTGGCTCCTCCTGACTCTGGGGCCGGCACTTTACTCACTGCGCCACCTAGCCGCCCCTCAAAAATTTCAATTAAATAGAGCACTATATTTCTAAAATATTCCAAGTTTTTATTAGATTATAACATCAATTTTCACATTTGAGTTGCATATATCTATTATATATTTCACAGAATCACAGATATGGAGGGAACTGTGGCATTCATTTAGTCCAGTTGGTATGCACCAATGACTCTGTAGTCACTAATATTTCATTAATCTAAAAATGGAAAGAACATAAATTTTTTTTAAATTAGAAAACTTTTAATCTTATATTATTTTCTAGAGGTTCTTAAAATATATCAGACTAGAACTTAACTAGGCTCCATAAGTTCCTCGGTATGTTGTTCTTCAACCTGGATGAAACTCTTTTCCTTAATATGCAAAGCTCTACAAAAACTCATTATATTAGTTCTCATGGGGTAATATAGTTGAGCATGGTGTGTCCCTTAGGCAGATGCATGCAAATGAATATATGGGCTTGGGATTTTTATGCTATCTTAACAAGAGCTCCTGTCATGCATAAAAGCAGGAGTCAGCTACTTTTCTTCAAGATGGTGTAGCTTTTAGAAGGATTCTATGCAGAACTGGGTAAAGGAAAAGAAAAATAGACTCCCAAGAGGTATGCTTAATGAGACTTTGCAGGAGGCAAAAAACCTTCTATATAAAATAATATAAAAGAGGGAAAACACTAGATATGTATGTACTCCCCATAATATCATACATATACACAAGCACATGCTATTTATATACTACTACTGCCTTCAAAAAATGATCAACCATGCTGCAAATGCATTTTGGCTGAAAAATCTTTGAATAGAAAAAGAATACTAAGGGTTAATTCACAGTGGCCTACAGTGATCATGCCTTGGATGGGATAAGAAGTAAAAGTATGTTTTTTTCTTTCTTATTTGATATTTTTTTTACAAATTGCAAATAGGCCGTTCTTGTTTGAAGCAAAAATATGAAGAAATATTCTAAGAATTTCAGTGTTTACTTGTATAAATAGAGTTGAATGGTGAAGAAAACAACATTTACCTGTGTCTGTAGAATAGACCCGGAAACTCTTGTCCCAGAAACCACAGACAAGAATATAGCGGTTGTCAGAAGTGATGACAAAGCACTGGGAGTGGACCTGAATACTCTGGTCTAAAAGGTCAGTGATTTGCCTCCTGTGCATCCCTGTATTGCTAGCTGTGGAAGATAAAAAGGAAACAACTAAGTATATATAGTCAAAAAAACTCTACATTTTAATCAAACAATTCTTGGGGTGTGTGAACAGGTGATAAATTCAAATACAAAAATACCAGTCCTTTCATTTAAGGCAACGCCCCTCCCCCCACCAAATGAACATATTTGTTGCAAGAATGTGAGTAGCCAAATTCAACATCTTAGCAAAAATGTCTTTGCCTAGGGGAAAGGAACAATAACATGTTACAATTTTAAAATAGTGTACAATCCGCAGAACATGTATTATAGCTCTTGGGTTAAGTCAAAACCAGATTACAATCACAAAACTGTATCACAGATTGGTTTGTATTCCTGACAATCTCATTACAACTATTGTCATGAGAATGGAGTCATGTTGTGACAGACTATTACCTTTAACATTTTGTCACAAGGAAAAGATATTAGAATTTAAATGTCACATATTCTGTGAAATATCGCAGCATCTTGTACTACTTTAGCTCTAACGGGTCTTTAATTTGATTAGATGTGCAATCCTAATCCCCTGTTTACAGGAGCACCATTACGTAGAGAAAGAGGAGAATGACTGTTTATTAAAGATATGTGTAATTGAAAAAGTTAAGCAATAAAACAAGGCAGAGTGACTTGGTGTTTCCAAGCTGCTACAGAATGCGTAGATTGGGGTTTATCTGAAGGCACCAACCAAGGGCAGACAGAATAACGTCGGGACACATGGGAAGGTTAATAATCCTCTGAAAATAGGCTACCAGGAGTGCCATTATCAGAAAAGGAAATTATACTCAATAAGCCCTTCTTGATATTATAAGGCTAGCTATGTTAGAAAGCTGTTTCTAGGGTCCTAAAGGATGTTTCAACACTGACTTTCCTATTCAAATAAGATTTTTTTTTTGAAAAAAACAAAACAAAACAAAACTGAGGCTGAAACAAAATAAGATGAAAAGGTAATATTAAAATCCTTTCCAACTAAGATTCATTTTTTTGTCTTTAGTTTTCTGATAACATAATGTATTCACTGTTGATGAGTGTAGCACAGGTATGGAGATTAGACTTTGGAAGTAACAGCAAGGACAAGCTATTTTACAACATTTTCAGCACTACAATGGTTTAGCTGAAAAACTCATACATAAAATTCTAATCAGGAAAAGTAAATCTAAATACAGCTCACTTGTGGTGGTTTCATGTGGGATTCTGGGTATTTGTTTTTGTTTGTTTTTAGAAGGGAAGAGAAGGTAAAGGATAGAGGGCAAAGCAAGAAGAGAAAAGGTATTTTCAAATTAACGTTCTGCCAACATTTATCATAGCTTCATGCACTGAAGGGTACTTCATAACTATTACTGAATGATGGGGGCTTCTGACGCCTTTCAAGAATATCTGAGTCTACTGGCAAGTTGGTCAGCAGTAGTTAACAAATGGGGTCAGATCTTCTCCCTCTCCTTAAGGACTAAAATGCTAAGATGATGTAATGGTAAGGGAATTTGAAGATCTTCCCTAACCCTTAATAAGCAAAGGAATTTGAAGACCTTCCCTGATTTGAAAATATACTTTGCCCCCTAAAAGGCTGAATGTGGCCACATGGAATCTGTGTTGGGATAAGTTTGCTGAAGGGTGGAGCAGAGCCCACAGAAGCTTGTTTAGGGGAAGGCTTGTTTTTCAGGTATGAAAACACCTTGTTAATTTTGTAATTAGGCAGTGGGTCACTGAGGGTTGTGATGATCTCTGACCCTGAAGGCTATACATATATACCTCTGAGGCAAGGTTTTGCTTTGGGGCTCTCTTTGGGAAGAGTTGTGTAATTTGGCCAGATGAGACTCTGGGCAGCCGTTGAGCCCAGCTTTGAAAATGCAGATGTTGGTGCTTCTCTCTCTGGTAACTACCGTGTTTCCCCGATAATAAGACACTGTCTTATTAAATTTTTTGGACAGAAAAACACCAGAGGGCTTATTTTCAGGGGAGGGCTTATTTTAATGAACATTGACAGCAATTTTAATAAACAGGTAAATGTGAACAAAAAAATGTACCATTATTCAATAAGCAAATCACTGGGGAAGAACAGGATGACGCGCTCACTGCTGCAGCTCTGATTGGATGCAGCTCGTAGTGCGGCGTGCGTTTCACGGTGGGGGGGGACGGTGCATACAGAGGGTACCGTAATGTAGCGTGTAGTGCAGGGGATCACCTTCACTACAGTAGCAATCTCAATAGGGCTTATTTTTGGGGGAGGGCTTATTTTAGAGGATAGGTCTTATTATCGGGGAAACATGGGTAGCACTGTATGTAATGGTCAAACAGCTAGAAACCCTGTCTGTTGGTTTTCTGAATTGTGTTATTTTCTCTGTAGTTTTTGTTTGCTTGTAACTTCTCTTTGTATTTTCTCTGAAGTTCAGGGTGCTGAACTTTTCCCCCTGAACTAGGTAAATGATATATGTTTGATTAAAGTAAGATTGCTAATCCTTTTTGAGTTGCTTTTCTTCAAAGGCAGATCAAAGAACCTGTGCTAGCAGCCATCCTGGGCATGCTAGGGTGCTTGCTGCTACAGATGAAAAAATACCTTGAGTCATAACTCTGAAGCATGGGAAAGGCAATGCTGTTTTTTGAAGGAGGTAGAAATCTAAGAGATAGATTTTCTGTGTAGCTGTCCCACACAAATCTGTTCAATTCCATTGGACCAAGAAATAGAAACAAAATATTTTTTTCTACTTTCTAAGTGTTTTCTACTTTACTATTATAGAATTGGCATTCCAAATAAGGGTTATTCAATGTTTGTACAGATCTGTATCTTTGTTCTATATATTATTCCATATATTATATTATTATATATAATATATGTGTGACATATATAATTATATATAAATTATATGACATATAATTAATAATATCTATATTATTCTATATATTCTATACATTATCTTTGCTCTAATTATATAAACTTTCAGTGGGCAGGGGTCAAGTCATTTTGGAAAACTATGAAAGCTCTAGGCAGTCATAAACATATGGATGTATGAACTTTGGCCAAGTGACAAAAATGTAATATTGGTTCAAGGTTCTCAAACTTTCACCAATAAAATGCCTTTTTGGAGGAGATATGGAATTTAACATCATGACATCCATTATTTCAATACTTCTGTATATAACTTAACTCACTGTCATTCAAAATGAGGGTCATAGGTGAGGTTACAGTAATACAAATGATATATGCACATTCTACAATATTTTAAATAAAAACTTTCAAAATTCTCATGATAAATTAAAATTTTTATGGGATCAGCAAGTAAAATACCTTTGAAAAACTTAAAATTCACAACAGGTCTACCTTAGATACCGTGTTTCCCCGATAATAAGACCTATCCTCTAAAATAAGCCCTCCCCCGAAAATAAGCCCTATTGAGATTGCTACTGTAGTGAAGGTGATCCCCTGAGCTACGTGAAACGCACGCCATACTCCGAGCTGCATCCAATCAGAGCTGCAGCAGTGAGCGTGTCATCCTGTTCTTCCCCAGTGATTTGCTTATTGAATAAAGGTACATTTTTTTGTTCACATTTACCTGTTTATTAAAATTGCTGTCAATGTTCATTAAAATAAGCCCTCCCCTGAAAATAAACCCTCTGGTGTTTTTCTGTCCAAAAAAATAATAAGACAGTGTCTTATTAGCGGGGAAACACGGTAATACAGAAGAATAACCTATTAGATTAACGTTTTAAGCTTAATTATATTGAAATTATTTGTTTTATATCTAAAATATCAAGAATTCTGAATTAAAGAAGTCCAAACTAATTAGATTCAATACATCTACTACTATACAACACTACATTTACCTAGAGTAGAAAGAAATTCAAAATGATTTAGAAAATGGGTTCTTCTATTTCTCCCATTAAAAAAACCCCAACATACCCTATAATGAATCAAAATTTTAAAAAGCATTTAATGTGATATTTCAGGATTTAGGCAAAGAAGTAAATGGCTCCACTGTAATGATGTGTATTTTTATGTAGATAGAGTATTTCTATGGTATGAGCTTGAACTTTGGAAAATTAATAAATTAGCTGTCTTTGACCTTAGACTCCATCTATTCAATTGTAATAATCCATTTATAATTTGCAGCATTTTAGCCCTATGATGAAATAAATAAAGTTTTAAGGAAAAAGAAAAGTGGCCATCTACAAAACAATTTGGATTTTTTAAAAAAAATTATCCAATTCAGAATTGCAGGCTATAATGTAACATCCTAATTTAAAACAACATGAGTGAGGCAAATGAGAAGCTGAAGAAGAATCCAAACGCTAGTGCTAATAATATTTTCCTATAATTTGGGAGAAAATACTAGTTTTTCCATTTCTAAAATTATTACTGAATGGACATAGGTGGGGAAAGAGATTCCAACTATTTATATGCACATATTCCCTACCTTGTCATAGTCTCCAAGGCCAAGATGCAACATTGCAAGCTTTGGCCAAACCACATTTGATCTCTGACCATGCAACATAAAAGGGCGCAAAATGCTAATATGGACATATAAAGTAACCAAGCATGAAAGGCACAAGAGCAAATTTGTTTTCCAATGTTGTATGTACAAAAGATTTGCATTTCATCTTAAAGGGGGTCTCTTTGTGGACTTCTTCATTCTCTCTTTCCCTCTCTAATTTTGCCTTCCTTCCTTCCTTCCTTCCTTCCTTCCTTCCTTCCTTCCTTCCTTCCT
>NW_027186473.1:54675604-54733280 GCF_028583685.1 Petaurus breviceps papuanus
CCTTCCTTCCTTCCTTCCTTCCTTCCTTCCTTCCTTCCTTCCTTCCTCCCTCCCTCCCTTCCTTTCTTCCTTCACATTTAACCTCCAATGGTGTGAATACTAATATCTTAACATTGCTATTGGTGGGGCAACATATTTCAACTTTGAAACTGCTCTGCGAATGCACATTAATCCCCTCAGCTCATACGGTGAGTCTATGAAGAAAGGATTGATCTCCTTTAATGATGAAGCCCTGGCACCACGGTTTTATTTTTCACCACACAGTCCTGCTAAGAACCCCACTGTTATTATGAAAATTTCCCCAGCAAAGGAGCTCCATCACATTACCGGTGCACCGATTCATCATAACGTGCCTTGCTCCTGCTCATCAACAAGTCTGAGTGATGAAAAGATCCAATATTATCCTGACAGTACTTCATGCGCATTCTCAATCACACATTATTACAGCATCCATATTAATTTTCAGTGACACACGTCCTAGGCCTGTTCAAATTAGGCAAACCAACGAGGGGGAGTTGATGAAATACCAGCATAGCCACAGCTCATTGCATTCCAATTTGCATGCAAATGGTTTATCAGGAAAATTCCATTCCCAGCAACCAGCAAGTGAAAAACAACCGTAATCTACACTTCAGGGCCACCATACAGAGCTTAATGAATCGCAAAGAGAGAAGGAAGTGACAGACCTATGAGAGGATCGATTTCCACTGGCAGCTGGTATGGCTGGTCCTGTACAGCACCTTGATGAGCTGGAATTCAAAAAAGATTTAAAAAAAAATCTGCATTACTTTTCATATTTTAAACCATGTAAAAATACTTAAGTCAAAATCTCATATGCAATTGGTTTCTAAACCTCCAAATCTCTTACAGGTTTGTCAAATTTAAAGAAAAAAGTCCAGGTGCTTTCATGGGCAGTTTATTAAACATTTATTTTAGATTAGTGCTGTTCTGAACGGGTGCCATCACCAGTGGCTCCAGTCCTGGGCCATAAGCTATAGCAGATGCTTGACTGGCAACCTCGAATGCTGCAACAAAACAAAATTAAGTGGTAAAGA
The DNA here is from genome assembly GCF_028583685.1 of Petaurus breviceps papuanus. Classification (NCBI taxonomy): domain Eukaryota; kingdom Metazoa; phylum Chordata; class Mammalia; order Diprotodontia; family Petauridae; genus Petaurus; species Petaurus breviceps. The sequence goes on from NW_027186473.1 coordinate 54,676,660, forward strand.
GCACAGAAAACAAAATGTGACAGCCATCTGCTGACTGGAGCAAATACTATTTTTTTGTTATTTCCTAAAAAGGCATCTTTGAATGCTGTGGCACAAAGGACCCGCAAAAATGTCAATTTATGATAGAGAAAGGGAAAGCTCCAAGTCAGGGAACATTTAATGTTTCATCCATCACTTAAAATCAATCAATTCAAAGTCTGAATAAAAATAAAGAAAACTATTTTGCAGATAAATATTTTTGTTAAATGCATCTGACTGAGTTATATTCCTAACGATCAAATTAGTGTTTTAAAATTTTATTAACATTTTGCTATTTTTGCTTCAATTAATAAATACTCAGAAGTAGAAGAGTAAATGGAATCAATATATACTATAGGCAGTTTGTTCTCTTCTCAAAATGATTTTGAATTATACAGGCATACTATTATTAGCTCTGCAATTTAAAAGAACTTGGTATATACATAATCTTTCCCTATAAATAGTGATGTACTTAAGGGTGGAGTGGAAAGAAGCTTAGATCGAAGCCAGCAGATGGAGACATCTGGGTCCTAGACTCAGTTTTAGTAAGTAACAACCTACATAACATTCAGCAAGTCACATTCCCTTCTTTGGGCCTCATTTACTACAACTAGAAAATGAAGATCTCTTAAGTTGTATCATTGCATTTTTCCTTGTTTGGTTGCAACTGTGGTTTCATTGGTATAGGGAATTCTCCAGTGAGGAAACCTCCTTGCTCCCAATGCAGTTTTGTACGGTATCTGTCCTGAAATTTACAGTCTTAGAGAGTTGCCTGGGGCACTGAGAGCTTAAGTGATTTGCCCAGGGTCACATAGTTAATATATCTCAGAAAAGGGACTTGAATCCAAAATTTGGTGATTACAAGGGCAGTACTTTATCTACTACATCATGCTGCCTTATATGATTCCATCTAATATTTCAAATAAAGGACCTAGCATCTGTCATTTTGGGAAACTGCATATAGTATAGTTGAATTTCTGTCAAGTTATAATACCTAATAGTTACTGCTGTGCATCCATGATTTCTGTAAGTAACTTTTTTCCATTCAGCTACCATTCCCAATTCCTTTTTCCTTTTGTGAGCCCTAAAAAATTTATTTAGTATTTACTTTTCCCAGTTACATGCAAAAACAATTTTTAACACTTGTTTTTTAAACTTTGGGTTCCAAATTCTCTCCGTTCCTTGCTCTCCACCTCTTCCCTCCAACCCCCACACTGAGAAGGCAAACCAATATAGGTTATACATATGTAGTCATGTAAAACATTTCCATATTAGTCATGTTGTAAAAGAAAACAGATAAAAAAATTCTCAAGAAAATGAAAGTTTAAAAAAAAGTATGCTTCAATCTCTATTCACATACTATTAGTTCTTTCTTTAGGGATGGATAACTTTTTTTGATCATAAGTCCTTCAGAGTTGTCTTGAATCATTGTATTGCTGAGAACAGCTAAGTCATTCACAGCTGACCATCTTACAATATTGTTACTTTGTACACAGTACATTTCACTTTGCATCAGCTCATGTAAGTTTTTCTAGGTTTTTCTGAGAGTATCCTGCTCATTTCTTATAATGCTTAGTAATCTTAACTTCATTCTAATACTACCTGAATATATCCTCACAGATTCTGAGAATATCCATCACCCCACTAAGACTTTGTGGCCCATAAGAATACTAGACCCAAGCCAGTACAAGAAGGCAAGATACAGTTAACGCCTGAGCTTTAGTAATAGTAAAAGGGAATTCATAGAGATCTTGAAGATTCTACTCAAAGGAAGGCTATGACCTCAAAGAAGAAGCTGAATGGAGCAGTCATAGTTACTTGCAGAAATTATGGGTAAACAACAGCAATAATTGGATACTCTAAACTTCGTAAGACTATAAGTGTATGGTGTGAACAGTGTGTTTCTTGAAGAGAGAGTAGCTGAACCTTTCTGTATTATAGCATCCCAGTAACCATGTGAAGGTAAACAGAGAAGATAAGATCTATTTAAATCACATTTCCTCATTTCTCTCTTGAAACTCTTCAGGGGGAGATTCTGGGACTTCTCTGACTGACTTCTCCAAACCCCAGTAAACTCATTATTGGGATAACTTCATCATCCTGCAAGATCTCATCAGCCTTGATACTTCCCTCATCACTTTTCTTGGGTCTCTCCAATGTAGCTAGGGTTAAAGTGGGCATGAACTCCAAATCTCCACTTCACGAGAGAGCTCAGCTCAAACCTCACCTGGCTTCACTATTTGGGGTTCTCTGACTTCACCATGTCTGCTTTCAGGTACTTTCTCTTGGTATCTTCTTCTCCCTTTTCAACTTCCTTTATGTTTTGTCTTCTCCCTTGAGACAATAAGTTCCTTGAGGGCAGGGACTGTCTTTCTCTTTTCATACTTACAGTGCCTGCACTTAGCAGAGTGCATGGCCCATACTATGTACTTAATAAATGTTTATTAATTTTTGACTAATGTTAAGCATATATTCACTAGAATGGTGTGATTCATTAATATAGGTACTGGCATAATAATGGGAAAATTATAGTTTAAAATTCTAGATCCATAATCTACCATATCACTTATTGCTCTAATATTATTATATACTCATAGTTTGTCATGGGGTTTCTAATGACCTATGGTATCACTAGAAAATATAAACTAGCTAGATATATGCCTTCAAAACTTTAGAAGTATTGCAGCTACAGACTCAGAGAATAACTATTTAGATGGTACTTTTGCATCTGTCAGAACTTTCTGAATGTAGTATAGGTAATTCAGAAATACAGATATCTGTAAAATATATTAAATTCTATTGCAAAATATAAACAAAAATACAATATATATTTTTATATATGCATACAATTAATTATGGAAGAAAAACTCATATGAAGCCTGGATAGAAGTAGAGTAGGTACTTGCCTTAATTTTTTTAATTGGACCCATAATTTCATTGGCACAGAAAATATCTTGTGGGAAACTTCCAGCACCCACAAAGGCCAGTTCCTGCTCTTCAGATTATTATCTGAATGTTGTTTAGAAGTTAAGCACCTTGCCCAGGGGTGCACAACCAGTAAGCCTAGAGGAAGACTTTACCTCGATCTTCCTGACTCTGAGGCCCACCCTCTCTCTGCATTACCTACCTCAACTCATATTGTTCCACTTTTACTAAATTGATATTTCCTAATAAAATCATCTAATTTCCCACATTAAAGTTTGCAATTTTCTAAGCCATTTTGAAATTTATAGCCCTGTTCTCTCAGTGCTATTTTATAAACTCTTTGGTGCTATATCATAAATGTGAGTTGTTATTTCATCTTCAGTTGGTTGCTGTCACTATGTCATACCTCAGGTTCCCAGTTTTTCACAATTCCCCATAGGGGAGGTAAGGAATCTGGCAACAAAACCTTTATTCCTGCTCTATTAAGGAACTTTACTATGGACAGTCTTTTTCTATCACTTGCATTCAAAGATTTCACTAACAGATCTAAACTCCAGCCCCTCACACACACACCTTGGGTCTCCCCCCCCCCCCCCGCACCCATTCATCTCTGGTGACCTCAAGGCCTTAGGAAACTGAGTTGAAGGATAAATCTTAACTTGAAACTCATGAAAAGCTCTTAAATACTCAGTTCTATGCCTAGTTATGGTATATGTCATATCTGTAAACATGTTACTTTTACAAGTAGGAAAAGAAAAACCAGGTTAGGAGAGTTAAGGAAACTTATAAATCTTGGTTTTAATTTTTAGGCCTATCACCTAATTAAGGAAAAAACCATATGATTGACTCAGATTTATGAGCATGTTGGTATATTTTTACCATATGGCTACTTAAACTCTGATTTGATGTCAACTATGATTCTGGGCAAACCAAGTAGTTGCTTAGATGACTTTTGCTTCATATTCAAATAGCTGATTAAAAGATGCTATTTACTATGGAGTAGAGCACTGGATCTGCAGTGACTTTAATTGAGTATATACTTAGGTCCCTATTTGTTTGTTTTTATTCTAATGCCAATTCAGTTCTATTCAATTCTAAAAGCTCTTGCACTTAGTTTGATGTAAAGCCATGGTCCCAGAGACTTAAATCTTTCCAATCACTTTAGTTACTCTAACAAGAAGTGCTTTATGCATGCCATTGTCAAGCTTTGCAGATGTTTCCACAATTTAAAGAGACTATTCAAACTCATCTGAACAGCTTGTCTAAAATAAAAGCTTAATAAAGGACCAACAGTTTCAAGAAAAATTTAAATTCCCTTTTCTTCTCTCTATTCTTTAAATAAAAGAAAGAAGCTATCTGGACAAATATTATAATGTTTTATCCCTTAAGTCAGAGTGATCATCCTACATGTAACAACAGAACAAAATCTTGTTTGGAGCATATAATATTCTAGATGTCTACACTACCTAAGTGCTAAATGCAATTAAGATAAAATGTGTTATTATGGCATTATTGACCCCATATCTTATTTTTTTTCCAGCATTTAGGCTGATCCATTCAAAATCTCTAATCTAGTTCCCCCTCCCCTCCTCATTACCTTCTTTCTTTACCTTCCTCTTATTCTTCCCCTTTCCTCTAACAATGGCATACATTTATGAGCAAGATTGATTGGGGTGCAAGTATAGAAAGGGAGGGGTTTTGTTTTTGTTTGTTTTACTCAAATAACAGCTGATTCTTAGAGGGACAGAATCTACAACTCTGGACTCAAACAGACTAGAAACTCCTTGAGGTCAGGGATTACACCCTATATTTATGTTTCATATGCCCCTTACCCCACAGCATGTAGTATACTGCTATACACATAAAATATACTCAATAAATACTGGCTGAATAAATGTGAATTTTTATATGCATATGTATGTAGATGTATATGTACTCTATGTCTTTATACAGGTACAAGCATATGAATGCATGTATATATGTACTATATGGGAAAACAGATGCAAAAACCCAGTATGTGGTTAAACAGCAATTGTATTGTAGACCTTTGACGGAATTCTTCAAGTGGAGGCCAATGTCTCCAACTAATATTTGCAAACTGAAAGCTTAAATTTTTGTGAAAAGAAAAAGAAATATTTGAAGTAAATGTAATTCTTTAACGTGGCTTATAGTTTACTCCAGCTCAAGATGATATTTCTTTACTCACCAGGAAGGTTGTGCCACTTGTTCACAGCAAATAGTCTGTTAGCAGTGACTGTGATCACAGCAGGAGTTGCCAAGCCAGGTTGGGTGTTGGCGGCTACATGAGTGACAGGGGAGTTGGATGGGAACTTTAGGACCATGATAACATCCTGCTGAGCTTGGTCTGTGAACATCAATGGACTCTGCAGGAGGAGATACTGTTGAGTGGACATGACAAGACCCCAAATATATAGGAAAGAAGAGACAAGAAAAAGGGAGAGGGTATAGGAAAAGAGGGGGAAGAATAGATTAAAACAAGCAAGTACCACTAGCAGCTGCAAGTGAAAGCATCAAAGAGGCTAGAGGAAATAGGAATTTGGTTTATTTTTAAAAATATATTTTGATCTTTGAAATTTTCTGTTTGGAATAATGGTTTTAAGTGGGGAAAACTTCATCCATGCAACTGGATTAGACAAAACAAAGCAGACCAAACAAAAACCCAAATGTTAAAAAGCTTTCCAGTTCATATTCTAGAGAGATAGACTATGTCATTTTTATTAAACAGTTTCCAATTGCCTGTTATTGGCCCAAAAGTCATCTTTTGGCTCTATTGAGGTTAGCGTATTGAAGAAAATGTGGAATAGACAAGAGTCAAGGAAATTCCCAGAGACCACCAAAGGTTGTGTTGAGTTGGCATGGACATTTTGACAAACTGAATAAAGAGGAAAAAGAAAAAAGTAAATTTTATTTATACATATATATTTACATATGTGTATATACATTTACATATAGTACATTTAGACAGCATACAGACAATATTACAGGTAAAGAAATAACTTACAGGTACAATACACAAAATATAACAGGTAAAGAAATAAACTTACAGGTATAATACACAAAATTATAAACCTGTTTCAAAGCAAAGTATAATTAAGTGGACTAGTAAAGACAATATATAAAGTGTACATAGTTATAAACACCATTGTATTGTAATGCAAATGTATTTTTTTTCTTATAGCAGTTAATTGTAAAGGGAAACACCTAAATGACATCCCCCTTGCCACCAGTGTCACAAAACAAAGTTCCTGGGTTTTTTAAGCTCTCCTTTGAACAGTAATTGATAGTAACTGAAATTGATAACTCAACACTGATTTATCTCATAGCTACTATCAATATAAATCTTAATATCTGCTAAGGATTTGGAAAATTCCTCCAACTTGTATGTCAAAATCTAGAACACAACATAAAAGTGTACAAACTAGTCAGCTTTATTTGACAGTAGTGGGCTGTACATTTTCAGTACATTTTCAGACACTCTCTCCTTGTACATCTTCTTTTTAAAATCTGATCAGAATTGGTAACATCTTGGCTGCCTTTCTACTGCCATATTTCAATACACCAGGTAGGTATATGTGAATGTATAAATGCATACATTTAATATATTTATTCAAAATTGCTAATAAAAAATTAAATACATTTGCATTTTTATTATCAGTCCTTTTAAAAAAGTTATTAAGAGTACTTAGAAAAACATATTGCACTAAGAATTCCTATTTGCACTCTTTGCATAAAGGTGTAAATAAAGGCAACTAATAAGCTACCCAGACACCCTTCCGAGCAAGTGGCTAAAAGCCAATCAATATTATGAGTTAATCCTCCCTGGATGCTCATTCAATTAAAGGTGTCAGTAATGCCTCATCTGATGTGGCCTCAATTAAATCCAACTATCTGATGGTGTGAAAACACAGGGGGATACAGCAACAGCAGCAGACCCAGACAAATAGGCAGTCTTCGTGCGGCTGCTAATTACTACACCTGGTGTATATTATGGCTTAGGCACTTAACACAGCACGGAGCAACTTTAATTTCTGCTAAATTCACGGCAGAGGCAGAGGACCCTAATTTGAACTTTAGTAAATAAAATGAAAACACACTTCTGCTTTTAAAAACTCTACTTCCCAATATGGAAATTATTTCTTAATGTCATGAAAAAAAAGCATTCTAAAATTATTTTAATTAATTTTATGAAATCACATTATCAACCACAGATAAGAAATAATCAACAATAAATAATATGACCTATGAACTGGTCTGTGAGATGCTCTAAGTCAGAAATTTTCAAATTATTTGCATATACTACTGAGAAAATTGGAGCATAATATAAATCATGCATAAAACATCTCATTGGAAGGAAGTTCATGCATATTTATCTAGCTTGATGGACTGCAGCAGAAAATATCATATTTTAAACTAATTCCAATATTTGGGCTTAAAACAAACAAACAAGCTTAAATCTCCTGAAAGTTGAAGGAACATATTGTTTATATTGTTGAGTTTCCTTGATATACCAACTATTGGTTATCCAGTTGGAACAAGTCATTTCCTAAGGGAACTCTAGAACTACCCTCTTGACCTTTATCATGAGCTGCCCTTTATCCCTCAATGCACACTCGTGGATGTGGCCCCTACAGTAAATGGTCTTGTATACCCCACCATGCTCAAGACATAAAGCATGAATAGCATCATTCCCATCCATACCCTGAACTGGTAGCAATAGCTGGAAACAACTAGATTAGTGGGACAATTGGCAGAATGAGATTTCCAGGGATAAACCTTGTCATCTTACCATGGAGATAGGTCTCTGCAGGACAGACAATGTGGCATTGTCTTAGCAATCTAAGGATCAAGGCTCAAATCCCAGCTTGAATATATAACAGCTGTGATTTTGGACACAGGACTTAACCTATGTGAGCCTCAGTTTCCTTCTCTGTACAAGAACATTTTAGCCCTTTTCCAAACTTATCTATTCCTGCTCAGGGTGTCATTTTTCTTGTAATCATCAATATTCACAACTTCTGAGGCATCTTTTCCTCTTTACTCTCCCTCATCCCCACACATTCAATCAGTTGCCAAGTCTTCCTATTTCCTACACAAAACCTCTCACATCCATCTCCCTCTCTATACTCATTATAGCCTAGTGGCCATAGATCAAGGACACACCATCTTGCCCTGAATTATTATTATATGTATATAAAATACATTATATTATTATATAATATGATTATAATATATAATAATAATAATGCTATTATCCTCCAAACTGGTATCTCTGCTTCAAGTTCTCTCCTCTCCAATCTATCCAACAGAGCTGCCAAAGAGATTCTTAAGCAAGAATCTGAACATGTCACTCCTGTACTAAATAAACTTCAGTAGCACCCCACTGCATCCAGGATAAAATACAAATTTCTACCCTTTAGCTTTCATAGTCCTTCACAGCTTTCTTTATACACTACTCCCATTTCTGAAATCTATGGTTCTCTCTCTCTGTCTCTGTTTCCTTTTCCTTTTCCTCTCCTCTCTCCACGTTTTTGTAGTGGCCATTCCCCATGTCTGGAATGTATTCCTTTCTCATCTTTACCTCATAAAATTTCTCATTTCCTTCAAGAGGCACTTCATGTATCACCTTTTGCAGCTTTTCATGATACTCTTAACTGCTGTTTGAATGTATGTATTATGAAATCTGTATATTGTATGTGTGTTTATATATGTGTATTGTGTGTGTATGTATACATTAGAGACAATAAATGCTTGTTGATCAACTGCTCCCTGGGAAGATCGTAGTGTGGGAAAATTAGTGGTAATAGTGATAAGGCCAAAGATTTTGTTAGAATACTAGGACAGCCCTAGGAGAATCAGAGGATTTGGGAATATACACTTTAGCTGATTATAAAGTGGGAAGGAAGTAGCCTCTTCGTTGGTGCCCTACCTCTGGATCTTCCCCTATCCATCCATTCTCCAATGCCCACTGCTTTTCCTAAAGCCTAGGTTTGACCATGCCCTGTTCAAGTAGCTCTAATGACACCCTCTGGTATGTAGGAGAACTATAAACTCCACTCTTAATAGAAGCCCTTCACAATCTGGCTCCAATTCACTTTCCCATTTTTATGATACAGTCTAGTCTATAAGACTATTTGCTCTTCCTTCATAAGAAGTGAGATTCAAGTCCCCATCTACCCCCATGCCTCTACACAAGTGAATGGAACATGCTCCTTCCTCAACTGTGACTCTTAGGGATACCTGGCTCCCTTCAAAGCCCAGCTCAATGTCCTACTCTGATCTCTTGCCTCTTTTGATTCCCATGCCATTGCCAGGAGCCTGCCATAATAAATTGTTATGTATCTACTTTGTATATATTTTGTATCTACTTTTCTATGCATGTGTGCTTTCCTCCAGCAGACCATGAACTTTTGAAAACAAGCCCTTTTTTGACCCTGTATTGCTGGCATCAATCCTTAAACTGTCATTTATTAAGTATGCACTTAATAAATGCTTGTTGAATGAATGAACACTGGCAAGTGATAAGGGAGAGAAATCCAAGTTACTGAGGTGGAGATGGGTTACATTATTCCAAGTTCTGTCACTTAACCTTTTCAGGATTTATCCATAAAATAATTATGGATACAGTTTCTTTTGGTAACAAATCATGCTACTATGATCACCATTATTGATCTGTGTGATATAGGATAATGTGCCCTTCCCCATAATATTCCAAATCTGGAGTTTCATTATGTTCTTGACTAGGAACAGCTGACTGGGAAAGGAGTTACATAAGATTGAAGAACTTTCTCCAGAGAGTTGTCAAAAGGATATGGAAAAATAAATGAAGAAATGTAGTGTCTTTTTTGTCCAATTCTTTTGGGACTCATACTATTTTTCAATTATGCTTCATGGTAAACTGAGAGATTTTATGGCAATACCACTAGTGTCACATAGTAAAATGCATTTACAGATTCTTTCACTAAAAAAAGATAACAGAATGTGAAAAATAACCATATTGGCAAATAAAAGCAGAAATATAGAGAGAAAAACAAGAAACTGTCACTTTTTTATTTGGTAATTTAAAGCACTTGGACCATAACTAAGAGCTAATAATTGTGGTATTATCAATTCTGCACACAACAGTACAGTAAAACAAAATACATTTATCAAACAGTATTATAACAATAGAAAATCAAGTGGAATATTTCCAATAACTGTTTGTGGATGAGCAAATTAACAAACTCCTATACTCAGCAGAAAAGATAGGCAAGAGAGTCAAATCACCAAGTACCTTGTATCCTGGATCAAATATGACAGATCATCCCAAGCACAGTGCAATTTTACTCTAAGAACTTACGCCTGGATCAAGACAGTACAGCACAAGTCCAGAGGAGTGAGTAAAGTGCTACTTACCACCTGCATGGCAGAACTTCTGGGAGGATGTGGCTCTATAAGCAGCTGGGAAGGAGTTTGTCCAAAACTTCGGATTTGAGCTTCAACAGCCTGAAAAAGACACAAGCAAGTTTGCATGTTACGAGGTGCTAATTACAGGCAATACAACCATAACTGTCACCCGAAAATGTCAGTTCACACTCTGGCTTGTTTCACACTGAAAACTGACCTCCTGTGTTCACTGAAAGCTAAGTGCCTGGCACTGGTACTGAGAATGAGGTCATCTTTTACATTGTGGATGCTATTGCATGAGAACAACCATGCAAAGACTACTCATCTTTCTCAGAGATGTTAAACAGAAACTAGCAATTATAATCAGAAATATTCTCTTTTGGCTTCATTTAGCTGTTTTCTTTCTTTCTTTTTTTTTTTAGAGCAATCGGGGTTAAGTAACTTGCTCAAGGTTACACGGCCAGTTATTTCTGGGTGTGGTGCTGAGTATCTGAGCCCGGATATGATCCAGGTCATCCCAACACTGGAGCCGGTGCTCTTACTCGTTGTGCTACCTGGTCGCCCCTATTTAGCTGTTTTCTTGACTGACTTAGTTTTCTTGCATATGCCTGACAACTAAAAGCTAATATTTTATCACTAAAGATAAAACATTGATTCTATATGCAGAGATAATCTGATCCCATATTATCTTTACATACATGGAAATCATTATATCTTTGATACATAACTGTGGGATTTCGCACACTGTATTCAACAACATTTTATTTTTTTGGTTGACTTTACTTTAAAACTATTTTTACTGATCTTTTGTTTCTTCATCATCTTTATTTCCAGATTTATTTTTCCCCTCCCATACCCAGATTAGTCATTACTTCTAATAGAGAATAAATAGAAAAGAGGAGTGAAAAACAGTTTAGCAAAACTGAACACTTAAACTGTGTTTGATTGCCACATGTAGAATTCCACATATATAGATCCTCACTGCAGCAAAGAAAAGGAGGTGCATCTTATCAACTCTTTTCTCCAGGGTCAATCTTGATCAGTCACTATAATTACACAGTACTCAGGTACATTTTTGTTGTTGTCATTCTTTCCCTTTACACTTTCATAGTCAATTCTTTTCTTGGATCACAGAAATCTTCCACTCCTTCTCTGAATTCTTTTATGTACATAATTTCTTATGGCACAGTAATATTCCATTACATTCAAGTATCCCAATCAATGGGTATCTACTTTGCTACCACAAAAGTGCTGTTAGGAATATTTTGACATATACAGGGTCTTTCTTTTTGTCTTTAACCTCCTAGGAGGCATGTGGCTAGCAAGAGGATTCTGGGTCAAAACGTATGGATATTTTAGTTATTTAAAAAAAAAAGAATTACATTCTAAATTGTTTTCTAGAATGGTTGGACTAGTTCACAGTAAAATTAACAGTGCATTACTATCCCTATCTTTCTGGTGAGCCTGTTTAATTAACTATTCTAACTGTTTTGGTCTGTATTTCTCTTTTTATTAGTGATTCTGGGGAAATCTTTCATATGTTCTTAATAGTTTGCAATTCTCTTCAGAATTATTTATATCCTTTGACCAATTTTCTACTGGGCATTTGCTCTTAATTTTTATGCATTTGTGTTAATTCCTATATAACTTAGATGTCAGACTCTTAATAACTATTTTATATAAAGATTTATCCTGGGGTGGCTAGGTGGTGCAGTGAATAGAGCACCGCCCCTGGAGTCAGGAGGAACTGAGTTCAAATCCGGCCTCAGACACTTAACACTTACTAGCCATGTGAGCTTGGTCAAGTCACTTAACCCCAACTGCCCTGCCTTCCTCCCTCCAAAAAGCTAAAAAAAAAAAGATTTCTCCCCATCTTCAGTTTCCTTTCTCATCTTAATAGCATTATAATTGAAATAATTAATCTTATTTTTTGTGATCACTTCTAGCCCTTATTTGGTTACTCGTTTCCCTTTAATCATAGCTATAAAAGGTACTTCTGGGAGCGGCTAGGTGGCACAGTGAGTAGAGTGCCAGCCCCAGAGTCAGGAGGACCTGAATTTGGATGTGGTCTCAGACACTTAACACATACACACACACACACACACACACATACACATACACACAACTAGCCTTGTGACCTTGGGCAAGTTACTTAACCCCAATAGCCCTCCAAAAAACAAAAAAAAAATTACTTCTTATGCGGTAACCTTTTATATTCTACTCACATAACTGTTTTGAGTTTCTCATGACATATGGTGTAAAAGGTTGGTCTAAATCTAATTTCTGCCAATCTGCTTTCCAATTTTCCCAGCAGTACTTGTTTAAGAGAATTCTTCCGTAAGTAGTTTATATTCTTGGCATATGTTCTCTGTACTGTCACTGCTTCTTAAGAAAAGTCGTTCTGGTATGTTCTACCTTTACACCTTGCAGACTCCCTAGCATTTTATTTGACTTACTTATTGACTCTGGACAAAGATCTCTTGGGGCTTTGTCATCTGCCCCTTTGCTGAAACTTTAAGATTTCTGGGCCTTTCCATCTGGCCTACAGTTAAACTTTTTTTTTTTTCATTTTTCAAATGCTTTATTAATTTCCAATTTATTACATCATTCATTTCCACCAGATTATGAGTTACACATTTTCTCCCTGTTTTACCCCTACCCACCAGCAGTCCCACAGTATATCCCCTCCTCTAATCTGCTTTCTCGCATATCTTCTTGCATACCCCCTTTCACTTTTCCAGTAGGGCATGGTGGATCTCTATGCCCCAGGGCCTGTATATCTTATTTCCCAATTACATGTAAAATAGTATTATTAACAGTATATATATATAAACATTTGATTTTAAAACTTTGAATTCTAGATTCATTCCCTTCCCCCCTTGTCACCTGCCCTTACTAGAAAGATAAGCAGTTCAGTATAGGTTGTACATGTGTAGCTTATGCAAAACATTAATATAGTTGATATATTGTAAAAGACTTACTATATGTCCCTCTCTCCTATCCCACCTCCCACTTGTTCTGTTCTCTACTTTGATCCTGTCCCTTTTCAAAAGTGGGTGCTTCCAACTTCCCTGCCCCCCAGCCTGCCCTCCATTCCATCATCCCCCTTCTCATCCCCTTCCCCCTACTCTCCTGTAGGGTGAGATACCCTATTTAGTGTGTATTTCATTCCCTCTCCGAGCCATATTCAATGAAAATAAGGTTGACCCACTCCCTTTTGCCTTCCTATTCTTTCCCTCCATTGTAACCATTTCCCCTTGCCTCTTCTATATGCGATAGTTTACCCCATTCTGTCCCTCCCCATCTCCTCTCATTTCCTCTCTCACCTCTTAATTTTAAACTTTCTTTTATGCATTGTCTCCTCTAATTAGAAAATGAGTTCCTTCAGAGCAGGATCTATCTTGGGTTTGATATTTGTAATCCCCCCACACTGGACACAGTGCAACATTCAACTAAATGCTTTTTTCATTCACTTACTCAGTGCTTGTCTCTGTGACTTTGCACTGCCTGCGCTCCATACCTAGAATTCACTCACTTCATCTTTGCTTCTGGGAATCCCTGACTTTCTTCAAGATTTGTCTTATTCTTAAAATTTTCCTGGTTTGCCCAGATGCTGGTGCCTTTATCTACAAGGTCATTTTGATATTGTTTTATATGTGGGTACTCTCCCAACTTGAAGGTTGTATCCCCCAAGGGCAGTTTCTGTCTTAGTTTATAGAAGCAATCCAGTAGGCCTCCACTCCCAATTCCTTGGTTTGTGAGCCCTTGTCAGTGTGCTTCCTCTTCACAATCAGCCAGTAAACACAACTGTCTTTCATCAAGGGTAATTGCCATGATGCATAGCAAGAACAGTAATTATAAAATACCCCCACCATAAATCTGAGGCAAACCTTCCACAAATTAACAGTGTCCATGGGAAAAACTGGAGTCAAACTCAAGAGCAAGTAAGATAATGTGAAGGGTACTTGTATGGCAAAGGCAATTTACAGGTTCATTAGTGTCTAGAAATAATTTTTCCTTTGGTGGAGTCCTTTTGAAGCTCTCCTTGGTTATGATATTTGTTGGGCAGTTCTCTCAGTTAGTTTCCCAGGGTCTTCTCCCCTCTATGACACTCTCTTCTATGCTTCTGAAGGTCACGTTCCTTGAGGCTGGTTTCATCTTGGGTAACTGTCTCTCTGTATCCTTGTCCATCTGCAGTGTGTATCTCTCTACACCCTGTTAGATATAATGTCTCTCATTGGTCTAGAATTGCTCCTTCATAAAGCTACATGCTTGAAATGGGGGGAATGTGGAAAAGGAGGGAAAAATTTCCTCTGTCCCCACCGAGGGTTCCTCCACAGGCAACTCCTGGCTTACAATGTCTTCAACTTTAAAATTCTGAAATTAATTCAGAGCTAAACTATTTACAATCCTCAGACGTATGGTTAACTTGTTTCTCAAACATTGAGTCCCTTCTTGACTCAGACAAATAAAGGACATATATACCATACCTCTATAGTCAATTTAACACTTCATTAATGTCTTTAGATATCTTCTGGGACTACATCAACTGAAGTAGTGCTGGGAAACCACCTCTCTCACATGCTCATGTTATCCCCCTCAATTGGTCATGCTGTGAAGGCAAAAAGCATAAGCACCACCCTATTTTAAAAATAAATAAAACTACCTGAATGACTGGACCCAAAGAGTAGTTATTAATTGTTTGATTTAAACTTGGAAGGGAGTCTCTAGGGAAGTGTTCCAAGGATCTGAGTTTATATCTGTGCTATTTAACATTTTTCATCAATTACTTTGATGATGGCATGCTTATTAAAAAGCTGGGAAAAATAGGTAACATCTTGGATGACAAAGTCAGGAACAAAGAAATCTCAACAAGTTAGAATTATGGGCCAAACCAAAGAAGATAAAATTTAGTAAAAATAAATATAAATAACTGCATTTAGGTTTTTAAAAAAATCGACTTGCCAAATGTAAGCTCAGAGACGTATGGCTAGACAACAGTGTATCTGAAACAGATCTGGGGGTTTTAATGCATGTTAATAAAAATGTTATGGGTGATCCCTACCCAGATGCTCTATTGTGATGTAGAGATTCTAACTCAATTTTAATTCAACAAACATTTATTAAGTCCCTACTAGATACAAGACATTACACTATGTGTTGGCTGTATCTTGGGTCTCCTCTTCTTTATCCTGTTCTGAACAGCTCCCATGGGTTCAATTATCATCTCCTTGTAAATAACTTCCAGCTCTATCTAACCTCTCTCCTTGGCTCTAGTCTCAAACCACCACCTGCCCCTTTGACACCTCAAACTGGATGAACTGCAGAAATCTTAAACTCAACATGTCCTAAACTGAACTCATTAACTTTCCCTTCAAATCCTCTTCTCTTCAAACCTTCCCTATTATTATTGTCTAAGGCAACACCATCCTCAGACATCCAGGCTTGGTGTCATTCCCAGCATATATCTTTAACACTCACGCTACAGATCTAATGTGTTTTCAAGACTTGTCATGTCTACCTTCATAACATCTCTTATATATACATATATACACATACATACACATATATTCTTCTCATCACACACATATATATACATATATACATATACATACACACATATTCTTCTCATCACACATATAGCTACCACTCAAATACAAACTCTGATTACCTCAAGCCTGAACTACTGCAACAGCCTTCTGCATGATTTTCTCGGCTGAAAGTCTCTCTCTATTCCAAATGCCAAAGTTATTTTTTCCTAAAACATAATTACAACTCTTCCTGTTCAATGAATTCCTCTTACCTTCTTGCTATTCCTCACACATGACATTTTATTTCCTGACTCTGTGTCTATCCAATGGCTGTTTATCACATCTGGAATGCTCTCTTCACCTGTCTTCTGGTTTCCTTTAAGACTCAAATTGAAATCTACCTTCTGCAGGAGGCCTTTCTCATTTTCTCTCAATACTACTGCTTTCCCTCTGAGATCATCTTCCGTCTCTTCTCTATATATTTTACATGTACATAACTGTTTGTATTTTGTTTCCCCCACTGGAATGCAAGATTCTTAAGAGCTTGACTTCATCTATCTTTGTATCCTCAATGCTTAGCACATTTCCCGGAACATAGGAAATTTTTTTATAAGACAGTGATGATAAATCCAGTATTTTAGGAAGATTAGTATACTGGATGGATTTAAGTGCAGAGAAATTGGAGAAAAGGAGATTAATTGGGAAACTATAATTGTTCAGGTGTGAAATAAGGGTCCAAGGTGATTGCTTAAATATGAGATTATATAATACACACAAATGTATATATGTATACCTATACATGTGTGTATATATACACATATAACACTTTGCAAATCTTAAAAAGCTATATAAATGCTATGATTAACATTGTTGTTTTTAGTAAATGTTTGCTGACTACTGATTAACAGAAGTTAAATAGTCCCTGCCATTGAAGGTTTGATGTGAAGATATAACATGTACACAGACAATTAAATTCAAAGTATATACACAGTAAATTTGAAAGAGAGAAAACAAAAACAATTAGGAGGATTAACAAGGATTTTGTAGGGAAAGAGGGCCTATGAGCTGCACTTTGAAGGAAGTTAACCATTCTAAGAGGCAGAGGTAAGGAATGAGTGCATTCCAGACAAAGGTAGCTAAGTTGTGCACTGGTATGAAGGAGAGAAAGGAAATGCCATCCTTTGGGAACACGGAACAGGCTAGCTGGATTAGAACAAGGCTTGTGTAGCTACTTTGCGAGTCCCTGCAGATGGTAACAAGGAGCTGAACTAGGGCAAAGACAGTGGATGGAAAGAAAGGGACGGATATGAGAGATGTTGTGTAGATAGAATCAATTATTCTTGACTAACAGACCACTTGTCAAGTGTGTGGTAAAGGAGATTCTTGTTCAGTTGGGATTTGGACATTAGGGCCTCTAAGATTCTTTCCAGTTGTGGGATTATGTGATATTAACATTACAAACTGCACAAGGAAATTGTAGCAAGAAAGTAAAAGGATTCTGTCACCCAGCAAATATTTGCTGAGCATCTACCTAAGGGAAACTACCTATTAGCAAGGGGGAGAAATTAAAAAATTTTGAGCAATGACATGATTATGATAGATGCAGAGGTTCTGAAGGTTCAATCAACATACACAGAAATAAGCTAGCCATCTGGGGCTATGCATAAAGTATAAAATGACATTGTTCTTGCCCTCAAGAAATTTAGAATCTAACTGGAGAAAAAGGATATACATATGTGTATATATATATATATATATATATACATACACACACACTGCAAAAGTTTATCTTAATAGATAAATGTCACATACATGTAAGGCAAACATCAATTCTGTTAAGTCAAATCAAGAAACATGTATTCTATTCAGTGCTTACTATGTGACAGGCACTATGGTAAGGGTCTAGGATGCAAGCAGAAATACAGTCCCTGCCCCAAAGGAGTTTTACATTCTAATGGGGAAAACAACACACACAAAGGAGCTAAAAGGAGAGTGGAGAAGGTAAAAGAGCCAGGCTTTGGAGCATGGTAGAGAAAATTCAGTGTATCAGTAGTACAGCCTGGGGGTCAGGGTTGGGGGAAAGGGAGGAAGAGAAATGAACACATGGTTCACTTGGGCCTGCTCTTTAAAACGGAAGTTGTAGGAGGAACCAGACAGTCAGAGGGAAAGGCAAAAGTAGAGAGTACTTCTAATGTGAGAAGTAGTATAGTGGTGAAGAAAATTTCTAGAGTGGAGAATATTTTATGATATGGTAGAGAACATCTTGTGGAGCCATACAGCCTGGAATGAATCCTGTAAGTAGTCCAGAGGACTGAACTGTGAATTGGTCGATATTAAGCTATAGTAGGGAGGGCTTCATGGATGAGATATAACCTGATTGTAAAACATGGATATGATTTAGTCAGATGTAGAAACAATGTTCCTGAAGC
Organism: Petaurus breviceps papuanus; assembly: GCF_028583685.1. NCBI lineage: Eukaryota > Metazoa > Chordata > Mammalia > Diprotodontia > Petauridae > Petaurus > Petaurus breviceps. The sequence goes on from NW_027186473.1 coordinate 54,694,967, forward strand.
CTTCTTTCTCTGTCAGCCTGTTGGATTTACTACCTAGCAGCAGTCTTTCCTTACTTTTTTTCTTCTCTCCTAACAAAAATGTTGGGCTTTGGGCCTGCTGGAGTGGTCGCCATTTGCTATACCTTATGTATACCCACCTATAAGCAATTAAATTTTTTTTTTTTTGCACAACAGAGTGATGATAAAGCCAGTGTTTTAAGAAGATTAGTATATAGGATGGATCTGAGTGGTGAGAAATTGGGAAAAGAGAGATCACTTGGGGAACTATTATAATGGGCCAGGTAGTAGCAGTGGATATGGAAATAAAGGGATAAATACAAAGGCAGAGTTAATAGCACATAGAGACTAATTAGATATAGAGGATAATAGAGGGGAGAAATCAACACTAATTAGTCTTTGAGCCTGAGTGATTGAGAGGATGATGACATATTGGTCAAGATAGGTAATTATGGCATGAGAGCTAGTTTTAGGGAGAAAATGAGTATTAAATATGGTAAGTTTGAGATGATGCTAGAACATTGAAAAGGAAATATCTATTAGGCAGTTAGAGAGACAGAACTAGAGCTGAGAACAAAGATCATGGCCTAAAAAAATACAGAAATTATCTGCATAGAGTGGCATAGTGGATGCTGGCCTGGAGGCAAGAAGTACTTGTTAAAATAGTGAGTTATTTATTATTATTATTATATATTATATATAATAGTGAGTTAATACTGAGTTAAAATCTAGGCTCTGATACTAGCTGTATGATCTTGGGCAGGTCACTTAACCTCTCTTTGCCTCACTATCCTCTTCTGTAAAATGAATAATAGCAGCTACCTTCCAGGGTTGTTGTGAGGATGAAAAAAAAAACATAATATTTGTAAAGTGCTTAGCATAGTATCTGGCACATAGCAAGTGCTATATAAATGCTACTTATTATTATCATTAAAAGTATAAAAGTTCCCAAAGAGAGACAGCATAAAGTTAGGAGAATATACAAACCTAAGGCTAAATGATAGAGATAGGAGGAAGAAGACCCAGAGAAGAAAATAGAGAAGTAAAAGTAGTAGGAGAGAATACTGAGGAGGCCAATGGAAGAGTTTCAAGCATAGGGTGTTCAACAGTGTGAGATGGTGCAGAGGCCAATGAGAATGAAGACGGGGCACCAGAGATCTTTAAGAGTATGATTTCAATAGAGAAGTGAAGCAACAAATCAGACTGAAAGGTCTTAACAAATGAATTTGTGAAGAAGAAATCAAGACAGCAGCTGTAGAACATTAATTTGAGATGCTGGAAGTTAAAGAAGATATGGAATGGTAAATACATTAGCAGTAGGATGAAACAAAGGTGTGGTGTTTTTTTTTTTAATTTTGGGGTGGGTGTATATCAGGAGAAGGTATTGGCACAAGGAGAAGTTATCAGTAGAATTAACAGACTAGAAAATTTTGTGAAACAATTTCTTCTTGAAAGGTGACAGAATACTGGTAGAAGAGTTAGTGTAGGAGAGGTCACATTTTACCCTTAGGCAAAAAGGAAGGATGAAAAGAGCAAAGAGATATGAAAGTTAGAGATGGCAAATAGTAGAATTCTTCTATCTTTTCAATAAAATAAGTATTGTTTATCTAAGTTTGAATAGAATAGCTGGGAATAAACAGGAAGTGGGCAGCAGATTTAGGGATCTTAGGAGAATGTGAAGATTTGAAACAGCTGCTGTGGGAAGTGGACCAAAGAGTCAACAAGAGATAAACTAAAGTATTGCCAAGTAACAGTGAGAGCCCAGTTGTAGCTGTATAGCAGGAATATATAATGGGTCAGCTCTGCATGGTTTTATGACTTCTCCTGCAAAGCTAATCAACCCAGAAGCAAAAGTAGAGAAAACAAGGCCTTGCACATAAGTAGGCATTAATAAATGTTTGTTGTGTTGAACTGAATTGAACTAGAAGTTATACAGATTTGTAGAAGAAAGTCTAGCATGGTTGTGAAGGAAGCAGTTAAGTGGATGAACTGGGGATCTAGCTTGGGCAAAAAAAATCAAGTCTGCCATAATAGGAGGAGTGTAATGCAAAAAGCAGGAGAAGTCTAATTAATGAATGGCAGACTACTGAAGATAAAATTTAGGCAGTATGAGTGTTGTGGTCTGAAAGGAAAGGTATGGTTTGAGATCTTGCAAGGTCAAGGATGTCTTGGGCATTGAGTTTCTCTAAGGCAAATCAAAATCAAAATAAAATTTATACAATTTATACAAAATAAAATTTATACAATCAACAAAAAGCAAGCAATCATCACTAGAAAAAGAGCCAGTCACTTTCAAAATTTCTTGATTCATTTAAGATGGTTAATTGGTCCTTCATATCCTTCATTCTCTGAATTGAATGCTTCACGCTCTCTTTAAATTTCTCAGGGAGTTATTAATAAATGAATCCTATTTCATTCACTTATTAGGTGAATCCTCATTGGTTGTTGCATTTATCAGTTTTTAAGTCTTCCAGATTTCTTTTCCTTTAAAATACTATAGACATTATATAAATTGTTTTCCTGGTTTTGCTCATTTCACTTTGCATCAGACTTCCTTGGATTCTCTGAACTCAGCACTTTTGTCCATTAAACTGTAAGCTGCTTGAGGGCAGCAGTTGCTTTCTGCCTCTTTTTCTATCCCAAACACTTAATTAACATAGTGCCTGCCGCATAGCTGGAGCTTAATAAATGGTTATTGATTGATTTCTTATTGAATAATAACAATTTCATTATTTTCATATGCAATAATTGCCCAACCATTTTGAGATACAGTGCTTAGCGGTAAATTTATGTGTCTCAACACTTTCCTCAACAAAAAAAGATAAAGATTAATGAAAGGAGTATACAACTTTAAAAACTGAAAAGTAATAATCACAAAAATCGAAATTTTGAGCATTGAAGAAAAGATAAAATTGAAAGCAAAATCCAATGAATTGATAAATCAGGAGCTAGTTTTAAGAAACTAGTAAAATAACATTACCAGATTTGATAAAATGGGAGGAAAACTAAATTGAAAATATTAAAAATTAAAAAGATTTCATAATATATAAAGGGAAAGTAAAGGAAACTAAAATAAATTTTCTTGCTTAGTTATATGCAATAAAGCCAGTAACAAATGAAATGGATGAATATATACAAAATATAAAATATCCAGATTAATAGAGCAAGAAACAGAAAAAAAAAAACCCATTCTTGGTAAAACAAACTGAATAAGCCAGAAAAGAACCTCTAAAGAAAAATATGCATGGATTTGACTGAATTCTACCAAAGATGCCAAGAATAATTCATCCCAGTGTTATAAAAATTGTTGCAAAAAAGACAAAAGAAGGATTTCTTTCAAATTCCTCTGAGACAAACATATTCCTAATCACAAAACCAGTGAGAGATAAAGCAGAGAACTAAAACTGTAGGTCAACATTTCCAGTGAATATTGGTGCAAGAATACCGAATCAAGTAATGACAAAACAGCACTATATTTTCAAAATTAAACATTATGAAATAATGGCCTCAAGGAATTTACATCTTATTGAGGGCATGAGATATAGTATGTTCACAGAAAAGTACAAGATACATTCAAAATAAATACAAAGAGATTTCAGTGGGGAGGATGTCATCACCTAGAAAGAACTGAATATTGTACATTGTGCAAATGATTAGTTAGAATGGTATGGTACTTAAACTAAGTCACAGTATATTGAAAACCTACATATTTAGAGGCAGATGAATTGGATTTTAATCCTAGTTCATTAACTATCTGTGAGATTTTTTAAAAGTGACATCCTTGATGATGTTCAATTTCCTTATACTAAATGATCACTAAGATCTCTTCTGGTTCTAGATACTACAGATCCTATGAAACTAGATTAGACTGGGGTAGGGAAATCTGGCAGTGATTTCTAAAAACAGATTCCCACTCCCACCCCAACCCCATCCCCTCCCCCCATTCTTGATTCCTATAACAAATCTTAAGTATAGCACCAGCATTCCAGATGTTGTTATGCATAGTAATAAAACAGAATAAGCTATGCAAATCCTTTGTTTTCCATGACATGTTGGAAAAACCACACATTTTGTCTTTTATACAGTTTCTCAAATATTAATAGCAGAACTTACTAGAGGTATGTATATGCAAATGCTGTGAAGACATTTTAAACAATCCTACTGTGGCTATTACTATATGTCTGCATCATTTTATCAGTGCAGAAAGGAACAAATGCAAACTTGGTCTACACATAGCATAGATTTGGGCTATTACTTGACAAAGATACTTTTTCTGCTTCTCTAAATAGGCTTTTAAATTTAAATGTGAAAATAAGTTAACTTACCAGTACACTTGGAATCCAACAATGAAGGCTGTAAATTTTTATTTTGAAGTGGTTGGGGCAGGGGGAAAAAGTAGTTGCACATATGGATGTGGTTAAGGTAAAAACAGATGTTTGTTGCTTTTCTTTGCAGCAACACTCAAAGTTTGAAATTGGGTCTCCCTCCACTCTTGCTTCATGTTTATGACTGAAATTACTATAAAACTAGTTTAAGGAAAAAGAAAAAAAAGTTGCTATCATATTTAAAAGTAGCTGTTGTTAAAAAAAAAGTCAAAGGAGAGGAATGTTCTGTTAAAGTAACTGTTAGTAGTTATTTACTATATGTAAAACATTTGAAATTGGTATAATTTGCACATTTTAAAAACAGATATAAACTGGCAGATCTACCTGGTCATTAAGTTCTATTAAGATACCTTACAATGTACCTCTTAGTCTTATGTATTTAGAGGAGCCTGTATAAGGCTAAAATAGTGGGTTTGCCACTGTTCCTAACTCATTTTTTCCCACTATTAAAAAAAATTAATTAATAGTATTCCGTATTTTCTACTTGGCTGCTAGCACATAATTATGATTGCCAGTTTTCCCTTTGCCTTAACTCATCTGTAACTTAAGAGGGCAGAAGAACACCCTGTTTATTTGACATGTTTCACCTCAACCCTTGCTATTGAGTAATTCAGGGTGATTAGCTGATCTGCCTGATTAGCTTCTTCCTTATTCTGAGGCCTCTGTTAAAATCTAGCTTTGATAACAGTGATCCAAAAAAAAAAAAACAAAACATCCTGATCAGATAACTACTAAATGGTGATATGTCAAGGTTTGTACTTAAATTCCTAGTGGACAAAAATCCAGATAACATTCACCACTGAGGCCAAGACAAGGCTCAGAACAATTAAATATACTTGTTTAGTACGGGGTGCAATTATGGGAGAGAAAATGTTTTATAATACTTTTAGCCCCCTCTTAGATAGCATTCCCACCTGAAAAAGGATTAGCAAAGAAAGCACCATTCAGAAACAGTTGCCTACTCTCCAACCTCCTACTTGACCTAGGGATAATGTATTCTCCTTGGCAAAGTAAAAAAAAAACAAAAAACCCCACAATAAAACAGTTTAAGTGCTCAGTCTTTAAATGTACTTATCTCCAAAAATAACACAGCAAACTTTATATATACATGCACAATTGTTAACTTAGAATATCAGTACATATTAAACTAACCTTTTAAGTTTAGGTAATACAGACATATATAGCAGAGCATGAAAATATTTGAAAGCATAATTGCAAAAGATAAAATATCCTTCCCAGAAAACTTAATGGATATTCCAGCATGTGAAACATTTAAAATTAATTCAGTCAAAAATGTCAAAATATAGAAAATAATTCTGTCCCTTGTCAAAGCACATATGAAAGTATTTAACAAAGGGACCCTGAAGGTTGATGAAAAAGGAACTTAACTGAAAGGCAGTATGGCTAAGTGAAGAGGGTGCTGGCCTTGAAGCCAGGAAGTCCATGTTCATGGCAGATGATACTGGATAAACATTTAAGTTGCTAATAAGGAGTTAATATGCCTTGATATGCAGGGTTCCTTATATTAATGAAATCACAAATACATAAAAGAAGGAACTGAACTGATTCTACCTAAACATCTAGTTTTTAATTCCTTATCTTGTTTTATTAAAAAAAATACCCTAAAATAATGAGCACAGGCAAAAACTGAAGGGTTAAGGTAAGGGTACAAACCAGAAATAGGTTTATATTCATTAATCAGTATTTAAAATATTTAGACTGTTACTATAACAAATCTAAACAGAAAAATATATATTTATCTCCAAGTGAAAAATTTGCAACCAGAAGTCTCTGGATGTAAATGCATGTGATGGTGCCTCAGAGTAGAGAAATTTTTAGAAAGCTATTTATTATTTTTTAAAAGGGAAATCTAATTGAAAACTACAACAATAAGTTGATGGCGAAAACTAGAAGACAATATTGGTAGAAATTAGGCTTAGACCGAATCTCTTCACTATCTTTCATGCCCCAAATCCAATATGTTGATTTTACCTCCGCAACATCTCTCCAATACTCCTCACCACTGTCACTGCCACTATTCCATTACAGGCTCTCATTATCTCACACCTGGACTACTATAATGGCCTACTGGTAGGTTAACTTGCCTCAAGTCTCTTCCTACTTCAGTCTATTCTCCATTCAGTCATCAAAGTGATTTTTCCCAAAGCACTGCTTTGATTATGTTATCCCCTTACTCAATAATCTCCAATGGCTCTCTCTTGCTTCCAGGATCAAATCAAAATTCTCTGTCTGGCATTCAAAACCCTTTATAACCAAGCCCCCCTCCTACTTTTCTAGTATTCTTACATCTTATTCCCCAATATATACTCTTTGATCCAGTGACACTGGTCTCCTGGCTGTTTCACAAACAAGACACTCCATCTTTCAGCTCAGGAATTTTCTCTGGCTGTCCTCCATACTTGGAATATTCTCTTCTTCAACTCTGACTACAGACTCCCCTGGCTTCATTTAAGTCTCAACAAAAAAATCCCATCTTATAGGAAGCCTGTCCTAACTCCTCTTAATTCTAAAGCCTTCCCTCTGCTAATTATTTCCTATTCATCTTATATATACCTTTCTTGTATACATTTGTTTGCTTGTTGCCTCCCCCACTAGACTGTAAGTTCCTGAGGACAGGGAATCTTTTGCCTGTCTTGTATCACTAGCCCTTAGCACGCTGCCTGGCTTATGATGGGTACTTAATAAATGTTGATTGATTGATTATGCCTTACCCTATATGCCACATTAACCTCAAATTGTATATGTACCCTAAGTGTAAAAAGTCACATTACTTAAAAAAAGCATTAGAGAACTTTTATAGCTATAGTAAGAGAGAATTCTTAACTAAAGAACAAAGGAGAACACAAAAGATAAAATAGAGAAGTTTGATTACATGAAAATTCAAAGCTTTTTTTCCCCCCAAACAATCAATACAACTAAGATAAGGACAGCTCACATTGGGGAAAAATATTTATTTATGTAAAGGGTTTGACATCTAAGATATTTAAGTTATGCATGCAAATACAAAAATCCAAGAGCCTTTCCCCAGTGGATAAATGGAAAAAAAAAAAGTATGAACAAATACTTCTCAAGAGAACTGCTAACAATTAACAATCCTATTCAAGAATGGCCCACATTAGACAATAAGAGAAATGCTAGTCAAAACAACTCCTGAGGTTTTTCCTCACAATCAGCAAATTGGCAAAGATGAGAAAAAAATGGAAGAGACAATAATTAAGAGGCTTCGAAAAGACAAGCATACTAATACACTATTGTCGGAGATGTGAATTAGTTCATACTGGAAATCACTTTAGGAATCAGGCAGAGAAAGTGACTAAGGTGTCCATGTGTTTTGACCCAGAGATTCCCCTGTTAGGCAGAGGGCCAAATGAAGTTAGTCAGACAGAAAGATAACAAATACGCCAAAATATTCACAGACTTACTTTACCAAGAGAACAGAGGTAAAGTAAGTCCTAGCCTGTTGAGTGGGAATTGGTTAAACAAAGTACAGCGCATGAGTGTAATGGAATATCATTGTAAGAATGATGAAAAGAAAGAATTCAGGGATACATGGGAACACTGATGAATTCAAGCAAAATAAACAGAATTAGGAACACAACATACACAATGACAGCAATGAAAATGGAAAGAATGACAAGAACAAATAAAACTGAACACAGCATAATTTTAAAGAATAGGACCGCCCCTTAGAGAAGAATTGGGATATATGCACCTCCCTCTCTGCTTTGCTGAGGAGGAGTCGTGGGGGGAATACAGTATAGAATATTACATAGTCTGTCAAATACCGCTGATGTGTTGGTTAGTTTTGTTAAACTGTTTTTTTTCATCTTTTTTTTATTCTTTGTTACAAGTTATGATGGAGGGATAAAAAAGACTTAAAAAAATAATACAGTGATATAAAAGCAGAGAACAGAAAAGAATTTTTACAAATTTGAAAAAGTATTTTATTAGTATGTTTATTTAAAAATACGCACAGGGCAGTTTCTAAGGCAAAACAGCAAGTGATCATAGTTTGTAAAAGTGTGGTCAATTTTCCCATTTGGACTTTGTAACCGAGTCCATGCATTCCAGGCATATTAAACTGAGGCCTAACTCAGTCCCCCTACAATTCGCAGTTCTTGCAGCTGTCCATCTACTGCAGTGTAATCCCAGCTGCCAATCTGAAAGAAACCAGCTAGTCAGAGCAGACACAACCAAGAGAAACAAATGTCACTCAATAATGTTCAGAGGCACTGTGTTCACGGATAATTTCAAACAGTATCTCTCTCTAGAACATTGATGTGCTCATTCAAAACACCTACATCTCTGGCTACTGGAAATCAGCAGATAAAGTTAGCAGTAAGCCTGGAAAAAAACCATAGGGTGGTGTTTCTAAGTGTTTGCCAATGAATGCAAAGATCCAAATGGAATCAACTTCTTCAAGACATGCACTGGACAATATATTTACAACATTCAAAAGTTGAAGGCTTGCTACTTCCCTAAAATTATGTCTTAAGATCAAAGAGGAATTTTAAAAAATAGCACAAGAACTATCATTCATTTGGTCAACACTGATTTATAAAGGTGGGATGTAACAGTTTTTTTTACTGTCTACCATAAGAACAAAGAATTATAAGACCTGGCCCCTGACCTCAAGAAAGCTTAAAGCCTAGTTAGGTAGACAATGGATTGAACACACATGCATATGAAACAGTATCACAGGTGTGGCAGGGCTAGAGGGCAAACACAAGGCTACACACTTGTTGCTAATGAATCTGGTTTTGTTAGTTTTGTAGCATAAAAAAAGGCAACTGAAGTAAATGCTTTTCAGATACATGTAAAAACGTGATTATTCACAGTTACAGCGTTTGATTTCTCATTATAATAAACGCAAATACCTATTATTTCTGACTTATCACCAATACCATCATACCTGGAAAGAATGAAACGTTTGTGACTAAATGTTAGTCATGTTATTATAAATGGATCAAAAACACTCTTTAAGAAACTAAACAAAAACTCACTCCTAGCAATACTGCATTGTTGCTGTTATAAACATTTAGAAATTTGCAAAACACATTAAGCTAATTTTTAAAATAAGGTTTTTAAAATGAACTCAATTTCAGCAACATAACACTGGAAATAAAGTGCTGGGGCCTGGAGTCAGAATTAAGCCTCAAAATTTACTAGCTGTGTGACCTTGGGCAAGTCACTTAACCTCTGTTTGCCTCAGTTTCCATAACTGCAAAAATGCAGATAATAGCACCTACCTCAAAGTGTTGTTTTGAGGTAAAATGAGATAATATTTGTGAAATGTTTAGAATGGTGTCTGCGCAAAGCAGCCACTTAAAAATGCTTATTTTCTTCCTTCTCAATATTCTCAAAGCAATACTAGCATAAATTAAAATATAAAGAATTAAATTTATTCACTCTAGGACTCCACCATCTTCCCATTTTTAAAACCAGCTCTGCATCTGAAGGAAGCAAACAGGCTGATAAATACTTAATTGTGTAAGTACCCAGGCAGTATCTCGCAAAGGTCAGTATTCATTAGGTAAATGCTAGTAAGGAAAAATACTTTATAAAAGCAGCATTTATTTGTCTTAAGCTTTTGAGATATGAAACTTAACTAACCACATACCTTTGAGGATGTTATTGGTTATAAAGGCATTAAACAAATGTACATATAACTTATCTAGACAAAGACTCTGGTGCAGCTAATATAACAACTAAGCTTTCTTAGCTGTCCAAGAAAAAATAAAAAAACCTGTTTTGTTGTGAGATGTAACTAAAAAAATCTGGCTTCATTTTATGGTATTTTTTATGTAGGTTTTCAATTAAAACTTGACTAATCCTTAACATTTATTTGGCTTTTCACTGCACAGTTCCTGTACTGCACTATGTCAACTGAGCCATCTGGGTAACACACGTCAGGCCAGAGATGCTTCAGGGATTGTTTCTACCATACTTTGAACTGTGTCTGTACAGATTCTTAACTTATTGTACTCGACACTTCTAATTTACTGTTCTGCCACAATGTTTTGTAATCACCTTACTCTATTTCTTAAAACCCACTGTAGCCACAACAAAGATTTGTGCCCCACCTGCTAAAAAACAGGCATACAGATCACTCTCCCAACTATTTAGCAAATGTTAACAATGCTATAAATACCAATTGTGTTTATACTTTTTGAAAGATTCACTGCTGCCAGTGTTCTGCAGCAGTGTTAGAGCTGAAATAAGCTAGTGGCTCCCACCATGAAAGTAATTGAATTGGAGGCCAAAAATGCTTTTCCTCGGATAAGATATCAGCTCTGCTACTGCTGTCATGAAACTGGGGTCATGTAAATCTAAACACTTCTGTTGCTTCTTTTGGAAAGCAGACAATCTCAGAGCAATATGTTGTTTTTGAACTGTATTTGGAAGGAAAATTTTATGATACAGAAAACCAACCACTGACATTAAACATACACTTGGGAGAGAGTTTGAGGATCTATCTCATTTTTTTTAAACCAGGAATAGTAAGAACTCCTCCCAACTCCAAAGAAGTAAAAATGGCTGAGGCAGAATTTCAAAAGGTAGTATTCAAAAATCTCTCCAAACTTTTTTTTCTTAAATGTAGGAAACAAAATTAAAATATTTTAAAAGAAATGAGGAAGCAGTTAAGAAAACCGATGGAAAATTTGTGACATATGAATGTAATGGGATATTGCTGTACCATAAGAAATAATAAATATGAAGATAAGAAACAAGGGAAGCCTTATATGAACTGATGCAAAGTGAAGAGCCAAGAAAAGAATATTTGTAATGACTACAGTGGAATTATAATATTAAAAATCCTAAATGCTTTAAAATTAAAATGAATTAATATCAGCACAAGAGAAGAGTTGAGAAAATATACTTCCTTTCCTTTGTGATAGGGAGGGGATGGAGGCGATGAAGAATCACTGTAGAATACCGGCAACTGGGGCAGCCAGGTAATCACAGCGAGTAAGAGCACTGGCCCCAGAGTCGGGATGACCTGGGATCAAATCTGGGCTCAGACACTTTAGCACCCACCCAGAAACACCTGGCTGTGTAACCTTGAGCAAGTTACTTAACCCCAATTGCTTACGGGCAGCCAGGTGGCGCAGTGAGTAAGAGCACTGGCCCGAGTGTCAGGATGACCTGGGATCAAATCCGGGCTCAGATACTTAGGACCATACCCAGAAATAACTGGCCATGTAACCTTGAGCAAGTTATTTAACACCAATTGCTTAAAAAAAATACTGGCAACTGTCAGCCATGGTTGTATGTTGGTTGGTTTTGCAGAACTACTATTTTCTCTTTATTCCTAATCGTTTGTTGTAAGGTATGTTTAACTGGTAGGAGTTGGAGAAGGGATAATTTGGAAACAAAGGTGACATAAAAATATAGCAATAAAAAGATATTAAAAAGAAATGAAGAAAACAGCATTCTCTAAGGTACCTCCTTACAAAAGTTGGGACCACAGGAAAACTGAAAAGTATACAGTTGTTTCAGTTGTATCCAATTCTTCATGACCTCATTTGGGGTTTTCTTGGCATTTCCTTCTCCAGCTCATTTGACAGATGAGGAAACTGAGATAAACAGGGTTAAGTTACTTGCCCGGGGTCACACAGCAAGCAAGGGTCAGAGGCCAGAATTGAACTTAGGAGAAATGACCTGCTTGACTCAGTTTAGCAGTAATCAACTCAATAATCAAGACATTGTTTTGTGCCCTGCAAGTAGCAAGGGAGTGTTGCCAACAATGGTAAATCTACTGTGCTCTGGTGACTTGACCTGCAATATGAGCAGAGGTTGGGAGAGTAGCTATAGAGCTATATATAGAGGATTGTCCACTCCTAAGGATCACCTAGAGAAAGATTTATAGTTTTCTTCCTCTCTTGTTGTAGGCTTTAGCCATACAGTCCGTTTTCTAGTGCATTTCCTTAATCAGATCTTTGATTATTTGAATACTTCTATAATGACATTTGTTATAGCACCCTAACCAGTATGAGCACTACAGCTAAACTGAGAAGTATGGATCTTGTGTCACAAAAATGCTGTTGCTGACCAAGTACATAAAGGATCATTGTTTTGTTTTGGTTTTACTTTTATAAAGAGACTTAGACTGCTTGCCTGACAGTTATATGGACTGCAGGTTTATAGGAAAAAGTTTTGTGTGCTGACCTAAAAACCCTGGATAATTAAAGGTTCAAATATTTGATTCCTTTTTGGAGCCCCGCATATATTGAAGGCTTACCTGATCCTAGTTTCTTGAACTGAATTTGTTAATCCTATTGTTGAGTGAGGACGGAATTCCACTTAGATTGGCTTTGCTGAAGCAGAGATCCATGAAGAAAATCTGAGATGCCCTAAATTCTTTCAGGAAATCAGAGAATTTTGGCATTCCCCAGGTAGAAAGGGCTACCTGGAGATTTTGTCTGGAATTATAGTTGGATTCCTTATATGTTTTAGGGATTTCCAGAGAATAACTTGGATTCCCTATAATTGCTGTAGGTACTCAGAACAAGTGTATGTTATTACATCTAGTGAGTGAGGTAGGCCAAAAGGAGAGGGAGTAGAGGTAAGGGAAGGTGAATCCCCCAGTCCTTCATCCTAAATTCCAGTGCTGGTTTGGTTTAACACTTGGTACCTAAGAGAGTTACGACAAAAAATTGGTTTGGTTTCTTGTTTCAAGGTGAGGTGACTTCCAAATGACCATAGGTCCTAAATGCCTGTGGTGAGATCTCTACACAGTCTGGGAAGCCCTACAGCAAGTGTTCTTGCTTCCTTTTGGTCCCAGTCCCTCCTGCTGTAGGATCACCATGGCCAGCCACATGACTGATAGCAATCGTTGATCCCTCCAGGTACTGATGTCTAATGGAATAATAGGTGCAGCTGAGGCAAGACAGCTACATAGATTTTTCTGTGAGCAGCTGTGATAGTAATGGAATGTGGAGATTCCCCTGTATTGGGCTTGGTTTTCAAATTGATTGTGTTAAAACCCAGAGCTTGTTAATCCCACCTGTGGGATGGACTTGTTGATGTGAAAAGAAAGTCCTGAACTGGGAGGAGCTGGTGACGTAGATCTGGAGAGACAAGAGAGAGGCGGAAGAACTTTTTTTTTTTTGGAAACAGCACCTCGTGGAGAGAGACTAAGAAAATTGCTGGTGGCCGCTTTGAATCGCCCTGGACTTTTGAGACCTGCCCCCTGAGCTGCCAAGGACTGAGGAGACATGGCTGTTTTGCTGGTACTTTGTCTGTCTGTTTTGATGTTGTTTTGCCAGATTTGTCCACTGGTGAAAGACAGTCCTGTTGAAGAAGTCCTGGAACCTGGCTATTCGCTAAGAAGCCCTGAGACTGTCCTGCAGACAGAGAGTGAATACTGTCCACTGGTGAAGGACAGTGCTGTTGTTGTAGGGGTCTGGAGACTGTCCTGCAGACAGAATGAATACTGTCCACTGGTGAAGGACAGTGCTGTTGTTGCAGGGGTCTGGGAACCTTTCTGTTGGTTCAGAAGCCCTGAAGAAGGATTTTCTTGTTGTATGTTTACAGAAATCCTGGGAGAGGGCTTTGCTAATGTTTTCAGGGGTTCTAGGACTGTTCTACAGACAGAGGATGAATTAATGAAGGGACTAGCAACATATCTTGTGGCCTTGCTAAGCCTTATCTCCCCAGGAACTAAGATTGCTGAGAACTTGCCTCGTGTCCAGATGAAGAAAAGACCTCCATTTGGGTATTAAGTGCTGAGCTTAAACTTGATGTAACTCTGGGGTAGATTCAATTGTGATCCAGGGGTGGGGAACTTTTGACCTTTTTGTGTTCTACGGTTGAGCAAATGAATGTATTTTACTTATGTTTGGAAACTAATCTCCATTTGAGAAGAGGGGCTTTGTGGTGGATTAAATGAAGGTATAGCCTAGGGGTGGAGAAGTATTTAGACCAGGAACTTTGTAATTGATTGAATGATTGGAAGGTCCTGGGGTGGGGTAGTCCTTGGAGATTATTTAATCACATTTAGTAAATGCTGTATTTGGAATGATGTCATGTTTTGATCTTCTCTGTTCTTGGTTGGTCACTGAATAAAATGGAGAGCACCTATGCTGGTATTCTGAACCTTGGGAAATTGCCTTTCTTTGGGTATTACATTACAGCAGCACAAAGTGTGCTATGCCCAAGACAAACCGTATGACTTCGTTGGTGTGATTAACACCTACCTGCCTCCACTGTTTATGGAAATCCAGAAAGGATGCTCAGAAGAGAATGGAAAGATGTTTTATGCCCCAGTGAATCTTGCAATAACAGAAGCTAATAAAGTGGCATCTGACTATGCAGAAAATGAATTGTAATTATTTTTAAAAAACTATGGACTTGATTGTTGAATCAGAAAGTGCCTATGCACCATCCACCAGTATTTTAAACCTGTCTGACAAACTCCAGAGCAAAACAATGAGGAAGAAGGAGGTGGAACAAGTGCTCTAGATGTTTGTTCAGGACAAGAGGCTTTCAGAAAGTCATGGTGAATACACTTTACATACTCGCTGCATCATGGAACTGGATCAGTATATATGCAAGATGTATCAAGATGTCAAAAAGTACATCTTCCACAGCCTTGCCATTCAGGACCAGTTCTCTGAAACCTGGGAATTAAAATGCATTTACCTTGCATTGCAAAGTATGAGACTCGAGATTTAGTTCGACCAGACTCCCATTTGCTATCGAATACCCCAAGAACACCTAGAAGAGTCTCATCTAGTTCAATATTGAATCAGGATTTTCTGCAGCAGAGTTAAACATTCAGATATGTTCAAAAGGATAAAATGTACTAAATGGTCCTATTTTGGAAGCAGCTAGGTGGCACAGTGAATAGAGCACCAGCCCTGGATTTAGGAAGACCTGAGTTCAAATGTGACCTCAGACACTTAACACTTACTAGCCGTTGGGTAAGTCACTTAACCCTAATTGCCCTGCCTTCCCCCTTCAAAAAGCAAAAAAAAAAAAGGTCCTCTTTTGAACTGATTAATCCATTTTTAAGAATTTTATATTAATTAGTCTTGCTTATTTGTATTGACTTGCTAATAATCTAAGTAAAATAATTTTAATTTTAAAAAAGTGTTCTTAACCTGGGATTGATGAACTTTTTTGTTTCTTAAAATTTTGATAATTGTTTCAATATAATTGGTTTTCTTTGTTATTTTGTGCATCTTATTTTATAAATTTAAAAATTCTCAGAAGATAGATTTTATCAGACTGCCAAAAGGGTCTACCACACAAAAAAGATTAAGAGAGAGACTCTACTCAGGGGTAGGTTTCCTTATGAAATAAGAGACAGGATTTTTTTTTCTTTACACACAAGGAAGGCAATCTAGTCTAGCTGCAGCAGCAGGGCACCCAACACAGGAGTAAGAGGCAGCATTAGTTAAGCCAAACTATCAACATTTCTGTGACAACCATGTCCCTTCAGACTGTGGTGGAGACAGGCCAGGAATCAGAATCCAAGAGCCTTGGGCAGGGTAATGCTCACAATGCAATGCCCACAGCCACCATCTTAGGAGCATGGCACTGGCTCCTGCAGGTACTGCAGCGATGCCCACTAAAGACCCAGAAAAGAAAATTCTTGCCACTGAAGTCCTTGGCTCTTTCAAATGGTTCAACACCAGAAATTAATATGATTTTATCAGAGGAAATGACTTCATTATAGAGAGGCACAATCATTTGCTTTGCTGCCTTACTTTAAAGACTCTGAGATCTTTCCATTTGATGTGCAGTTAAAACCTTCCACATAATCTCTCCCATTAGAAAGTAAGCCCCTTGAGAGCAGAGACTCACTTTTCTATTTGTATCTCCAGGGCTAACTACAGTGCTTTGCACATAGTGAACACTTCAAAGCTTTATTCATTCATGCTTCATTCATTTGTTCAGCCTTTAACTACTTTGGGGAGTGTGGAAGGCCATTTCAGACAGCAAGAAAGACCTCCCCTGTTAAGTACTGAGTAGGAACCTATTTAATTTTGTTAAATGCCTTTTGTTTGTTTGTTTTTGTTAAATGCCTTTTATGGAATCTGCATAATTGTATTTGGGACAACTATAATCTGTTGTATATGTAGAATTGCATAAGATCTGTGCCACACTGACTGTTTTGAGATTCTTTTCTGCATAGCACCAGGGAGGCAATTGAAAGGATAACATTTATGCCTTCCTGGGACCCCAGAAAAATGATCTGCACTGGGGAGATGCTGAGTGCATACAAAAAGCACTATGGCTAATTTGTTTAGGACAACAAATTTTTAAACTGGGGGGGGAGGGGTGTGGTGTAGTGTGGTGGTATGTATGGAGAATATGGGAAAGGGGAAAAGAGTATAATAGGGAGATTGGACAATGAAAGGACAGTCCTAACAGCATATAACATATGGTCTGCCTAGTATCAACCCACAGGGAATCTTGGTGAGCCTGATTCTGGAAGCTGGTGACATGACAGAAGGGGTCTCCATGACTTAGAAAATGTACATGTAATAATACATAATATTATCTAAATGAATAAGAAAAAGACACAAAGCTTTAAGAAAAAAAAGAATTTAGATTGGGGGATAGGTAGGAATTGAGGACATAAAGGGTGGAAGAAATATATTCTAAAGTAGGGGAAAGAACATTAGGATGTATTGGGGGATTCATGGGAGATCAGATGGTAACAACTAGAATTAAGTAACTGAATTCAAATCACTTAATCATGCTCTAACTCAGATCCTCCAACTGAAAGCAAAGGTTGATCAATGTGCTGTACTTCAAGGTGAATAAATATAATCATGAAACACTAAATAGGGTAGACAAGTATGGTTCAGTGGGCCACATAATAGAAGAACTATACAAGGATCTAAAAAGCTAAGGGTTCACATGATGATCAAGAATCAATGAAAGCGGCTATAAATAACTTCCAACATCCAAGTACCATAAAAATATTTAAAATGCAATATGGTAAATAACTCATTGATTCAGAGGTCATTTATTCTAAATGTAAAAAGACTAAGAACCCAGAAATAAGTAAAAGAAAACAAAAAGGTCTCAGAAGAGTCAAAATTTGTGTCACAAAAGCTATATTTTATTAATAGGTGATCCCCTCAAACCATTGTTCAAAACTATTTATTCTTGCTTTGGACATAATTCTAACAAGCATCGTTCTTTGCTTTCCTAACCCAAACCAGAATACATACAAAAATTCAGGTGAGGCTTTGAGTCAAAAGATAAGTGCAATGAAATAGCAAAAAAATGACCAGTTCGTGTAAAGAAAGGAAACAAGAAAATTATAAAAAATGTTATTAGCAGCATTAGCATATGACCAAGTAGTTCTAGGTGGCACAGCAGAAAGAGTACCAGCCCTGGAATCAGGGAGGCCTGATTTCAAATTGAGCATCCAACACTTACTAGTTGTGTGATCCTGGGCAAGTCACTTAACCTCAAATGTGGATTAATAATAACAGCTACTTCCCAGGATTGTGAGATCAAAGAAACAGTAATTGTAAAGTATTTAGTACAGTGCCTGGCATTACAGTAAGTACAATATAAATGTTAACTATTATTACCATCATCATCATCATCATCTCCTGCCTTGAAGAATTCACCACTTTACAACATGGCAGAATAAGAAAAGAATTTTAGGGCTGAAAGGGAGCTTATTGCAGACTCTAACCCTTTTATTTTATAAATAAAGGTCCAGAGAAGTTTCTCAAGGGCACATAGCTGATTTAGTGACAGAGAAAAAAGAGAACTAAGTTTTCCTTTTTTCCAAGATCTGTATCCTTTAAAATTTTTTTTTCATTTTTATTATGAACAATATCAACAAACACTAACATTTCAATCCAAATAGGATTGGCTATAAAACTATGAACTTTTTAAAGTAATTTGTCTTTTAGAATGTATATTAAATTTAACATAATTGAAATGAAACTACCCTGCTTGCCCACAACTCTTTTTGTAACTTCATTATGCTTGCTTCCGTGTATTTTTAAAATGTTTCATTGGTGTTATTTTCATTCTTTTCTTCTTTTTGTTTTTTTATATCATTACTCATCAACTTTCCTACCCTACATACCCCTGTTGCCCCACAGAGGTTCTTCATTTTAACTAGTAAATAGAATCGGGGCGGCTAGGTGGCAGAGTGAATAGAGCACCAGCCCTGGAAGTCAGGAAGACCTGAATTCAAATTTGACCTCAGACACTTGACACACTTATTAACCATGTGACTTTGGGCAAGTCACTTAGCCCCAATTACCCTCCAAAAAGCAAAAACAACAACAACAAACCCCTAGTAAATAGAATCAAGCAAAACAGATCAAAACCATGACTATGTATGAAAGTTCATGTCATCATTCTGCTCCACAAATCTTTTTTGAAGCTCTAGTCTAAGGGAAGGGAAGCATGATTCATTAGTCTTCTGTCATACATACCGAGTTGTGTGTTTCTTTGAAATGGTGTAGTAATTATATAAATTGTTCTCCTGGTTTTGCTTATTACTTCACTCTGCCATCAGTTCATACAAGTCTTCATGGGTTTCTCTGAAGCTATCATTTCTTATGGCACAGTAATATTCCATCACATTCATATGCCATAATTTGTCTAGCTATTCCCTAATTCATGGACCCACTTTGTTTCTAGTTCTTTGCTACAACAAAAAGTTTTGCAATAAATGTTTTCTACTTGTTTTTTTTCCCCTCTGTTTCTGATCTATTTGGGATTATGTGCCTAGTTATATCACTGGATCAAAGGGTATGCACAATTTAGTGATTTTTAGACTATAGCTCCAAATTGTTCTCTAGAATGGTAGGATTAATTCACAGCTTTATAACAGCATATCAATATACCTGTCCTTCTTTAGCACTTTCAACAATTTCTATTTTCCTCTTTTGTTATTTTTACCAATCCCATTAAGTATGAGGTAGAATTTTCATTTTAATTTCTCTTATTACTAGTGAATTGGAGTATTTTAATATATTTATTGATAGTTTGCAGTTCTTTTGGAGACCGCTAGTTCATAGCCTTCGATCATTTTGTGGAACAGCTTTTGTTCTCATATATTTGCATCAATTCCCTATATAAACTTATATCATAGACCTTTATCAGTAGACATTTGCTACAAGTATTTTTCCCAAAGTTAATTGTTTCCCTTTAAATTTTAACTACACTTTTTTTTTGGCTTATCCAAACTTGAATTTTATGCAATTGAAATTGTCCATCTTATCTTTCATAACATCTGCAGCTTGTTTAGTTAATAATGTTCTCCCTAGTTATAGTTATGAAAAGTATCTTCTTTCCTTCTCGAATTTATTTATATGATTATATATATATATATTAATATCAAGCATATATCTCTGGCATATTGTGGTATGTAGTATAGGATATTGGTCTAAATCAGGGGTTCTAAACTTCTGGGTCATGGATAATTCTAACAATTCTTTCTCAGAATGTTTTTAAATGCATAAAATAAAACACATAAGATTTTGAAGGAAACAAATTATCTTTAGTTATAAAAACATAAAAAAAAATTAACAGGCTCATGTACATCTAATTTCTGCCAGTCTTTTCAGTTTTCTCAACTTTTTTTGTAGAATAAGGAATTCTTACTCTATCCATCAAAATAGGGTTTAAAAGTCAACACATTTTAAAGGAATAAATTTCTATGATCTGGAAAGTTTATTGTTGACAAATACCTTATTCTATAACAATGACAGATACATGATGTGTTACTCCTGAATACAGTGTTTGGACATACTGCTAGAAAAAGTCATCTACACAGAAGGACAAATTCCATACACACCAAAATATCAATAGAAACACTTTTTAGTGGCAGAAAAAAATAAAACAAATTGGGAAATGACTGGTGAATACTTTAACAAATTGTGCTTATAAAAATATAACTGATGATTAGTTTGCTGCTAGGAAGAATTCAGAGAAACACAGGAAGATGTGAATCAACTAACAGAGAATCAAGTAAATGAAACCGGAAAAACAATAATCAGAATGATAACAATAATGTACACCACGAAGGTTAAAAATTAGCAGAAGCAGGAGCAGTGATTCTACAATGCAGAATCAAATTTAGACTTGATGTTATGAAAAATTTTCTAATAATTAGAGCTACTCAAAAGGAGAACTGGTCTCAAGAAGCTATGGATTCTCCTTTTCTTTCTCAGTGGAGGTCTTTAAGCAGGGACTATTTAGATGATCACATGACAGATAAGCTTTACTAAAGATTCCTTTATGGACATAACTTGGGCTAAATGGACATGAGGTGGATAGAGAGTTGGGCATGGAGTCAGGAAGACTTATCTTCCTGAGTTGAAATATGGCCTCAGACACATACTAGCTGTGTGACCCTGGGCACAACACTTAAGTCTGTTTGTCTCAGTTTCCTCATCTGTAAAATGAGCTGGAAAAGGAAATGGCAAACCACACCAGTATCTTTGCCAAGAAAACCCCACATGGGGCACAAAAGAGTCAGACATGACCGAAAAATTATTAAACTGAGGACACGTAAGACTCTTATAATGCCAAAATTCTGTGATTCTGAGAACAATCTCAGTCCTTTAGAATAAATCATGGAACACATTTTCTTTATTTTGTAGATCTCTACCAAGGCCAAGTGAGATTGTAATTACAGTGGGATGAGGGAGAATATAAGTCAAAATTGTGACTTACTATTGGTGACAGAGGAAGGATGCAGTAAAAGTCTAAGCTTGGAAATCTACCTGGTAGCTTATTCAGATATGGTATCCTCACTATTCTAATATTCTTCCCAAAGTTAAAGATTTTTAAGGTTACTGCTAAAGACTTTAAAGAGTTAAATACAATGGCCTTTTCTCAGTTCTTATCTTATATGACATCTATGTAGGTTTTTTTACTTTATATTCTGCACCTATGTACAGAATATAAAAAACAACCTGTATTTTGCATAATCTAATAAAGTCTTAGCTAATCAATTGCCCCAAATTAGACATTTGTATCAGATGAATTTTCTTTAAAAAAAAAAAATCAGATTATAGTACTGCCCAGATTGGAGAAAGGAGAGATTATAAAAGCAAGGAGACCAGATATTGCAAAAGTCTAAGCAGTAAGTTGTGAAGGTTTGCATCCTAGGTTAAAAATTTTCACCACATAATTCCTCTCTACATCCCCAGTTTTTTTAGGTAATGAGTTATGTTAGCAAACACTAACATTTTGAGTGCAATTATTTCCCTTTAAACATGTGGTTTAAAACAAACTGAGGCCCTCTAAATGCTGTATCAATATAGTCAGCATTGTAAACTTTTTCACTGAATAAATTCACAAAAGAACAGACTCTAAAGAGTTTGAAGAGTACACAGAAACAATTTAATCCTTACTCAATCAAGAATTCCTCCTATAACACTGCTAGTAAGTGGGTGAACCATTCATTTTACTGACAACTTTGCTGTGATTACACTAAATAAGAATGATACAGGTATTGGAAAAGGGGAAATTGTCTTAAAGAGGACTATAAATACAACTGATATATAATGAATTACCTAGAACAGTAATACTATATATGCCTACCATTGGGCTCTTTTTCTAAGAGGTGGTAATCAGAATAAATTCAACTAGGCAGCTCTAGCATGTTTTTGACCATAGCCCTCATCATCACTTTGCCAATTATGAAATATTCTGTGAGGGGAGAGGGGAAGTAGAAGGAGAAGGGGAAGGGAAGGAAAGGTGCAGCTAGGCTGAGATTAACACAAGTTTGAATAATGAAAAATTTGATTTAGTACAAATTCCAAATCCTAGGTCACATTTAATGCAAGCCAAAATTCAATTAATGTGATTGTGATACACAAGAGCTGACAGTTTTAACCTACTTTTGCACTGTCTAAACTTTTCTATCATTACATGTGGATGTGATATGCAACTGTGTGCCTTCTTACTATTAGCTGTGTTAGTTTTTCTAAGAAGAGCCTTTAACAAAATGGACAAATGAAAAATACTTCAGATGGAAACAAGGCTAGTGCAAAAAAGAAGTGAACAGAACATAAGTGATCATAATAACTCTAAAACAGGATGAAATGCTAGAATGTTTAAACCTAAAGTATGGAAGATTATTATTCATCAAGCTTTCAGTGGTTTGCAAGTAACTAAAAGAAACAGTAGAATTACAATAATAGAAATGAAGTTTTAGCTATATAATTGAGTATCACAATAAAAGCATTCCTCTTAGCACAGCAGTCATTCAGGAAAAAGCTCAAAGCTTTTGACTCAGTGAAAAAAAAACCATGAAAATGCAGTAGATAGTGAAGGAACTTTTACAATCACTTTAAAAAGATAGTTCATTTGCATAATGTTAAAGTCATTAGAGGGGCAGCCAGTACAGATGAGAACATGGCAGCTAACCATCCTGAATTTTCGAATAAAATGAAAGAGGTAGACACACTAATCAAAAGATTTTTAATGTGGATGACAGATTTATTCTGGAAAACTATGTGTACTAGAACTAACACTTCTAAAAAGAACAAACAACTTGGATTTAAAGTGTCTCAGGATCACTTAACATTTTAATTGCAAAGTAATACAGAAGGGGATTTTAAAATTAAAACCAATGTTTATTTATTGGTCTTGAAATCCTACAATTCTGAGAGGTTATAATCATTGATTTTCTCTACTGATTTGGAGCTCAAATAAGAAAGTGGTATTTTTTGGTTGCTGATTTTTAAGGAGAACATTGATATAAATGCAAATCTATCCTTCAAATTTACTGGGTTAATTTTTTTTAAACAATATTACTGCTTTTTGGAACTGTGAAATGGTGCTAGAAAGAATGAGGTAATGATGTTTTTCTGGGCGGAATAAAATTAAAGACAAGCAAATAAAATCCAATTGAGTGAATTAGCTGACCAGATTTTAAGTCAACACCATATATAGAGAACTATATACTGGATATTGGGAAAGGGTATACAAATCATAGCAGACTTAGAAATGGTAGCAGCACATAAAAGTATAAACAAAGTAAGAATTAAAATCTATGTATCTTTAAATTGGGACAAGAGAAAATTTTCAAACAAATTATAATATTTCCCCTGAAGCAACTCTCTTCAATTCATTATTTCTATAAATGTAAGTCATACACACAAATATATGTATATAAGCATACATATGTATACATATATATATCTTCATACATATACATAAGCCAGATATTTTGCAAAAATTAGAAACTACATAAAAATTTAATGTGCTGTAGGCTTCTGTTGATTACTCTTTTTGTTATTATTTGCATCATTTAGTGCCTCTTTATGGATAAATAATTTTTATGTTTATTCACTATTCTTTATGTATTAACTATTGAGAAAGGGAAGAGGCACAATTCCATATATTTATATGATATTTATATAAAGTCTTTCTTGAGTGAAACTGCTTTTCTCACAACCTGGGCAAAAAAGTCTGATTTGTAGGTTGCATGACAGTGCAAAAGCACTGTTTAAATATAATAGTAAAAACAAGCTCTTTGGAAAACAAAGATTCTTTAAAAATAGCAGCTGGGAAGAGAACAGGGAAAATTACAATATTCTTCTATACTTTCAATGACATAATTAGGCAAAGAGGAACTTTTTTGAGTTCAAAAAGGTAAAAAGTGGCAGAGCTGTGATTTAAATGTAGGTCTAGGGTTCTAAATCCATGCTCCACATTGTACTCCTTTTGCCCCCTAAATGCCCATCTTAGTATTCTATATTGTTTGTGAAAAGGACATAGAGAAGCTGAAGATTAGAAAGTGAGGATGATAGAGGGGGCAATTTGCTGCAGAAGGTGGGATGGAATGGGATCACTTCTCCATGGCAAAGACCAAGACTACCTCTATATACGATAGGGATTAAGGAGGATATAGTGGCAAAATACAACTGAAGTGATGTGTAAAGCCAAGTATGAGCAGCTTTCCAGAGGAATGCTGCTGTGAACAGCTTTTAAGATTCTGATTACACAGTATAATGAACTCTCTATTCAATAACAAATTAGAGCAAAACATTCACAGAAAATCAAGGTACAGCATTCATCATGTCAGAGCTCAACATCTTATCACTAAAATGGCCACATAGTTTTCACCAAAGTGGTCACATAGTTTTAAAGAAAGTATAATCATTTAATAATTCAATCATTCAATCATCCTTAAGGAGGCTTGCCTCCTTATAGGACACAAAGTACAAAAGTCAAAGCCCTCCACCCATGAGGTGCAATTAAATTACAATTTCATCAATCATTACCCCTCTTAAGGGGTAGCAGAAAGTACAAAAGCCATTTACCCCTAGGTCACAAGTAAATCACAATTTCATCAGTCACTATTCAGTATCCACAGAGAGGTATTTTCATCTTGACTCAAGGCAGATAACTTCTACCTGAATCCACAAAACTATCACCTGGGTTCAAAGGCAGACAGCTCCCAGTTCCTTGTCCAGCTCTCTGTGCAATTCCTGCTCCATACTGAAGCTCACAGTGTCTGGTCCATTTCAAATTCTTCACAGTCTCTGTTCTTGGGAAGACAAGGCTTAACAAAGCCACAAGAACATTCATGCAAATTAACAAAGTCACAACGACATTTGTACAAAGTACTGGCACCACAGTCATGCCTCCTCGGTCTTCAGCAGCTCCAGCTGGCCCTTGGAAATCCTCAACAGCTCTGGCTAGCCCTTGGAAGTCCTCAGCACCATAAGCTCCTTTCTCAAAATCAAAATCGCTTTATCCAGCCTCCACATGGCTTGCTCCAAGAAATTCTATCTCAGTTCTCAACTCTCACTTCTCTTCTCAGTTCTTCTCAATTCTCAGCTCAGTCTTCAGTCCAGCAGCAGCTGCCCAGCCTCCACGATACTTACCCCAGGAAATTCTGACTGTCCAGCTTGTGCTCTTCCTTATATATGGCATTAGCTTCTCCCTGTTCGGCCCCTTCCTGTCACATCAGCAACAGAGGTTCTCTGTTCAGCCCCTTCCTGTTATGTCAGCAACAGGGGATCATACCTTCTGTTTCTTTAACAGGCTTAATTTGAAACTAGGTGCTAAGTACCTCAGCTTGGCAATACAAAAGGATCTTCAAATTTCATTACCATTACAAGATGCAAGATGAAAGTGAATGACCTCAAGATTTTTTAGTGAAATATGAGCAACATTCTCTGCTGAGAGCATGGAACAAGGAAAAGTCATAGAAGGTATCAAAAGAGATGAAAAGATTTGAAGAAGACACTGTGGTGAGTGGAATGGTGAATCAATTAGGTAAAAAGATGACCAAGGAGTTCCACTTGAGATTATGTAACAAATTTGTAGTGGACCCAATCAACACAATTTCATGATTTGTTTTTTTTCTGTCTTCATTTACCAGCATAGAAAAAGGTATGAGTGATGTGAAGGCAGGAGGTGTTGGAAGAATTTGAGGTCAGAAGACCTGGCAAGGCAAAATCAATATAAAATAAAATAAAGGGTAAGGGATTTGATAGAAGAAGAGAATGTAGAGTTGAATTAATTAACCAAGGGGCCAAAATGGGGAAGTGGGAAAAAGTGTAGCCTGTGTTGAGGTGATGGCCTGGGGAAAAAAAATGAAGGATAGAGAGAATAGAGATTACAATGAGAATGAAAAGAAGTTTTAGGCATTGGAAGGTAGACTGGACAGGTGGAAGGAAAACAATAATGATCTGATAAAGGAAATTCAAATTTCACGAAGATGGAAATGTAACAGTTGTGGGTGACAGCAAAATAATTCTCAGCCTGGCATTTTAAAGCTTTTCCTAATTTGGATCCAGTAAAATTTCCCTTTTAAAAAAAATTAAAACATTTTAGTCTTATCAAACACCAAAAACAAAATGAGCATTTCTATATACAAAGAATACAAAAGGTATGGCTAAGTAGTGAAGTGAATAGAGCATGGGCCTGGAGTCTGAAGGACCGGAGTTCAAATCTGGCCTCAGACAGTTGACACACTTACTAGCCGTGTGACCTTGGGCAAGTCACTTGACCCCAATTGCCCTGCCTTCCCCCCTTCAAAAAAGCAAAACAAAAACAAAACAAAAAAAGATTGTATATAAACTCATACTCCATGCTTTATCTGAAAGACTGTAATTAATTCAACATAATAATTTCTATTTTTTCCTACCTATTTCTTTATTACAGAAGGCTAATGTCTTCTCTTGTATGCATTTAAAAAAAAAACCTTTTTTATTGATTTTTTTCCTTACATCACCATAATTTTCCCCAGTATCCCTTCCTCTTCTTCTCAGAAACTCATCTATTATAACAAATATCTTTAATACTGAAAAAGAAAAAGAGGAAAAATAATCAGTTTAACTGATCAATACTTTTAAAAAGTAGGAAAATAAGCACAATTTACAAAAATTGTGGATCTCTCACCTCTACAAAGGGATAGGGTGGGAGTGTCTTCTCATGACTGTGTTTTCATGTCAATCCTGTCTATAATTTTACAATATTCTCTTTTGATTTTTGTGTGGGTGATTGTCCTCTTTCTGCTTACATTTTTGTAATCACTTATGTATACTTTTTCTTGGCTCTCCTAACTTCACTCCGGATCTCTAAATCTTTCTGTTCTTCTCTGTATTCATATCAATTGTCATTTCTTAAGTTAAGTTCTATATCTATACCATACATGCACCATAATGTGGCATCTTTGCCATTACAAAAAGTGCTGGGTGTTGGGGAGGCCAGGTGGTGCAGTGAGTAAGAGCACCGGCCTCAGAGTCGGGATGACCTGGGATCGAATCTGGGTTCAGATACTTACCACTACACCCAGAAATAACTGGCTGTGTAACCTGGAGCAAGTTACTTAACCCCAATTGCTTAAAAAAAAGAAAAACAAAGCGCTGGGTGTGTAATAATCACAATAGCTGGTCTTTATATAGTTTTAAAATTTGCAAAGCATGGTACATAGATTTCTTTTGATGACATTTTTGGGGACTTTCTTCTTATCAAGGGCTACCTTATATAATAAATCTAGAGAAAGGGTTATCAACATTTTAGTCATTTTATCTGCCTAATTCCAAATTGCTTTCCAAAATAATTGTAGTGATTCACAGCTCCACAAACAACACACTAGTAGTCTACCTTCCTACCATGGCTTAAACACTGACTATCTCCATCCTCTGTCTTCTCTACTAATTGTAAAACATGAAGTGGATTTCAAGGTTATTTCTATTTGCATTTTTCTTATTAGTGACTGGAGCATTCTTTCATATGATTAATAGCAATATTTCTTTTGAGAACTGTTTGTTCTGTTCACTTTAAAAAATGTTTCAATGGTCCTCTTCTTTTTCTGGCATCACTATCAATACTCTGTCCCTCCCCTAAATCCCAATTCAAAACAGGTGGGAAAAAAACCCTTGTAACAATTAAGCAGAGTCAAGTAGAACAAATACACATCCTGATCATGTTTAAAAATGTCTGCTTTCCTTCACACCTGGAGTCCATCACCATTCTCTTGGGAGGTAGGTATAACATGCTATATCACAGGTCCTCTGGAGGCATGGTTGGTCATTACTTTGATCAGAGTTCTTAGGACTTTCAAAGTTGTTTTTTATGTATCATGTCATTGTACTACTGGCTCTGTTCACTCTCCATAAGTTCATATTTCTCAAGATTCACTGAAATTGTTTCTTTTGTTATTTCTTCCAGTGCAACAATGTTCCATTTCATTCATATATTGGAATTTGTTCAGTCATTTCCCAAATGATGGCCACTACTTCAATGACCAGATTGGTGGTTGGTTTTTTTGGTCTTTTTAAACCCCATACCCATGTCATGTCCAGAAGTTTAATTTCCTTGCAATTATTCTGTCTTAACCTTCTCTTCCCTCATCTCCATCTCTTTCCCTGTTGAATTTGGTTTATTTATTTTTTGCTGTTAAGTCATTCAGTCCTGTGTAGCTCTTCTATCCTCCACTGTCTCTCAAAAGTCTGTCCAAGTTCATGTTCATTGTTTCCATGATGCTATCTATCCATCTCATCCTCTGGCCATCCCCTTTTCCTTTTGTCTTCAATCTTTCCCAACATCAGGAGCTTTTCCACTGAGACCCATCTTCTGATTATGGGGTCAAAATATTTAGGTTTCAGCTTCAGCATTTGACCTTCCAGTAAATAACTTGAATTAATTTAAGTACTGACTGATTTTACCTTGCTGTTCAAGGGACTCTCAAAAATCTTCTCTAGCACCCCATTTTGAAAGTGTTGGTTCTAGGGTGCTCAGATTTCCTTGTAGTTCAAGTCTCACCACCAATTGTTGCCTACTGGAAAAACCATAGCTTTGACTACACGGACCTTTGTCAACAGAGTGATGCCTTTGCTTTTTTAGTATGTTGTCTAGATTTGTCATACATAGCTTTCTTACCAAGGAGCAAGTGTCTTTTAATTTCATGGCTGTAGTTACCATCTGAAGTTATCTTTGAGTCCAAAAATATAAAATATGACCTTGTTTCCATTTCTTCTCCCTCTGTTTGCCAATAAGTGATAGGACCAGCTGTCAAGATCTTAGTTTTGTTTTTTTTTTGTTAAGTTTCAAGTCAATTTTTACTTTCTTCTTTCACTCTCATCAAGAAGCTTAAGTCCTTTTCACTTTTTGCCATGAGAGTGGTATCATCTGCATATCTGAGATTGTTGATATTTCTCCTGGAAACCTTAATACTAGCCTTTGATTCACCCAGCTTGGCATTTATACCCTAATTGCATTATGTGTGTTTTCAAGTCTCTTTTGTCTCTATCACATAAGAATGAGGTTATTTAACACCCATTCCTCCTACAGTTACTCCATATTTACATAATTTTCT
The DNA here is from genome assembly GCF_028583685.1 of Petaurus breviceps papuanus. Lineage (NCBI taxonomy): Eukaryota > Metazoa > Chordata > Mammalia > Diprotodontia > Petauridae > Petaurus > Petaurus breviceps. The sequence goes on from NW_027186473.1 coordinate 54,724,154, forward strand.
TCTCAACCCCTTCTCCCTCAGATCATGAGAAATAGCAAATTTGACCCTCTTCTAGGTACTAGGCCTACAGTTAGCCCAAGTTAAAGTCTGGCCTTAGACACATAGCAGCTGTGTGACTCTGGGTAAGTCACATTACCCCTATTTGTTTCAGTTCCTTAAACTTTGAAAAGGGGATTATAACAGTATTTAACTTTGCAAGATTGTTTTAAGGATTAAATAAATGAGATAATATAAAGAACTTGGCATTGTGCCTGGCACCTAGTAAGTACTATACAAAAGCTATTCTCTTTGCATTTTTTGACACTAGTCTGTTTCCTTAACTCTCCATTTTCATTACCCTCTTAAAATATTCAATACTGGACTAATTCTTTTTCTTGTTTAATTCAAAAATATAATTTTTGTTTATAAATAAATAAAAAAAATAAACTTGTTTCTTCTCTCCTTAAATGCAAATGCTTACGTTTAAACATTTTACAGCTCCATCCAATTTTTTGTTCAAATAAATTTGCCTTTCTGTGATTCTCTTGACTCATACTTCCATTTCAAACTTCTTATTCAGCCATGGTCATGCCATCCAATTGCTTCAAAGTCCTCTATTCCATTAAAGATACATTTATTTTCCTGTAATATTATATTCAGTCTTGCAAGGTAAGTTATCCTTGATTGTGAATATTCCTTCTTTTCCTTTTATATTTTGCTTTTGAAATAGTGTATTCTAAGGTATCCTTCATTTATAGTAGAAGTAGTCAGATTTTGTGTGATCCAGACTGTGGATACTTGGTACTTGAACTCTTTCTTTCTGACTATTTGCAAAAATTTATTTTGATGTGGAAGTTCTAGATTTTAACTGACATTCCTGTTATTTTCCTTTTGGGGCTTCTTTCAGAGGAGAATTGTTAGATTCTTTCGATTTTCCACTTATCCTCAGTTTTTAATAAATCTGTACAGTTTTAATCAACATTTTGAAATATTGTGGCCAAGCCTTTTTTTTTAAAGACATGGTTTTCAGGAAGTCCAAAGATGCTATAATTATCTCTCCTTTATCTCTTTTCCTGGTGATTTATTTTTGAGAGGAGATAGCTTACATTTTTTTTTGAAACTTTTAGTTTTTGAGGTAGCAAGGTGGATGGATAGAGTGCTGGATTTGGAGTCAGAAAGACCTGAGTTTGAATCAGACATTTATTTGCTTTGTTATCCAGACAAGTCACATAACCTCTATTTGCCTTGGCTTCCTCATCTGTAAAGTGGTGCTAATAATCCCTAGGTTTTTGTGAGGATCAAATGAGATCATGTTTGTAAAGCATTGTGCAAACCTTAAAGAGCTATGTTATTGTTATTTTCCTTATTGTTATTTTTTGTTCTAATGTTTCTTACTCTCTCCTGGAATCTGTGATTTCTCTTTGTTCTATGCTAATTTTCAGCTTGCTTTTTGGGTGAGGTTTACTATTACCTCTTTTAAGTTATTTATTTTCTTAGTTCTTTTGTCCAGAGATTAATTTCATTAGAAAAGAATCTTTTGCTTCATTTCTTCTAAGCAGTCCTTGTGGAAAATTTCTATTTTTCCTGAGTCTCTGCTTGCTATTGTTGGGGAATTACTCTTTCCTTCTACAATGGATTTTCAGGAATCATTGTATGTATTATAATGGAAATGCAATTTCCTTATAGAACTTACAATTCTTTATAGTGATCTGTATCTCCATGTGTTTACACAACTGCTGAAGCATTAGTTCCTGAATAGGGGCTTTTGTCAGTGCCAGGCTATGGGTCCTGTCCTTATGGATGGCATGCTAGGCCATGATTGGTTTCCACTTGCGTCACTGGGGTACCTGCACTGATACCTACTTTCTGGGGCCAAGGCTTCCCTGGATCTTTGACATGCAAAATGTTGGATCTGCAGGTCCCTCTATAGTATCTTAGTGCTGCCACTGCTAATATGACTTCCAAGGTTCATGATGTGGATTTCCAATTATCCTGGAGTTTTCTCAGGGAAGCAAAGCTTTCTACTTTTGGTACCTTTGGATAGAGCCATGGCAGGCTACATGTCTCTCTGGCCTGTCCCCATTCATGCTAGGAGGCTAATTGTTTGCTGAAGAGCAGATATCAGCACTCTTTCCTATCGCCCATAGTCTCCTGATGGAATTTTTGTGCATTTCTGTGGCAATTATGCATTATAGGTGCCCAATGAATTACTAATTATTATTAATATTATCAATTAATTAATATTAATTAATCTGGTATTATTTTAAAATTCTTTTTCTCGAGTATCACTTCAAGCCACCTTGGAAGGAAGGACTACTTTTTAAGTTACTTCCAGCCTCCTTGCTTTGTCTTATTTCATATTACTTTTCCTTCGTATACTCTAGCATGTTCCAGGCAAACTGGCCTACTCAGTGGTCCCTAAATCTGCTATTCCATTTCATGCCTCTATGACTTTTCAGAGGTTGTTCTCCGTTCCTCAAACACACAGCTTTAGCTTTTGTCAAGACAAAACTCACATACCACCTCCTAATGGGGAGCCCTTCCAGATCCCCCTAGTAAATGTTCACTTCTTCAAATGATCTTGTATTTAACTTATTCATTCACATGTTTTATTACCCCACTAGAATATAAGTTCCTCTTACTCTCTTATCCCTTTACACTCTCTTTCCTAGTAACCTCATCAAATTTTATTGGTTTAATTATGATCTGTATGCAGTTGACTCCCACACTGATATCCAGTTCTCGTCTCTCTCCTAAGCTTCAATGCTGTATCACCAGCTAACTATTATGTTAAACTGGATGTCTCAACTTAAACTCAACAAATCTTAAATGAAATCCATTATCTCCTCTCCTGTGAAAAAAAGAAAAATCACTCCTCTTCCAAATTTCTCTCTTCTGTTGAAGACACTATCATCCTTCCAATGCCTTTACTTTTCACTCCCCATAAATCCACATATCTAATTAGATGGCAAATCTTGCTATTTCTACCATTCCAGTATCTCTTGCTTCCAATCACTTCCCTCTCCTCACAAAACTACCACTGTAATGGAGGTCTTCAAAAATCTCCCCTGGATTATTGCAATGGCTTTATAAATGATTTCTTGGACTCAAGTGTACCACCACCATGTTAAACTGGATGTCCCAACTTAAACTCAACAAATCTTAAATGAAATCCATTACCTCCTCTCCTGTGCAAAAAAGAAAAATCACTCCTCTTCTAAATTTCTCTATTCTGTTGAAGACACTATCATCCTTCCAGTGCCTTTACTCTTCACTTCCCATAAATCCACATATGTAATTTAGATGGCAAATCTTGCTTTTTCTACCATTCCAGTATCTCTTGCTTCCAATCACTTCCCTCTCCTCACAAAACTACCACTGCAATGGCTTTATAAATGATTTCTTGGACTCAAGTGTACCACCACTTCATTCCATCCTCTATACTGCTGCTAAAGTACTTTTCCTTAAGTGCAGATTCCAATTATAGTATCTTCACATTTATTGTCTCCTGAATAAAATATGTACTGCTCTGTTTAGCTTTTAAAATACTTCACCACCTTGCCCCAATCCAGCTTTTTGGACATAAAACAAAACCAGAACTCTGCTATCAAGCCAAACTATCCCTGTCTCTCTTCCTTCCACATGATGCTCCTTTTTCCCATCTCTGTGCCTTTGCAGTGGTGTCCCCTAAGGTTTGGGGTGCATTCCTTCCTTTATTGTACCTTACAGATTCTGTCTTAAATATCACATTCTATGTATAAGTCTTTCCTAATCACTTCAACTTCTAGTGTTAACCTTATTGAACTCCATGTACTTAACAATTATTTATTTACTAATTCTCTTTATTCAGTATGCATATGCATGCACATATTACATACACACATACACACTTCTCTCCTCCACTGGTATGTAAACTGCTTGGGATTAAGATTGTTTTATTGATTTGTATCTCCAAAGCCTAGCACAATGCCAGTCACATAGGAAAAACTTAATAAATCCTTATTGAAAGACTGACTGATTGGAGTCCTTCAAATCTATTCCAAAGGGTTTTAAATTATAAAAGAAAGGGGAGTGTAAAAATGCTTCCATATCAACCAAGCTAGCTATCATAGAGAGTATTTTCAAAATAGGAGAATAACTTGTTGGATATTCAGAAAATCATAGGAGACAAGATTCAAGGAAAAAGCCCAAAATAAAACCTGTGAACTCAACTGTTTATATGTAAATGAACTAAGTATGGGTAGCATGTAAACTCAACCTGAGATCTTAATTCAATGTAGGAAATTTACTTCATATGCATCCTTCAGACAGGTTATGGAACCTATAACTGGAATACGTTTGTGAAAGTACATATCCTGTTTAAAAGGGACAAAAGAGGTAAAAGGGAGAGGAAGCAGAGAAAGGGAAAGGGAATAGTGAGGAGTTTGGTATATTAAGGAGATATATACATGTGAGGAAATCTGAGAAACAAAGCAGGGAAGCACAATGGAGAGCATTTGGGTAAAGAAAGAGAAAGCAGTGTTCCTACGGAGTATACTATGGAGTACCTGAAAAGCAAAGGGAAATAGGAAATTCAGAAAACACCATTATAAGCATGGCAAAAGGCATAATATAGTGATAATAGGGGACTTCAGTTTTATTGAAACCTGCTGAGCCATGTGTTCTGGTACAGTTAATAATCATGTTCCTTGCCTTAATGCTAATATTATTCTTCAAAAGATAGAGGAACTAATGAAGAGAAATCTTTGGAAACTTACCTGATAGGAACTTTGGGGGAAAGAGACCATTCTATCTGAGAATATTTAGCAAAGAGAAATTCAGTCAGAGACTGACACTTGATTTTAGAGCACTGATTTAAAAGTTTTTAGAAAGAGGGTAAAAAGAATTTCACAGAATTAAATTCAGTGATGGAAGTAAAATCCAGAAGGGATAATGAGTTTTCAGGCATGAAATTTTGGTAACAGAATTCAAAACAATTCTGAAAATGAAGAAAACAAATTTATGTGGTTACTCAGAGAAACATCAATATATTTATATTTTAAAAAGGACATTCAAGAACATAGAAAACAAAAGGCAAATCACAGAGGATGAATATGAAAGTATGGTGCAATTATGTACCAAACATATAGTTACCTAAAAGATGAGAAGTAATTTCGTATCTACAAAGCCTCAAATAAAACCAGAGCTTGATCACAAGGAATGAAGCAAGAGTCGAAAATTTATATTGTAAAGGAAATGAGAGTTCTAGAAAAAAGAACTGGAAAAGATTGGGGAAATGCTTGGAAGTAGAATAATTAAATAGAAGTACAAAACCTTACTCAAGTAAAAGATACTACAAAAATTAGAATGAATCAAAGAGAAGTAGATGATGCCACAAATAAGTAATATCGAAACAGTCAAAAGACTGAATAAGAAGAATATAAAGTACCTCATATCAAAAACAACTGAAGTGGAAAACAATGAGTAGAAAAAAAAATTAAGAATCATTGGGATGCCTGAAATGCATGATGAAAAAAAAAAAGCCTGGCTATCATACTTTGAGAAATCACGAAGGAAAACTTCTAAGACCTATTAAACAAGAAGGCAAAGTGAAATTAGAAAGAATCCACTGGTTACTTTCTGGGGGGCTAGAGATGGGGGGAAAATGAACCCAAGAATATCAGTCAAAATCTTGAGCTTCCAGGTAAAAGGGAAAATAAAAAGAAGTAATTATCCAGAGTGCCAGAATCCTGAGCAGCATCTGTTGTGATCTTACAAAATTTAGTAGCTATCAAGATACAGAAGAGAACTTGGGATAAGCTTACAGCAAAGAATAATAATTTACCAAGAAAACTGAATATAAGCCTCAGAAAATAGGGGAAGATGAGACTGGACCTGCAATGACAGAGAAATTAAAAAAAAATCTGTTGAAAAGACCAGACCCCAGTAAAAATTTTAAAATGCAAACACAGGAACTAAGAGAAATAAATATATAAAGGTAAATAACTGAACAAATAAAAGGCACTATATAAGGATGAAGTCTTCAATCCTAAAAGGAAGAGAAGAAATAAGTGATAAAATCTTAATGTGGTAGAATCAGTATTCTAAATAAAAAAAAAATCAGTATTCTAACTCTCTGCTCCTACACAAATCAAGCTAGATTTTCCTTAAAAGGTACTGAAACTGCAGAACTGAATGATTCAGGTAACTAAAGGCTCAGATTATTTACATCACTTTCTGGTCCCCTAAACACAAAACAGAAAAGAGTAATTAATTCCTGGTGCATTCTGATTCCTGGCTCGCAGACCACAACAGGCAATTCAGTCACGCAAACTTGTCTTCTTTGTGTTCTTTAAAAAATTTTTTGCTATATGGACTGGCTCTCTGGGAGGAAGAAAGGGAAGATGCATAAGGGGAAATTTCAGTTGGGCAAAAAAAGAGATACATATGAGCACACACACGTGTGTGTATGTATATGTGTATATATGTGTGTATATGTCTGTGTATGTATGAATGTCAAGCTCTGTGTTATAGAGATTTGTAATTCCTTATATGAATGCTTTCTAATCCACAATATACTAATGATCTATACCAAATACTACAACAAATAATACTTTATTTTGTACTTAAACTAAAGTGTTTTTTTTTATTTAAAATGCTCCCTATATGCATAATGCTCAGTAATTATATGATTTGGCAAAGCCTACTATTAAAAAAACTAATATGAAAAAATCTAGACTGAAATAAAATCAACTGAAGGAAGTGATTATTCTCTTCACAAAAGTAAGTCTTTGATTTTTTTTTAAATACAAAAAACTTTTCCACTAAATATGGACCATCCATATGCACATTAATTATAATTTTATACAAAGGAATCATAAAAATAGATGTTTAGAGATGCACTGGACTGTAGAGGACATCTTTTCAAACTTTTCATTTTGAAGAATGGAAAATTGAGGTTCAAAGAATTTAATTAACTTGACCGATAGCACATGGTTTAGTACATAGCAGAGGAAAGATTTCAGTCTAGGTCCTTTGATTTCTAAGTCATAATTGTTTTCACTGCACCAAGGAGAGAGGAAAAAGAGAGTAGAATCAAAGAAATAATACTAAAATGAAGGGATCAAATAAAGATCAATTACAAGTAAAGATGAAAAACCTTACTGAAATAAAAATTTAAATGAATGAGAAAATATTTCAGTTTCCATATAATTCTGAATGTACATATATCTACTACTTAAAATACTTATGCCATTTCAATGGCACCTGTGATTCTACAACATCAAAAAAAACCAAACAACCCAATTGATTTAGCCAACTGGAATAGAAAAACAAAAACAATGGAATCAAAATGAGCCTCAAAGAAATAAAAAAAAAAAAAAACAGTTGACTCAAAGTTTCACTGCAATGTTATGGAACTGCATAGTAGAAAAGATATATGGTATATGGGTTACTAAAATCAAATTGCTAGGCTTCATATAAATGATAGCAACAGTTCTTAGAGTTTACAGAGAGAGATCATGAAGATCCTTTAGTTTAACTCATTCATCTGAGAGATGAGGAAACGTCAAGTACAAAGTGGTAACTTGAATTTCCCTGTAATGAATAGTTTGTTGGGACACTGGACTTACATTAAAAACACATGAGTTCAGACAATGGTAGGAGGGAGGCAGAGTCAAGATGGCAGAGTAGAAACAGAACTTCCACAGGGCTCCAGCTTCCACCTCCCCCAATTCATGTAAAAGGGGAATCTGAACAAACTTTGGAGCTACAGAACCCACAAAATGACACAGAGAAGCTACCCTCCCGCTGAAGACAGCCCAGCAGGCCAGCAGGAATTGACCAGCACAGCGCTGTGGAAGCTCATGGAGTCCAAGGCTTAGCCCCAGGGTGGGCCTGATCAACCACCAGCTGGAGGGACTCCAGATCACCAGCAGCTATGGCCGTTTCCAGAATTATCAATACATAGATGCAAAGGACAAAGTGAGAGGTCAGTGCAGTGTGAACTTTGGGATCCAGTAGGGGGGAGTACAGTTGGCCTCTTCCCCCAGGGCAAGAAGCCCCTGAGGAGCCACGGCCCTGCAGCCACCCCCATGTGGCAGCTTTAGCTCCTGGCCTACAGAATGTAGGGGGACCAAGTGACCAGTCTGAGGGGTAATCACTGTTACTTTAACCTGCTTGGATCTGGACTGCAGTCTAGGGTGGAGGTCCTGGGGTGTGTGACCAGCTTGCAAGAGCATGTGGAGGCTTCAGAGAGGGCACCCAACTAATACCTTTGGCAGCTGAGAAAACCCCAGTGTTTGGGACAAAGCTCCCCTGTCTGGTGGCAGAGTCCTACTATGGCAAAAAGCCCAGGGGTCAAGTGACTGAGTGGCGACATGAGAAGGCAAAGGAAGCAAAATAAACAGAGTACCCAAAATTTACACTCCTATTTTGGTGACAAAAAGGAGCAAAGCATGGAACAGGAGGAAGACAGTGAAGTCAGAACTCCTGCAGCAAAAGCTTCAAAGAAAAATACGAGCTGGTTACAGGCCAAAGAGGACCTTAAGAAGCAAGTAAGAGAAGTGGAGGAAAAATTGGGAAGAGAAATGAGAACGATGCAAGAAAAACACATGAGTTCTGACTCTGGTTCTGTCACTTTTATAGGTTAATGATTCTAACCTCACTTATCACAGGTTGTCCCACACTTTGATTGCTTTTGGCCTTGAAATCTAAATAGGAGCAGTGTAGGTATGAATACATATGTATGAATATGAATATATGAATACATAGTAGGTATTCAATAAATATTTTTTGATGAATGAAAATTGATAAATGACCAAATACTGCACAGGCAGATAGTTCATTCCTTAAAATATCATTAAAGAATCTCTTTTTTTTAAATTTAAATGCTTTATTAACTGCTGATTTACATAATTTGTTTCTGCCAGATTTTGAGTTACAAATTTTCTCCCCGTTTTTCCCCCACCTGTCCCCCCCAAAATAGCAGTCCCACAGGATATCCCCACCTCCAATCTGCTCTCTCCCATATTTTCTCCCATAACCATTTCAACTTTTCCAGTGGATCTCTATGCCTCAGTGCCTGTATATCTTTTTCCTTAATTACATGTAAGATGGTATTAATAATAGTATATATATATATATATATATATATATATATATATATATA
>NW_027186473.1:54733380-54734585 GCF_028583685.1 Petaurus breviceps papuanus
ATATATATATATATATATATATATATTTGAATATTTGATTTTAAAACTTTCAATTCCAGATTCATTCCCTTCCTCTCCCGCCACGCACCCCCACTGGGGGGACAAGCAGTTCAGTATAGGTTGTACATGTGTGGCTAATGCAAAACAATAACATAGTAGATGTATTGTAAAAAGCTCACTATATTTCCCTCCTTCCTATCCCACCTCACACTAGTTCTATTCTCTACTTTGATCCTGTCCCTTTTCAAAAGTGGGTGCTTCCAACTTCCCTCCCCTGCCTGCCCTCCCTTCCATCATCACCCCTCAGATCCCCTTCCCCCCCTATTCTCCTGGAGGGTGAGATCCCCTATTTAGTGTGTATTTCCCTCCCTTCTCAAGCCAGATTCAATAGGAATAAGGTTGACCTATTCCCTTTTGCCTTCCTATTCTTCCCCTCCATTGTAACCATTTTCCCTTGCCTCTTCTGTATGAGATAGTTTGCCCCACTGTCTCTCCCCATCTCCTCTCATTATATTCCTCTCACCTCTTAATTTCATCTTTTAAGTATCATCCCTTCCTGTTAAATTGGTCCCGTGCCCTCTATCTATGTATACCTGTAAACGTATATACACACATTCACATATGTATTCATATGCCCGCATACCCTCATATAAAGACATATATATATATAATCCCTTCAACTACTGAGAAAAGTTTCATAGGTTACAATTATTGTTTTTCCATGTAGGAATGTTAATAGTTCAACTTTGGCCAGGTGGCTCAGCGAGCAAGAGCACCGGCTCCAGTGCTGGGATGACCCGGATCAAATACGGGCCCAGACACTCAGCACCACACCCAGAAACAACAACCGGCCATGCAACCCCAAACAAGCCACTCGACCCCGATTGTTTCAAAAAAAAAAAATAGTTCAACTTTGATAAGTTCCTTATGATTTCTTTTCCCTGTTTACCTTCTCATGCTTCTCTTGCTTCTTGTATCTGAATGTCAAATTTTCTATTCAACTCTGGTTTTTTTCAGCAAGAATGCTTGAAAGTCCTGTATTCCACTGAATTACCATATTTTCCCCTGAAACATGATACTCAGTTTTGCTGGGTAGGTGACTCTTGGTTTTAATCCCAGCTCCCTTGACCTCCGGAATATCACATTCCAGGCCCTTCAATCCCTCAGTGTAGAAGCTGCCAGATCCTGGGTTATCCTGATTGTGT
>NW_027186473.1:54734985-54782397 GCF_028583685.1 Petaurus breviceps papuanus
ATATATATATATATATATATATATATTTGAATATTTGATTTTAAAACTTTCAATTCCAGATTCATTCCCTTCCTCTCCCGCCACGCACCCCCACTGGGGGGACAAGCAGTTCAGTATAGGTTGTACATGTGTGGCTAATGCAAAACAATAACATAGTAGATGTATTGTAAAAAGCTCACTATATTTCCCTCCTTCCTATCCCACCTCACACTAGTTCTATTCTCTACTTTGATCCTGTCCCTTTTCAAAAGTGGGTGCTTCCAACTTCCCTCCCCTGCCTGCCCTCCCTTCCATCATCACCCCTCAGATCCCCTTCCCCCCCTATTCTCCTGGAGGGTGAGATCCCCTATTTAGTGTGTATTTCCCTCCCTTCTCAAGCCAGATTCAATAGGAATAAGGTTGACCTATTCCCTTTTGCCTTCCTATTCTTCCCCTCCATTGTAACCATTTTCCCTTGCCTCTTCTGTATGAGATAGTTTGCCCCACTGTCTCTCCCCATCTCCTCTCATTATATTCCTCTCACCTCTTAATTTCATCTTTTAAGTATCATCCCTTCCTGTTAAATTGGTCCCGTGCCCTCTATCTATGTATACCTGTAAACGTATATACACACATTCACATATGTATTCATATGCCCGCATACCCTCATATAAAGACATATATATATATAATCCCTTCAACTACTGAGAAAAGTTTCATAGGTTACAATTATTGTTTTTCCATGTAGGAATGTTAATAGTTCAACTTTGGCCAGGTGGCTCAGCGAGCAAGAGCACCGGCTCCAGTGCTGGGATGACCCGGATCAAATACGGGCCCAGACACTCAGCACCACACCCAGAAACAACAACCGGCCATGCAACCCCAAACAAGCCACTCAACCCCGATTGTTTCAAAAAAAAAAAATAGTTCAACTTTGATAAGTTCCTTATGATTTCTTTTCCCTGTTTACCTTCTCATGCTTCTCTTGCTTCTTGTATCTGAATGTCAAATTTTCTATTCAACTCTGGTTTTTTTCAGCAAGAATGCTTGAAAGTCCTGTATTCCACTGAATTACCATATTTTCCCCTGAAACATGATACTCAGTTTTGCTGGGTAGGTGACTCTTGGTTTTAATCCCAGCTCCCTTGACCTCCGGAATATCACATTCCAGGCCCTTCAATCCCTCAGTGTAGAAGCTGCCAGATCCTGGGTTATCCTGATTGTGTTTCCACAATATTCAAATTGTTTCTTCCTGGCTGCTTGTAATATTCTCTCCTTAATCTGGGAATTCCGGAACCTGGCTATAATATTCCTAGGAGTTTTCTTTTTGGGATCTTTTTCAGGAGGAGATCGGTGGATTCTTTCAACCTCTATTTTGCCCTCTGGTACTAAAACATCAGGGCAGTTTTCTTTGAGAACTTCCTGGAGGATGCTTTCTAGGTTCTTACTTTGGTCATGGCTCTCAGGCAGTCCAATAATTTTTAAATTATCTCTCCTGGATCTATTTTCCAGGTCAGTGGTTTTTCCCATGAGATATTTCACATTGCCTTCTATTCTTTCATTTGTTTGGATCTGTTTAACAGCATCTTGATTTCTCATAAAGTCATTAGCTTCCATTTGCTACAATCTAATTCTGAAGCAATGATTCTCCTCAGTGAGCTTTTGAGATTCTTTTTCCATCTGGCAAATTCGACTTTTCAAGGCATTCTTCTCCTCATTGCCTTTTTGAGCCTCCTTTGCCATTTGAGTCAGTCTGTTTTTTAAGGTATTATTTTCTTCAGTCAGGCTGTTGACTCTCATTTCATAATTTTCTTGCATTGTTCTCATTTCTCTTCCCAATTTTTCCTCCACTTCTCTTATCTGCTTCTTAAGGTCCTCTATGGCCTGTAACCAGCTTGTATTTTCCTTTGAAGCTTTTGGTGCAGCAATTGTGACTTCACTGTCTTCCTCCTGTTCCATGCTTTGCTCCTTTTTGTCCCCAAAATAGGAATGTACTGTTGGAATCTTCTGTCTGCTTCGTTTCCTTTGCCTGCTCATTTTGCCACTTAATGATTTGACTTTTGGGCTTTTTGCCACAGTAGGACTCTGCCACCAGACAGGGGAGTTTTTGTCCCAAATGCTGGGGTTTTCTCAGCTGCCAGAGGTATTAGATGGGTGCCCTCTCTGAGGTCTCCACACGCTCTGGCAAGCTGGACACACACCCCAGGACCTCCACCCTAGACTGCAATCCAGATCCAAGCAGGTTAAAGCAAGAGCAATGACCCCTCAGACTGGTGCTTGGTCCCCCTACACTCTGCAGGCCGGGAGCTGAAGCCGCCACGTGGCGCTGGCAGGCTGTGCTGGCGTCTCAGAGGTTTCTCGCTCCCGGGGTAAAAGCCACGCACTCCCACTTCCTGGGTACCAAAGTCCAGACTGCCCTGGCCTCTCACCTTGTCCTTCGCATATATGTATTGATAAATCTGGAAACGGCCTGGCGGCTGGTCAGGCCCGCCCTGGGGCTAAAGCCTCGGCATGGTGCTGGGCTCGGCTCCTAGAGCGCTGCGCTGGCCGATTCCTGCCGGCCTGCCGGGCTGTCCTCAGTGGGAGGTTAGCTTCTCTGTGTCATTTTGTGGGTTCTGCAGCTCCAAAGTTTGTTTAGAGTCCCCTTTTTACATGGATTGGGGAGGGTGGAAGCCAGAGCCGTGGGAAGGTCGCGCTTCTACTCCGCCATCTTGGCTCTGCCCCCATTAAAGAATCTCAACTAAAAACTCGATCTAGTACTATACTTTTTTAAAACACACCTCCATTTAACCATGCTTCCACTGAGGAAATTCCTCAGTCTGTGATACCAATGCCAATAGAAAATCAACCAGAAACATCCAGTTTCTTGAGAGAGTTCCCTGAAGCACTGAGAGGTTACATGAGTTGCTCAGTCAATGGGGGATGGGGGGAGGGAGCGGAGCCAGCAGCTAGGTGCTTTGGTGAATAAAGAGCCAGGCACGGAGTCAGGAGGACCCGAGTTCGGTTCTGGCTTCAGACATTTAACACATGTGGGCGTGCGCGCGCGCGCACACACGCACACACACACACACACACACACACACACACAAAACTAGCCATGTAACCTTGGGCAAGTTACTTAACCCCAATTGCCCTCCAAAAAGGCAAAAAAAAAATATGTCAGAGGAGGGAACTGAATGTGGGTTTTCCTGACTCAGAAGCTAGATCTATATTCTCCCCTACATCATAGTGCTTCTCATGCCATTATTACAAAGAGAGAAACACAAATTGACAGAGAAATGAGTAGTCCTAACCATAGGTTGTGACAAAACATATGATGAGAATGGTTACATTCTCTTGTATTTTTAATGCCAAGATAAAAAAAAATAATCATGGTGAGAAGGAAAAAGGTTCATTCTCCTGCAAGTTTAGTTCAGAATCTCCTTTGATTTAGTTCTATGTTTCTTCTTCTTCTGTATTTCAAAATGTTTAAAATTCTATTCATCATAAAGGCACTAGGATATGGTAAAAGAAATGTACACCTATGCCAGTGAATCAAAAGAAATGATGATGGGTTTATTAAGCAGGAATATTTACTTCCATATTTCAAGGATCTGTGATTTCAGTGATGAGGGTTCTTTCTCCCTTATCTCTGATCATAACCTCTCTAAATATATTAGATGGTCTGAAAGAGTTATTATGCTCCTCAAATTCATCACTCTGTGGTTAACATGACATCATAATGAATCTATACGAAATTAGTGAGGTTGGTCCTTGGACAAGAGATATACCATCCATTATTAGACTATTGCAATAAAGTCTTATTGTGATACCCCACTGTAGTGTGAAGGTGACCCTGGGTTATTGAAGGTTTTATCAGCACAATGCAAACTCCAGAAGATCCAACCAACATGAACATTCTTTAAATAGGGGAAAGTTGATAACTACAAGAAAGATCTGATTAAAAACACAGAATCTTTGAGATATACAGAAACTTTAAATTTAACTAAGTTTATTTTCTGAGTTCAGAGTAGAACTCAATTTAAACTATCTAATTCAGAAAGGTATTTTTTTAGCTTTAAAGCTTTCCAAGGAAAATCACACCCCATCACACATCTTAACCCAACTTTTCACAGCTCCAGAATTAATCCCAATTGAAAGCAGGGATAAATAATATAAGAGTAGAAGAAAAGGGGAGATGGGATAATTCTCTTCTTATATCAGTGAAAGGAAATGCAAAACTGAGCAGATAAAAGACACATAAAAATGAGAGAGGGATGTGAAGGTAAGAGAGAAAAGAAAAGAAATGCAGAAAAGAAGAAGGTTGCCAAATGACAGAGTCCTTTTCATCCTTTTACAATTTTAATTCTGCCATCTATGGCCCTCCAGATCATATTCCTTCTGATCATTCCATACTTTAATATCTGGTATACAATCTTCTTTTTCTACCTTAACCCTCTATTACCTTTGAACCCACTTGGCTCTCTATTCTTTCACTCCTGGGACCTATTGTTCTAGTCTAACATAACTATTCATTAGAGTAGTCCTACCTTACACTTCCCTTAACATCAACTAAAATTGCCCAGGTACCATAATTCCTATTTGTGGTTCAAAGTCACTTTATTCAAAAAAGTAACATTTCTAGACATCTTGAAACTCAAAGACTAGCATCATCTAGACTAGTTCTATCCCTTCAAACTTATTCATAAGGCCTGTGCTGAGGTTGCTGAGAGAGAGATACAGACAGTAAGCTACTGAATACAGAAAGAACAGTGACAGCATTTCAATTTCACTGGCCTCAGGCCACACAGTTTTCCTCAAACCCAAAGGCATCTGAAATATAAGGTGAGTCATCAAACATTTTCCCTCTTCCCTGATGTACATGGATGTTTCAAGTATGTATGTATTTTAAATGTGTAAAGGTCAAAGGAAAAGAGTAGACATCATACTACTACCCAATTTTCTAATATTTTAAATGTTCTATGGCTACATAGAAGTCATTTGTCTAGAAACTATATTTTCCATTGACCTATTGGGGGTCTCTGCTCTAAAAAAAATTAATATTGTTTTAAAGACCATATAATATGAGCTTTTGCAGAAGTTCTTTAGAACAGCTTTTTCCAAAAGGTACACTTATCTTTGTGTATAGCACTCCTTTGACTGACACTTAGACACATCACACAATGGTTTATAAGACTATGTTTCCCTCATTAAAGGGTAAAACACTAGATTAATAACCTGAATGGATAAATACAAGTAACTTCTCCATACAAGTAAACATTTCCTTTATTTTTATGTGGTATTTGAATCTCCTAAGCAATTTTGTTGTCCACAAAATAACCCTTAAAATACAAATGAAAAGCTGAGATGCAAGAAACTATTTACTACTCAAGAACATTTGAAATAAATATCTTTAAAAGTATAAAGCCACTGATATGCAGTATTATTGGATTTGGGAAGGGTACATTCAAAAATAACCTTACACATCTGAAATGGGGAATGAAATTACTGTCTCAGTCTAGAAGCTTACCTCTCTCAATACAGGATCTGTTATTGAACTCAGATTGACAGCTCCCTCATAGGTCAGGTAATAGAATACATTAAGGGCTCGGACTGCCTCTGGCCCTTGCTGTTTATAGCCAAAAATGAGATCGATCCACTGGTGAAGCTGGCATGAAACAAATTCACTCTCTAAGGCCTGAAAAAAAAGAGAATAGGTTGAATTTTTTTGACCATTTCTGTTTGAAAAAAGGACACTTTATTTAAAACATACTGTTGGGAAAATTATAATTTGTCCAGTTAATTTAAAATCAGCATAGAAAAAAGATTATTTCTGAGAATTATATTTTAGCAGTGATATAACTGATGATATAATTGATTTTTCACATAGTTAAGGAAAGAAAAAAATCCATACATATATATTGTCCTTTAGTAAAAATTCAAAGATAACAGAAGCTACAATGCATTGGTAAATTTTCTTGAAATTATATAATATATAATATTATTTAAAAGTTCTGTTATTAGGATATGCATGCTTTTAATAAAAGAGATTAAATTCTAAATTGAGATTTTTTTGTTTTTGTTTTTGGTGACTTCATCAGTATGAGGAACTCCCAATGAAGAAACTTCTCCATCCAATGTAGATAGGCACTCTTTTTCTAACTTAGAGGCTCTAAAGCACTAAGAGGCAAAGTGAAAGCTAATAGAGGTGTTGGAGGTAAAACTTAAACTCAGCCTTCTCAAAGTCATTCAGACAAGTAAACCTTTGGTAAATGCTTATCCTATGCCAGGGATTGTGCTAAGTAATCAGGATATAAAGGTAAAAGACTGTCTATATTCAAAGAGTCAAATATAGGAGACAACATGCAAACAACTATGTATAATCAACTTATATACAAGATAAATTAGAAATAATCCTCAGAGAGAAGATGTGGAATTAAAGGAGGTGAGGTAGGTAAGGTTGGAGGAAAGGCTTCCCAGTGAAGCTAGAACTTTAAGGAAACCAGGAAAAACAGAAGAGGAAACACATTCCAGGCATGGGGGAATAGCCAGGGAAAATGCCTGGGGGCAGGAGACCAAGGACCTTGAAGGAGGAATAGCAAAATCAGTTTTCCATCTACTATGTGATGCTGACTTTCTTGAATTTAAATACTGTAGATTAAATTCCAAAAAAATGAAAGGATTGGATTGAAAATATGAAAAATTTTAAATCGACTGAATCACTGGAAAGGATAAAGTACATATTCATTAAGAGATATAACATGCCAGAACATTTCAACACTTCCTAAGCACTCATGCTGAAAATGCGAGATTGTTTTTTCAGGAAGTACTTTATAAGGAGAGACAAAATAATAACAAAATTCATTTTGGGGAAATAATTAAAAAACAGTAATGAAGGGGAAATAGCACTTTCAGATTTCACATTATATTACAAAATGGTATTCAGCAAAATTATTTGGTCCTAATTTTAAAAAAGTAAATCAAAAGAACAGAATAAAGAAGAACCAGAAACGAATGGAATATGCAGTGGTCAATAACCCCAGAACATAAATTATTTGGGGGAAAACTCCCTATCTTTTTTCTATTTTTAACAATGGGTTGTATTTATTTATTTGGGGGATCTTCTTTTTTATTTTTATATTTGTATATGTATTTTTATTTATTCTTCAAATATTTCTAAATTACATGTAAAATTTTTAATGTTCTTTTTTAAAATTGAGTTCTAAATTCTTTTTCTCCCTCCCTTGAAAAGGTGAACATTTTGATAAAAATTATACATATGAAGTTGTGCAAAGCATATTTCCATATTAGTCATGTTGTAAAAGAAAACACAGACCAAAAAAATCCCCAAGAAAAATAAAGTAAAAAAAAAAAAACCAAACATGCTCAGATCTGCATTCAGACTCCATCAGTTTTCTCCCTGGATGTGGATTGCAATTTTTCATAATGGTTCCTTTGGAATTGTCTCAGTATTAATCAGAGTGGCTAAGTCTTTTACAGATGGTCATCCTTACAATTTTGCTGTGTCAATGTTCTCCCAGTTCTGTTCACTTCACTGTGCATCAGTTCATATATGTCTTCTCAGGTTTTACTGAAGGCATCCTGCTCCTCATTTTTTTTTTAATACAACAGTATTCCATTACAATCATACGCTGCAACTTGTTCAGCCATTCTCCAACTGATGAGCATCCAGCTCAATTTCTAATTCTTTGCCACCACAAAAAGAGTTGCTATGACCTTTTCTTTTTGCTATGATCTCTCTGGAAATAGTAGTATTGTTGGGTGCAAGGATATGAACAGTTCTATTGCCCTTTGGGCAGAGTTCCAAATTGTTCTCCAGAGCAGTCTGATCAATCCACAACTGGCCAATAGTGCATTAGTGTCTCATTTTGTTCACTTCTGTCATACTAGCCAATCTGAAAAGTGTGAGATGGTTCCTCAGGGTTGTCTTAATTTGCATTTCTCTAATCAACAGTGATTTAGTACATTTTCCCATAACTATTGTTTTTCATATCATTTGACCGTTTATCAATTGGGAAATGACTTATATTCTTACAAATTTGATTCATTTGAGAAATGGACCTCAGAGAAACTTGCTGTAAATTTTTTCCCTAGTTTCCTTCTTGCCTTCTAATCTTGGCTGCATTGGATTTGTTTGTGCAAAAGCATTTTAATTTAATGTAATAAAATTCTTCATTTTATATCCCATAATGCTCTCTGTTTGGTCATAAATTCTTCCTTTATTCAAATATATGACAGGTAAAATTTTTCATGCTCCCCTAATCTGATGATGGCTAAATCATGTACCTATTTTTTTTTTTTTTTACCATTTTAGTATATGGTGAGATATATATACCTAGTTTCTGCCAAATTGACCTATCTGACAAAAAGTGCTAGAAAAGCTAGAAAGAAGTTTGGCAGAAAATAGGATCAGACTAACATTTTGTACCGTGTATCATAAAAAGTTAAAAATGGGTATACAACCTGAATATAGATGTCAACACTATAAAAATAGAAAATAACAATACCAGGAACCTTTTGAAAATACAACTAGAAAAGAATTTTATTTTTAAAGCAATTGAGGTTAAGTAACTTGCTCAAGGTTATACGGCCAGTTATTTCTGGGTGTGGTGCTCAGTACCAAGGTCTCCCGACTCTGGGGCCGGTGCTCTTACTCACTGCGCCACCTGGCCATCCCTTAGAAAAGAATTCTTAACCAAATGAGAGTGAGAAGTGATTACAAAAGAAAAACAGATTTCAGTTACATGAAATGGAAAAACTGAAGGAAGGAAGGAAGGAAGACAAAATGAGTCAACCCAGCATGAATAAGGAGGGAAATTGTCAAATCCAGGGATGGGGGTTTTAAAATCTTCTTTCCTCGAGCCTCTAATAGCTCATTCTCTCCCCCCTCTCATCTGAGGATCTCAGTTTATATTTCTCCAACCACAAAAATAAGAGGCCATTCACCAACAATTCTCTTTTTTCTCTTCCCCCATTTTCTCACATCACTCAAACATCTTCCATTATTATTTCCTCCTTCACTCATCTTACATTAAGAGATGGTCCTCCTCCTTGAAAAGGCAATCTCCACAATCTACTCTTGATCCTATCCCACCTCATATGATCCTATTCTCATTATTTATCCTATTTCTCTCTATAATCTTCAATCTTTCCCCATTGATTGGCTTCTTCCCTTCTGCATAAAAACATGCCCATATCCTCCCCATCTTCAAAAAAACTCTTACTTGCTCCTACTATCCCTGCTAGTTATTGTCCTCTATCTCTCTTTCCACACTCCTTGGCAAAGTCATCTAAATTTGAGGCTTCTCCTTACTCTTTTAACTTTCTGCAATAGGCTTCTCTACCCAAATGAAACTGACCACTCCGAAGTTATCAATGATCTCTTTTTTTGTTTTTTTGGAGGGCAATTGGGGTTAAGTGACTTGCCCAAAGTCACACAACTAGTAAGTGTGTTAAGTGTCTGAGGCCGGATTTGAACTCAGGTCCTCCTAATTCTAGGGCCGGTACTCTATTCACTGCACCACCTAGCCGCCCCATCCAATTTTAATTTCTAAGGATATGATTCTCAGATCATATTTCTGGTCCTAGTCTCTCACATGAGCTCAAATCCCATGCTATCAGTTGCCCTTCAGATATCACATAGACAGACTGAACTCAACATGTCCAAAATAGAAATCATTATCCCCTCCATCCCCTTCCTGCACCTCCAAGCTCTCCTCTGTTCAAAGTATCCTATCACTGTCAGGGATAAAATCATCCTCCAAGTCATCCATGCTCACAATCTTGGTGTCATCCTTAATTCTCACTTCCTCTTCACCCCAAATATCCAGTGTGTTGCCAAATCTTGTCATTTTTACCTTCAGAGCATCTCTTATATACATTCCCTTCTCGCCGTTAACACAGATACCCATCCTAAATTCAGGCCATTATCACTTCTCATCTGAATAATTACAAGAACCATTTAACTGGTTTCCCTGGTTCAAGTTTCTTCTTCCTACAATCCATTCTTCACTCAGCTGCAAGTATGATGTTTTAACTTCACAAACTCTCTCTTTCTTCTCACCTCAAGCAGCTCCACTAGTTATCTATTATCTGAAGTATCAAATATATCCTCAATTTGGCATTTAAAGTCTTTTATAACTTGGCTTCTTTTTATTTTTCCAGTCTTCTTACACTTCTCTCTATATACTCAAAGATACTTGCTTACTGCCACTTACATATGAAAGACATTTCATTTACTGACTTCTACATCTACAGTGTGTGTGTGTGTGTGTGTGTGTGTGTGTGTGTGTGTGTGTGTAAAATACAAGGTTATTTACATGTTGTTTCTCCCATTAAAATGTGAGTTCTTTGCGGGCAAGGGATGATTTTGCCTGACTTTGTATCCTTAGTTATTAGCACAGTGCCTACAATATGATAAGTACTTACAAAATGCTTGTTGACTGATTGATTCTCTAAGGGTCTGATATCCATAGTAAATAGAAAATTAGTATAAACATATAAGACTAAGAATCATTGCCTAGTGGGTAAATAGTTAAAAGGTACAAACAAATAGTTCTCAAAAGAAATGAAAACAAACCACTAAAAATCATATCAAATATTTCTCCAAATCACTAATAAGAGAAATGGAAATCAAAACAATTCTATGTTTTAACTCTATGACAATACCAACACTTTCCTTGCGACTTCTTTCACAGAAGCTAAGTGCCACTGTAGCCTTTGCTGTATATTTTTGCCATGTTAGGACAAAGTAAACTTCCTTTGCTAAAAGTTCAATAACTGGAAAGCAAAGTAAAGACAGTGGAATGAGAGTTCTCAGTTTTGCCTAAGTTCCTTCATATCCTCCCCTACAATGACCTTTTAGGAGCACCAAATCAAATTCTGATTTGGAAAGCCAAGAAAAAAGTCATGGTGAGTCACTTTCCTAGCTCAGGGAAGCTTAGGAAAAAAGAGAGGTCTACAAACACTAGAGTCAGGGCTGGCCAGGAGCACTGTGCTGGATCTGAGCCACAAGAAATTGAAACTGAACATAAGGTCAGTAAGAAGACTGAACAAAAAAAAAAAAAAGACTGAACACCAGGGTAGAAAAAAGGGTCCCAGGGGACTTATTTACTAGTAGTAGGAGCAAGAATTTGTTCCACTTAGTAGCTCTGTGTCCTATTACCCAGTCCCAGGGCAGAGAGGAGTAGTCAGTTATAAGAGAGAAGGGATCCTACCTAAGTAAGAAGCAACAAGTTCAAGAACCACAGCTGCCTGGATCTGAGCCCAAGAACAGCATGGGGTCTTCTAGAAAAGTTTATGGGAGATAAAAAAGGATAATTTTGATTACATAAAATTTAAAAGATTTTGCACAAATAAAAACACAGCTAAAATTAGAAGAAAAGCAAGGAACTGGGTGCATGGAAAAAAGGGAATCTGCAGCAAGGTTCTCTGATAAAGGTCTCATTTCTCAAATATATAAGGAACTAAGACGAAGTTGTAAAAATGAGAGCCATTCCCCAGCTGAAAAAAGGTCAAAAGATATAAACAGGAAATTTTTATAGGGAAAAAAATAAAAGTTATCAAAAAAATCATATAAGAAAATTCTCTAAATCACCAATAATTCAAGAAATATAAATTAAAATAACTTATCCCATCAGATTGGTTAAGATGGCAAAAAAGGAAAATGGCATATACTGGAAGGGATGAGGGAAAAGAGGCACACTGATGCATTATTGGTAGAGTTTGCTTAATAAATGTTTTTGACTGTCCATTAGTTATTATTATTATTGCAACCAATGCTCTACCTGACAAATGCTAGAACTGAACTGTGACAGAAATAAATTTGGAATTATGCATATCTATACCCTTTGAACCAGAGACTCCATTATTAGCTTTATACTCCAAGGAAGCTATCAATAAGAAGAAAGTCCCTATATATCGAAATATTTGTAGCAGCACTTTTTGTGATTGCAAAGAATTGGAAACAAAGTGGATGCCCATTGATTAGGGAATGGTTATACTAATTG
The DNA here is from genome assembly GCF_028583685.1 of Petaurus breviceps papuanus. Lineage (NCBI taxonomy): Eukaryota > Metazoa > Chordata > Mammalia > Diprotodontia > Petauridae > Petaurus > Petaurus breviceps. Next base: position 54,746,973 of record NW_027186473.1, read on the forward strand.
TGTTAAGAGAATAATACTGTGCTGTCAGAAATGATGTTTTACAAAGAGAAACAAGGAAAGTTCTACATGAATTAATGCAGAGTAACATAAGCAGTCAAGAAAACAATGTATGCAATAATTACAATAATGTAAATGGAAAGAACCACACATTAAAAATTCAAAAGTGAATGTAATGAAATTATAAAGATAAAGCATAACTTCAATGAAGAAATATGAGAGAACATTCCCAACCCACCCCTTCATGGAGGTGGGAGATATATAAGTGTTACATAGTGCCCGTTTTCAGGCCTTTATAAATATATCATCAGGTATATTTATTTTTTCTTTTAAAAAATTATTAGTTATATGGAATGACTCTTTGGGAGAGGGAAGGGGATGGATACTAGCATTAACTATGATGATCAAGACATCAATAAAGAAATGAAATCAATAAAAAAAAACATTTAAAATTTAAAAAATAAGGCATCCCTCTTACCCAAAGAAATAAATTGCAATAAAGTCACACACACACACTCGATTGCTGAAATATACACTTAGATACAAGGTATCAGGAGTGAAATTCCCTTTGAGTAGAAACATATTTAGAATAAACCAGTAAAATTAAAACAGGATAATCAAACTGCTTCTAATTTTCAGTGATGATGCCTTTTGGGGTCACTTGCTGATAGGAAGTTGGTCATAAGGGATCTACTTGTTAGATAAAAGTAGTTACTTTGTTTTCTTCATTCTGGGAGTAAATACCCAAAAAAGTAGATGATCTATTGACAAAGGACATATTCCTATTGGTTTACAGGTGTATGTTTAAGTAGGTATATATTTTTAATAAAAGAGGGTGTGCACAAATAATTTATCTCAACTTACAAAGACTATAGAATTTCCATGAAATTATTAACTTTTAAACATCACAATATACTACTCCAAAACAGACGTGCAATAATTGCATTAACAAAAACAATTTTGTAAATCATTAGGCATGTTAGATAATTTCATGATTTCAGAAATACAAAGCATACTTGAAAGTATATTTTACAACTATTTAATTCGATTAATTTCATTATGAGAAGATCTTGTTTCACAGATCTGTTAAAAAATTCATAACATTTGCGATCTTGGTTAACAAATACAAAACAAAAATTGCTTTTTATTCAACTTGACATAAGGAAAGCAGGGCTTGTTATAGATTTAAGTAAATCCTACTTTTAGCACATGAAATTAAAATCAATGTAAAAACTCGAACTACTATATAATTTGCAGACAAAATGATACACTTTTTTTTCATTAACTTATGTCTGACTTTAAAAAGACATTTAAATTGACACATAAAAGCAGCAATTGTCTTAATTTGTATACAATGTACTTCACACAAAAGCCTTAAATATGTTCAAATTAGAGCAAGCTGCTTGATTGTCACTGCAGCCTCGTGTCCCATTAATGCATGACAAACATTAAACCATACACTTAAATGGCAATTTATATCATTTAAATGTTTACTGCCAGACTGGCTCATCATTCATTTAAATGTGACTTTCTGACAGCTAATTTCAGTTAATTTTCTCCGATTCACTTAATTAGAACTTTCAATCAAGAGAAAGACCTATACATATCTTCTAGTTCATATCCGTCTTGGTAGTGGTTGTTCAAATTCTCAACTAATAAACTGGTACGAACCTCCCATAGATTATTGTACAGTGTTTCATAGTCGACAAAATGTATTACTCAATGGAAGAGCCTTACAATATGTACACTTAGAAAGAACATACATTTATTTATGTAAGTAATACTCTGGCCAGTAGTTTAAATAAAAAACGCTTAGTTCATATACACACACTATTAAAACTATAAAAAACTGCATCCAAACTAATTAAAAATTAATGATTTCAAAATTGTTTAATAAGATAAAACAGTCAGAAGTCTCCTGAGTGTCTGCAGTACTGTGATCGAGACTATAAAATTCTACTAGGCTCAGCAAATCATAGGGATACAAATGAATGTTCTTGCTATTAAAGCTCTGAAAATGAGGGCAATTTCAACCTGTTTTATTCCTTTCATCATACAAAGAATTTTGGGGTTTGGGTAAATACATTTATTTATTCAGTATTCTGCATCTACAGATTTTAGTTTTAGCTTCTTATGATTATAATCCTGTCTTCTAAGCAAGATTGTAGACTTGAAAAGATATAATGGTTGTATTATATTCAGAAATCACATACATGAATAACCCAGTATACCACCATTCTTCACTCTTCACACTGCCATATACTCTATAAATATTGTAGTTCCTTAATAATCTTGAAACTCCTCCTCAAAATTATTGATAGCACTCTTGAGCTTACTATTCCTTTTATTAGGTCAATATGAAAGTACTCTTCAAAAAATCAATTCCAAACACAGAAACATCAACAACGCCCTTTAAAAACTCTAGTTACCTAAGAACCACTCACAATATGCTAAAGTATGAAAAAACAAAACTCAAATGAACGACTGAAATGACCCCTTTATGGAAATTCTAAAAGGTTATAAAAATTATAAAATAGTCCATTTGGCTAATTAATACAGTTTTCAAGTCAATGAGTCAGCACAACCCCCAACCACAGATAGAATGACAATGCTATAAGGAATCTGAAATATACTCCTCGTCCAACAAAAATGAATCAGAACATAGCTTTAAAAATAATTTCTCAAGAATCCTAAATTTATCAGAAAATAAATGGAACATATTAACAATATTTCATATAAAGCCTGATGTTTAAAAACAATAGAAACATTTATTTCAAAATCTGAGAAAAAAATTATAATCTTTTAAACTGATTTCACATGTAGGACAAAAATAAATTTCCTGAGTAAAAAAAAAGTTGTTTTAAGATTTTTTCTTTTAAGTAAAATTCATAATGATGAATGGAATCTGTAAAATGCTAAAGATTTGAGATTTTTTTCAGTCTTTAAGAAAGACAGTCCTCATTAAGTCTGGAGGTAAATACGATTTGCAGCTTTGGGATACTAACCTTCTTCCCATGCTGCTCTCAAACCAACCAATCAATTGTTAGTACTCCCTGAGCAGGCTGGATACATCATTTACACCCAATGTGTGCTCTGAGAAAAATTTGTAAGAAAGAAAATTCACTATAATGTCCAACACAATATTATACTATTCAACTACTCTGAGTTATTGTAAAATAAATCAATGACTAATGTCCAATTGTTAAAGATCAAATAAGACCATGAAAAGACTGTCATATGAAGCCACACACAAATTGTCAATTCAATCCAGAGGGACTCATATTAGCCTTGACAAACTGTCTTGGGGATGATATCTGTTTTTTTAATGAGATCTAATAGGCAGAGACTAAAACACTTGAGATATGCTAAAAAGTACAGTATACAGATGTCAAACACAAACACCTATTAGTAACTTTCATTTGTTCATTCCCAAGGCAGAAATGCATACAAAACATCAACAAATTGAAGCTTTGATACTCAAAGAATTACTCAAAGTAAATTATTCATAAATAATTCATCTGTAATGTCAGAAAAATAATATGTATGAATTTAAGTCTAATATGATATCTCAATGAAATTTGTTGTTTTCTTAAAGCTAATATTTTAGAAAATTAAATTTTTAATAAAAATGCAGTATAGATTATCATTGTTTCCATAACACAGGTAAATCATACCACCATGACAGATTGAGAAACTGGCTCTTCTTTCTATGAATCTCTCAATTGATTAGAAAGTGAAAAATTTTAAATATAATCATCTTGTTTTTAAAACGGGTCTTTTGTTCATCTAGATTTTCTTTCATGGTCCTTGGTGATTTCCTTTCAATTTCAAGAAAATCAGATTAGTCTAAGAAATTATGCAAACCATGGAAATTATTACCAATTAGCAAAATAAATTATTATACATTATTACTGCTTAGAGCCTGTTTTATGAAAACATTAACAATGTGCCCCTTTCTCCTCTAAATGGTATATCCTTATAGTGTCTAAGTGTATCCCTCACCATTGTATAAATTCTTGCTGACTATATATGGCAAGTGCTCTATTTTTAAACGGACAATTTACAAAAGTAATCCCCAGTCCCTTGGTATGAAAATAATTTCTTGATTTCAATTAATTAAAAACCTAGTAATTCTAACTTTTCAAACATCATTATAAACATCTAAAAATACAGACCCCCTAATAAGTATACATATAAACTATTTATTTAAAAGGGTTTGCTAGTACTTAAAGATTTCAATACAGTAAGTTCCAAGTAAGACAACAGTCAATGAATATCTTTCCAATGTTGAAAGAAATGTATTTCTCTGATGGTTCTGACCATATTTTAAAAATCCAAATGGAGAAAAAAAAAACATTATAATTCTCTAAATTTCAATTTCTACACAGAATAAAGGGGAAACCCTAATTATCTTGAATAGATAGTACAATTAATTTTTAGAAAGAATAGCTATTTTGATTGGCAAAACATACATTACAAAGACAGAATTTTAGAGAATTATTTCATTTTAAATTTAAATAGGACAGTCTTAAAATACAATGTTCTTCCCTCCTTGTCCTAATTCCCTTTTCTTCCACCAGAAAAGAAAAAAAGTTTCAGAACTAACTGGTCTGTTATGTTTGCATGTGCTGGATTTCAAACACTAGTGGTAATGTTTCCTTAACACTGATATATGACCTTTATAATTTACACTGAAGAAAGTTGTTTTTTTCAGGCTAATTAGAACTGTTTCAAATTTTTCCTGTTAAATATATGATATAAAGTCCTTTCAACTTTTTTTTATTCTGGAGTTTCTTTCCATGTCAACTTTGTTCCAATCAAAATATGCTTTGAATTAAATGATTTTGATTGAATATGTGGATCATATTTCACTTCTAAGATTTAAAGTCCAAAAAGGAAAAGTTTAGCCTGTTCAAACAAAGCAAGAACAGCCACTTTGCGGATAGCTATTCACATTTACGAAGACTGACAAATTGTTTGTGTGCACCATTAGGTCTAGTTTCTGCAATAGTTGCCAGATTTCCTGTCCCCCTAATAAGACACATTAACTCTTAAAATGCTGGCTTTATGTTTAAGGGAAAATCTGATTAACATAAGAGTATATAAATTCATGTGTAACTTTTGTTGGGAAATAATTTAGAGAAGAGTACATAAGTACAAAGTCTAAATTATAATTATCCTGCATAAAAATTTTAATCAACAAAAGATGTGAGTAAAGTAAATGCATTTCATATTAGATAGATAATTTCCAAGCCTTAAATAAACTTCCTAAGTAAGATCTGGGGAAGGTGATGCCCAATGATTCATACCAAACAGTTTAGAAGTGCTGTGCTCCATTTTGTGATTTCTCTATCTGTTCTTCAAACTATACTTCAGTTCGTTGATGAAATTTAACTTTAAACTGTTAGATATTTTTCTTCTTTCCATCTACCAATTCTTTTTAGTATTTAATTTAATTTTAAATATTTAATTTAATTGTTAATTAAAATTAAGTACAGGGGATAGTATCGAGATCTCTCTACACTGTTCACAAATATAATCAAATATTTTTTTCTTTTTGACATAATTAATTAGTATTTAATTGAATTTAAAAATAAAATGCATTTTCTTTTTAAACCTTTTTAACAATTTTGTTTTCATATGGTAGTAAAAGCAATACAATTCTAGTGAAACTGTAATCTTCAGAGATTTGACAGGTTATTTAGCTTTACTTATTACAAACTTATCATACTCAAAACAAGCAACAATTCCTAATCAGTATAATGGCTTTGGAGCTTCAAAGTTAACTTTTTCTATCTTTTTATTTTTTATTTTTGGAGGGCAATTGGGGTTAAGTGACTTGCCCAAGGTCACATGGCTAGTTTTTGTGTTAAGTGTTTGAGATCAGATCCGAACCTAGGTCCTCCTGATTCCAGGGCCAGTGCTCTATTCACTGCACCACCTAGCCGCCCCCAAAGTTAACTTTTTCTATATACAATGAAATGTGCAGCAAAATTTCATACTACTATACAAATAAAACATCTGCTCTGACTTTAAAAAATCTAATAAAATTTCTAAACTATGGCATTAAAAGAATAGGAAGCTGTGAATTTCAGGAATGGCCTATAAAGGATTTAGAGAAAAAGAATTGGTGGATGGGAAGAAGAAAAATATCTGACAGTTTAAAGTTAAATTTCATCAAGGAACTGAAGTATAGTTTGAAAAACAGATAGAGAAATCACAAAATGGAGCACAGTGCTTCTAAACTGTCCTTGAACTGCAAGGCTGGAAAGATATTTTGGAATCTAGAAGCACATAATCCATTTCTACACTTATATCATTACTAAAAGTATGAGTTAGCATCATTTCTTGATATAACCATCAAGCACTCATACATCTTTTGGCAGGAAAAGTACTCTGTCGACGATTGTTATTTTGCAGTTTTAAATGGACTAGTCAATCAGTTGTTATATACTTTATACATGGAAGGCCATATTTTCTTTGAAATTCATAGTCTCAGTCTTAAACCACAACTTGTACTGTTGCATGGCAAGATTAAAAGGCTTAGCAAAGTTGCAGATTAGCTCTCATTTTCAGAGATGATTTAAAATATATATAGATACTCCTATGCTGAAATGACATATATTTCCTTTAGGACAATTCAACATTAAAATTTCACCTCTAAGTCACTTTTGATCTTTGTTCATTTATAGTACAGCTATATGTCAAATTAATTTTAAGGTAAAATGTATACTGGGAAAGTTCACTTTTCCATCCTTGTTCTTAGAGAAAGAACAGAAGGAACAGAGGCAACCTGGTACAGTTGTAAGAGCACTGAGGAGCCTGGGTCAAAGGACCTGGGTTCAAGTCATACCTCTATTTACTACCATACAGTCTTAGACAAGTCATCCTTTCTGAGCCTCAGTTTCCATATGAATAAAGTGAGAAAGTTTGACTAGATGTCCTCTGAGGTGCCTTCTAGCTCTAGATTCATGAACCAATTAACACAAAATACTCAAATTTTCCAAACAGTTCTAGAAAAGCATGTTTTATTTTCCCTCCAGTCCTCCAGAAAAAAATCATTAGTATACAAACTACCAGCCATTTTTGTGGCAGCTAGACACAAGTTCCACATTGGAATGGGGAGATACCCACACCCCAACACCATATTTCTATTTGTTTATCCACAGAGATTTGCTAAACAGTAGCAGCTTTCTGCCTTTGAAGATGGCCAGGCCAGAATCCATTTTTATTTCCAGATGTAGCCTAATACTGAGGGCCCCCAGATAATACGGAGGGGAGGGATTGTTTTCCATTTTTGTATTCAATAATCTAAGGACATCCTAAGTGGACCAATCCCCCTGAGTTCATTGTCAAAGTTTGTAAATCAAAATGCTTGGCTACAAAAAACACGTATTAATACCCCAAACAAATATGATGAAGAAAATTCAATAATTTACAAACTAAAAATAAATTCTAAACTTTAAGAAAGTTCAACCAAAGTATCAAATTACACCTGCACCTCATCTTTAAAAGACCTATTATGCCTTTTACAAATTACTCTCTCTGATTAGTAACCATAGCCTTTGTCTGAAGAGACAGTTACCAGTTTTGACTCTCCACTTTAGAGGAGGCTGGCACTAAGCCTTTGCTCATGATCCACAGATGAAGGACATTTACAGACACCTCCCTTAAAACATGCAATTAAGATACATGTATGATTAGGGGCAAAATGTCAAGGTTAAAGAAATTCAGGGTTATGTGGAATGATGCCACACCACAATATTTTTACTTCCTTATGGACTCCTAGTCTGTGTTTTTTTTTTGCTTTCTTTCGTGTATTGTCTTTCCCTCTTAGAATGTAAGATCTTGGAGGGCAGATACTGTTTTTCTTATTTGTATCTCCAGCTTAACAGAGTGCCTGGCACACAGTAGGCACTCAATACATGTTTCCTGAATTGAATCGAATTATACAGTTTTGCATAATAAATATGAAAAGCATCTAGTTCTCAGGGCTGTTGTAAGGACCAAATGAAATATTTGTAAAGTGCCTGGAATTTAATAAATACTTGTTTCCTTCTTATTCCATAGCATTTCACCACAGACAGATAAGGTATAGAAGTTAAGATACTTTAATTTTCTTATTCACATAGCTTCTTACACTGAGAATGCAGACCTAAATGTACAAAATACATGAGAAAACATAATAAAAATTATCTGTCACTTCAACTTTTGAAGAGATCAACTAAACTCTTAGAGTTATAAAGAATAGGTCTGCAGGAGAGCACAACTGCTGAGATCTTAAAGCAGGAAGAGAAAGGTTTACTTACACATCCTTAAAGCTATCGTTCTTTTTCACATGCTGATTCTCTGAAGAAATACTATAGCATGTTCAAAGATGCTACTATTACTACTATCTTCAATAAAGAGGAATGAATACAATTGTTGCATCTTGCTGCTCTCTACCACTGAAAAGATCCTGACCAGAATTCTACATTAGCTGGGCACTCTTTGACTGATGATACTGGTATAAAACACAACAATACAGCCAACATGACCTCTGCTACATGTCAGATAAAGGGAAAGTACAGGGAATAGCATCAAGATCTCTCTAAGTGTTCACAAATATCATCAAAAATTATTTTCTTTTTGACATAATTAACCGAACTATATTGTTCGGGGTCACTCCGCAAAATTGGCCTGGGAAAATCATCAATATCCAAAGTCACAGATTTGGAGGTGTGGATAGATAATCTTCGAAGTCCTTTCCATCTCTGCATTTTTATGGTTTATGAATGCCCAAGTATATAATGCATGAAATCCCATGATTGTTGAATAATAACAGAATGAAAGTGTTGCTCCAATCAATCTTTCTTTCCCTAAAGGCAGTCATATTTACAAGATGGGCACCTAGAAACTCATGTCAAGGTATTTTTGAACACATGAACACACTCTTATTCAATGAATTAAGCAATATGTGTGTGTCTATGTATGACCCTGTTCTTGAAGTGCATATGTGAGAAGAGATGCAATTGATCACAGAACACTTTTTTGCAGAGTTGGCACAGTGCTAGCAAAGATAGGGCCTTATTAAAGAAAATGCAGAAAGACTTTGGTTACTAGGAATAGCAAACCAGATGGCTACATTTTTTTACCCATATGATTCAGGTTTGTGGAGAAGGATTATAGAGACAAAGCCAAGTAGATGGTGAAGTCTCTTATTTCAAAGTTCTCTCTTTGTTCTTCAGCACAGATACAAATGAACACACCAAGGAAATCAGACTGATCAAGTTCTGAGGGACATGCTCAGCAAAAGCCATCAAATGTGCCATCCAACTTCAGAACTCTAGGGTTTCTCTGTTTCTCTGAATGCTGTGATGCACTGAGCATTAGGAAGTGACACACACAGGCCAGATCACTACCTAATTTCTAACGCAGAAGGAGAAGTTTTAGTGCTTAGAACATTCCAGAAAGTCTAAGTATGACATACTTTCCAAGTCAGTCAAGTTAATAGGTATTTATGGACTATAGTGTGAAGTCTTTTGTCCAATGTACATCAACAATTTATAAATTAGACTATTTCTTTGTGAGCACTTTTTCCCCTTCTGCTTTTAACCTGGTTTATTTAACTATTCTCACTAGAGAAAAGTGATTATAATTTAGAACAAAAGAATAAACAAAAATATAATGTATTACTTTTCCAGGATCAAAAATTATCCAGTATATACAGAAACTTTAAAACATTTCATGTTTGCTCCACCAAGAAGCAAGGTGGCATAGTGGATAGAATGTTGGACCATGAGTCAGAAAGATGTGAGTTCAAATTCAGCCTCAGACTTTTACTAGCTGTCACACTCTGGGCAAGTCACTGAGGTCTGTCTCAGTTTTCACATCTGTAAAATGGGGCTAATAGTTCCTACCTCCCAGGGTAAAGGAAGCTAGGTGGCACCGTGCATAGAGTGCAGGGCCTGGAGGTCATGAAGATCTGAGTTCAAATCTGGTCTCAGACAGTTACTAGTTGTGTGACTTTGTTTGCCTCAGTTTCCTCCTCTGTAAAATGATCTGGAGAAAGAAATGCCAAATCACTCCAGTATCTCTGCCAAGAAAACCCTCAATTGAGTAACAAAGCTTCAGACATGTCTTAACAACAACAACAAGCTCCCAGGGTTATTGTGAAGATTAAATGAGGTAAAAATTGTAAAGCATTTTGTAAACCTTAAAGCACTGTATAAATGCTAGTTATGATGACAACGACTACACTACTACTACTACTATTTATGTTTTACTTGCTTTCTCTGAATCAAATCATGAATTAAGTAAGACAGAGTAAAAAATATCTTCCATCCCTATCTCTTACTGAGTTCAAACTCTGCATTATTATTTATAGCTCTCAACTAGAAACATCTTGTTAATTTCCTAAAGGAACTTCAATGGTCTCCCCAGTCTATCAAGTTCTTTCAGAGCAGTAGAACCTTTTCACTGTTTGTTTGATTTTGCAATCCCCATAGCTACAGGAGTGTCACAAGGCATATACTTTTAAAATGAGAAGTATAATTAAAATGGAAAATATTTACATGAACTTAAAATAAATTTTTTTGTCAATTACTGATAACTGAATTAACACTGTAGTGTTAAGAAACCAAGGTTGGGGATAATGGAGCAGCAAGTTAGCAGATTTAGGTTAACATTGCCTATTTTACATGTGTATATACACATATACACATTCATGTATATAAAAGTTACCCTGACATGTATGTCAGTATCTGCAGTTATGGAGGCAGCACAGCAGAGCAGCTGATGGGCTGTCCTTGGTATGTGAAAGTGCTTGGTTCAAGTCCTACTACATTATCAAGGGCAAGTCCCTTCACCTTGCATAGCCTCAGGTTTCCTCAACTGTCAGTGGGGGGTAATAATACCCCATGCCAGCCATAAGGGAAGCATTTTGTTTACCTAGAAGAATTATATAAATACCAGTTCACAAGATTATGACTACTGAGCTAGAAGGGCACTCAGAAGTCATCTAGGCTAATTTCCTTCTAGAGATGAGAAAAATGAGTTCCAGAGTGACTTCACTAAAATCATACAGGTAAAAAGTCATAGAATCCGGGTTCAAACTCAGGTTTTCTGAATCCAAATCTAGCACTCTGTCCATGTATTGCATACACAGAGGTGTCCCTGGTATGTCAGAGGTTATGCCATCAGAATACAAGCTCTGACAGATTCTATCCAGCTGGACTGGCTACATGCCAAGGGCAAGTGATAGACTGCATGCTCTTGTCCTGAAACCAGCCTAATCAATTTCTCAGAGGCTCATGATAAGGTTGGTTAAAGTATAGTAAACCTTTTATCTACAATAACTCTTCATAATCATCTATTAAGTTACAAAGGGGTTGCAATCTGTATAGGTGGGATTGAATGTCTACACTTATAAAATTATAGATGCTTGAAGGAAATTCATATATGCACATGCAAAATATAAAGATTCTTATAAACAGAGTTCTGTATTGTCAGCTTCCATCTTTTTAAAAATATTCTCTATAAAGAATACTACATATTAAATGCAATTAAAAATAGGTCAATAAGTATGACTATTTTTTCACATTTCATGCAAGCAACAAAGACTCATAAATATATTATATGCAGAAGTAATAAGTCAGACAGCAAGGCAAGAGTTAATTGAAACATTTCTGATTTAAAGAGGTCTGTGAAGGGAGGGGCTGGTGAGGAGAAAGGAGCAGGGTGGAAGGATGCAGAGTTAATCAGGGAGTAAATCCAGAGCCAGGCATGGATAGGCCTCACTAATGAGTCTCAAGTACCCTGCAGTGGTTTTCAAACTTAACTGGCTTCAAACGATGCCACCCCATGACAGAATGCAGCTAGCCATAAGAGGAGGGTGATTAGAATAAATGACTGGAGTAATTAACTCTGATGTGAAACCACCTGATTGGAAAGGAGAAGCCAAGAGCTGTTTAGTTGATGGTCTTCCTAGAAAAAGGAAGCTTTCCCTTTCTCTTGTGTGGGTGTTCAGTTAGAACTCAACTCTTTCAAATAGGTATTTGGTAGCACTAATGAAAAGCAGCTTTCATTCAAGGGCCTCCCCATTCATTATGAAAGGGGGAAAAAAGAAAAGCTTCAAAGTAGAACTAATTTACTTCACTCCCTCTACCTCTAAGTGAGTCTGAAGTCTGCATTATTATTTGTGATAGAGCTACAATAAAATATTTCTATAAAGTAGTAATTTTTTCATCAGTCAGGTATCAGTTATTATATAAAAAGCGGTGCTTTCATTTTTTTTTAAATAGAGAAAGATGTAGGTTTCTAGGCTCCGTGAACTTTTTTGATCACCTTTGTCAAGTTGTCCTTTATAAATAATACCAAGTGGTTCTTTTTTTCTGTAGCAAAAGACATGAGGGTGGGGCAAGGGAACTGGAGGGAAGAAAAGAAGAGATAAGAAAGGGGAATGTAGGTGTGTTTGCTTTTTGGAGGGAAATACAAAGGTGGAGTAATGTGGAGGCAGAGGGGAAAAAATAATATATGTATTTTTCCAACAATACTATTTCCTTATCGTATACTCTAATCAAAATAATCCATACTACTTCTCTCACTTTATTTTAAAAAGAAGAATTACTAAGGCTGAAGGCATTACCTGCTGTTTTACAAGCAATCATCAAGAAAAGTTTTTACATGAGCTGCCCAGTAACAACTCCATTGTAGTAGCACGTTTAACTTGGCAAATGTTTATGCCTAGACATGGATTTATTTGACAGCTTTACACCTTTGGACGTGATATAATTAAATGTTTTGACAGCTAAACAAAAATTGTATAAATTTAAAAGCTATTAAAAGCTACAGTATCTACAATCAAAATGAATTAATTTGCCTATGTCCTAACCCACGTTTAACAATATAGTGCTATAAAAAGCACAAAGAAATGGATGAATAATGAACCAGAAGTGTTGCATCCTTTCTCAAATTCTTTTATAAGAAAACATCACCTATAGCTAAATATTACTTATACTTTTAAAAAGTCAGCCAAAAATTGTTAAGGATAATTTAATTTTAAGTCTTTCATGCAATATATTTTAAAAATAAGAATTTTTAAAAGATACAGATAAAACAATAAACAATTAGAGTTAAGTAATGTTGTATTGCAAAAAAGGTCAATGTCTGATATTTAAGTTGTTGTTAACAAATTAAAATCTATCCTCAACACAGTCACTGATACACTGTGGTGATAATTATTCTCAATAAGGGGCTGTTTCCAGATTCAGTCACTCTTTTGTGTTGATATAGACAACTGAGATTCCAGTTGGCACTTCTTGTGGAGGAAAAGGAGACATATGAACAAAAAAAGTAGCCTGAATTCAGATAAAGTTGTTTATCATTTCTGTTCCTAGAAAAGGCCTAACTCGAGCTATAGTATTTAGTAGCAGAACTGATTCAAAAACATAGATAAGAATCTTAATCGCCTCTCCAAAAACAACAACAAAACCCCAAGAGAGTAAAAACCAACTCATGCATTAAACTATCATTTTCAGTAACTTGTTAGTTTTTGTCTGTTATAGGGCATTTTCATTAGGATGGGCTAGCAAGGAACCTTCATACAATATAGACTAACTTCAAAAATTTCAATTACATCTAATTATAGAAGCACTCTTCAAACATTTGAGCCTTTGACCAAATACACCAAAAAGTTTAAAGTAATTTTATAATTGCATTGTAACAATTCATTGATAAACCCACACATAAATATCACAGTCTGGAAACCAGTTCACATTTTCATGCTCTGTTTATGTTTTACTTTATTGTCCTTCTTAGGAGGATAGCTCTAACAGAAAATGAATCAAATCTTATTTAGGTTAAATAAGTTAATGTCAAGTAATTTAACAAATATACTATAAAAGGGACCAGTTACATCAGGATTCCTAACTTGGGGGCTATTTATTCATTTTTAATATTTTGATACCTGTATTTTAACTTAATTGGTTTCCTTTGAAGTCCTACTTATTTGCAGTTTATGCATTTAAAAATATTATTCTGAGAATGGGTCCATAGGCTTCAATGAACTATGCAAGGGGTCCATGGCACAAAAATGTTTAAGAAGACTTGTTAAATATATCAACAAACATTATTGCTTAAAGTTATTTTTCTCATCCCCTCAATTCATTTTAGCAGGCCAGTAGAGATCATTTTTAACCTAATTTACTGGTACATTAGCTTGAAACATAAGAGTTCATTTTTCTGAAGGGTTCAAAAGTATGGGATTAGCAAGACTTTAACTGTGGAGTTGATAGTTCAAAATCCTCTTCATCTACTTGTTTTCTGTTTGAACCTTAGGTCAGATTATTTAAAATTCTGTATAGGCTTCAGTCTTCAACTCTAGATAAGGAATTTATTGAAAATGTGGCAAGTTCTGGACCCTAAACCAGAACAGCAAACTATGTGAAATGTACCAGTATACACTCCTTAATAAGGCCAATATGAGACTTACTTCTTTTCTCACGATATGGATGCTGTTTTGTATAAATTTATTGTATAAATTTCATCATTCTCATTTGGTGACAAGCAGCAAAGTAAAGGCTGTAAAGGTGTGGAGGAAGAGAAATAGAATCATTTGCCAACAGAAAACGTGGCTGGAAGCAGAGAGAACCCAGTTATAATCAAGTCTGTTACATAAAGCTATCAGTCAACATTAATGCAATGTTTTCATTTTAGGGATTTGCAGGGGGAAACTTACAGGTATGTTTATTAAATTTTAATTTTTTAGAATTCTTAATGACAATTGTGACATTCAAACAATATATGTCCTTTGAATTTGAAGAATACAATTCCTGTCATACCACATTCCGTAAACTGCATAGCAGTCAGACTATATATTCACTATAATTATATTGCATATCAATCAAGTAGACCACACAAAGCTTAATTATTCAAATAATTTAGTCAAAAAAATAAGAAAAATTGCATATGGACAACAAAAAAGTTCAATTTCTATTCTCTAGAGCAACCCTGAAATTGAACATTTTCACATAAAGGTATGGGAATTATGTCACCAAAAATATTCCAGAGCAACTTAACAAAGTTATGCATGTTCCTGAATTCTGGAAAAAAATAACTAGCATTATTTCAATATTCAATATTCAACTATGACCATCATGCTTATTTAAATATGTGAATAACAGAGGCTCCATCCACAGCATCTAAAAGAAATCAGGTGTTTTCTATTAAAACAGCTCAACTCTGACCCTGCCCTCCACAATCACCTGTCCATTCTCTGACCCTCTCTTCTCAGGCTGCATGATCATGACCAAGACCATGATCATCTAGTTATTGAATATGAAGAGGGTACTTAGCTGCTTTAAAATGCTCAGAATGGAGTGAGGCAGAGTCCCTGTGATAGTCTAGTTTATAATCCAACAAGGAAACATGATAATAAATGCAAGAGTACTTTCAAAGATTACATATATTTACAAAGAACAAAATTAAAATTAATCACAAGTTTCAGTTACATGGAAGATCTTGGCAAGAAAATGAAGTTAATCACAAGAAAAACTAAAATCAAAGATTTATCAAAACATATACCTGAACTTCCAGAGCTTTCACTGGTGTCAGTCTAAACATCAATATATTCTACATTTCCAGTATTATACGGTGAGAATTTATCTTAAAAACAGTTAATCTAAGACACGTGAATAGTCTGATTTACCTAAAGACATATAAAAATTACTTTTATTATGTTACTAAGACAGGAAGACATTAACATATTTTTTAAAAATTTCACTATAAGTAGAAATTTTAAGAATTTTCTGGTTCATACTTGGTTTGAAAAAGGAAAATTAAATTAATTAGAATATCCTAATCCCTGTTTAACTTTTGTCTTTGTATCCCCAGTGCCTAACACAGTGCCTAGCACAAAGGATTTACTTAATAAATCTTGACTGATTGATCCACTGTATATTACAGTTAATTGAAGGTCTGTACTAAGTACATTTCTTAAACACATTCTTTCCACTCACCTTGACCACCAGTCATTCCAGCCCCTCAGTGGACTGTTAGTAGTATCAAACTCAAAAAGAAACAGAGGTCACTAAAGTATATAAAAGGATCCCTGGTGGGCCACATATTGACTTTAAAAATCACATATTATCTCTGTTTTTATGTATTTTTATGTATTTTGTTAACTTTATTTACCAATTTACATTTCCATCTGATTCTGTCAGAATGTGGTAGGCTCTGATGCCCCTGCTCTGGCCTTACTTTCTTCCCTTTGAAATTCAGATCCTGTGGTTAACCAGTTTAACTATACACTGTCCTCAACTACTAATCCTTTGTCCCTTTGTCTAATCACTGGTCATGCCTTACCAAAACCCAATCACAGCTTTACGGATACCATCTGCCTTCTCTATTCTTACTCATGTTGCTAAATGGTGCTGGAGAAATTCAGCTAAACATGCTAACTTGGGTGTAGTACAAATTTATGTTATTTATCTAATCTCATTGGCCCTCACTAGTTACTGAGCAAATCTTTTAATCCTTTGTAACTGACTCTATCCTACTTTCTAACTGATGTTCCAAACCTTCTCATTTCTTTCTTTTGTTATTTTATATTTGGACTCACAGGTCCCTATCTTACCTAGGCTGGAAGTTTAGTGGCCACTCATGGGTCCAGTTCCACTATAAGGTGCTGGATTTAGTGAGGGCACCAGATTGACTAAGCCTGCCTATAGCTCAAAGCTCTCAAACTCGAAGGATCGATCAACTTCAGCCTCCCCAGAAGCAGAGATTACAGGCAGGGTGCCATCACCAATCCTTGTTTCAAGCCTTCTACTACACTTTTCCTCTCTGGCCCTTAAGGGTTGACCACAGTAGATTTTGGGTTCCTAAAAGGAAGGAGGAAGATGGCAGAACTATTTTATTTTTGTCTTTGTATCCCAAAGGCCTAGCACTGTGCCTGGAACACAGTATGTATAAATGCTTGTTGATCTGCTGAATGGAATGCTTAGTTTACTTCAGAGCCCAGCTAATGGATCCTTTAATGATGCCCCTCCTTGTTAGTGATCTGTCCTTCCTCCTCAAATTATCACGTATACATCTATTTACACACTGTATTCATCCCCTTCCCAGTAGAAAGTATGCTTCCTAAGAGCAGGGGATATTTATTGTGTTGTACTTGTATTCCTCATGCCTAGCACAATTTCTTGCTGTGGCTGGTATTTGTTGCATAGGACAGGGTTAGGGAGAAAGTGGTGCTTTCTATCTGATCTATTTATGTGATCTTTTATTCTCCTGCCAGTTTGCAAAATATAGAATAACTCTTATAATAAATTTGACTGTACGCATTATGGAATCTTCTGATAGAATGGTTCATATAGTATGCCAGTCCAAAATTTTGTTCAGGCCAATTCTTTATGGAAAAACCCCCCAGCACATCTAGTTTGGAATGTATTTCAGCTACAAATTAATTTTGTGCCATGATATAAATGAACACTCAGCTCTACGATGAAAATGCTGCCAACTTTCAAGGCATAAACAGCATATTACTGAAAATATCTACAAATAATATAGCCCTTCTAATTAGCCAGAACACATAGAAGGAATCTCAGTGGGAAAGATATTTACTAGAAACATTTTCACTTTAAGTGAATGATGTATTAATTTACTGTTAAAACTAGTGCCAATTAGCTGCATCTGTGTATACTATCATTTGGAGGTTTCTGTTCAAAGTGTTTTGATTCTCCAACTTTCTTATTTACATGCAAATGAAACATGAAAAAAATGGCAAGTACATACACTTTATATATACTTTATATCTCAGCATTTGTGCAGTGAGAAAAAGAACACAGAATTATAAATCTTCATTTTATTTTATTAAAGCAATTGGGGTTAAGTAACTTGCTTAAGGTTACACGGCCAGGTGTTTCTGGGTGGGTGTTAAGTGTCTGAGCCCGGATTCAATCCCAGGTTATACCGACTCTGGGGCCAGTGGTCTTACTTGCTGTGCTACCTGGCCACCCCATAAATCTTCATTTTAAAATATAATGTTAACATACAGAAATTTGAGACCAGATATCAATACAAAAGTATTAGATGGATGAGTAACTTTCAGAAATCAC
This sequence comes from Petaurus breviceps papuanus, assembly GCF_028583685.1. NCBI lineage: Eukaryota > Metazoa > Chordata > Mammalia > Diprotodontia > Petauridae > Petaurus > Petaurus breviceps. Next base: position 54,765,062 of record NW_027186473.1, read on the forward strand.
TTTCAGAAATTAAATACTATTAATTTGCCCTTCAATACTATTTTGTTGGGAATCTACTACAAGATCATGCAAACATAATACTGACTCCTTTCTCACTATAATCACTGCTATATACAACAAAGAAATGATGGAGTAGCTTTTTTCTCCTCAATTATGCAAATTAAAAAAACCCATATACATTCTTGATCTAAATGAATGAAATATTTTTTTTTGCTTCAAAAATAACTTATAATAACACAGTGGGAGATTTTTGGGAAAAGGAAGCTATAGTAACCTGTACATAGTTGCTTATGTTCATGTTACCAATGAAGAAATTCTAGCTGGTATGAATGAACAACTTTAATCATGAATTTTATATCATCATATTTAAAATACTTCTGTTAGTAAAGAAAAGTATATTTTCTTTTTATTGGTTAGTGAAATTTGCTATTTGTCAGTGTCATATAAAACATGCCAAACAGAAGCATTACCCATTTTAGTAGAAATAGCTTATACATTTTACCCTGAACTACATGTCCAAATACAGTCCACCAATACACAGGCAACAAAAAGTACAGCTGTATTAGCTCATGTATTGTTTCACACATGGAAACCAAGATGCAAGATTACCTCATTTATGACAACACTCATAAACTACACAGTACACAGTAAACATGTCTACTAAGCAAATTAAAGTATCCCTACAACATGTAGCAGCTGAAGTTATCCAGGACTTGTTTAAAATCCAATAGAACAGAGGCTTGTCTTCAATTCTGGAAGGGTGGCAGAGGAAGAGAAAAGTCATATTCCTTAAGTAAAACAAACGGTGCTGCAAGGTACTTGCCCCAAGACTTCCTGCTTCCCACAAAAGACATGTGCCTATTTTGGAGATCAAAGGTCAAGCTTTATTCTAGAATACATTGTAAATAACATAAGTAATTGAACACAACTGCAAACCACTGGCCCATTGATAGAAGGTTAGGACAAAATCCTAACCTTTTAAATTTTCCCTCTGTAACAATTAAATTTGTCCTAGGCCAGGCAGTTTGCCACGTGTGGACCAGGTGTTAACTTGAATTACTCTGATCATTTCATGATCACCTGCTTCAAGCATCTCCCTTAAAAAAAAACAAAAACAAAAAACAACACCTCTAAATTTATAACGGTTCCATTTTTGCTGAAAGCTTAAACCTATATCAAACAAAAGCAGCAACAGGCTATTTCAATATTAAGATAAGTAGTCAGTCACTTTTTAGTTTCTAGGTGGCTGTTAATAGGGTGAATATTTGTCCATCTTCTGCTTGGTACCCTTTTATTGTCTATCTGGCTATATTGGTAAACATTTATTTGCTGCAAAATAGAATTCAACAGGATCATAACTTCAGAGCTGGAAGAGGTCTTAGAAATTGCATAATTAGGTCCCTCATTTTACAAATAAGGAAGTTGAGCAAAAGAGACTGTTAAATGTACTGGACAGACCCCGGTCCTCTAACTCCAAATCCAATGTTGTATTTACTACACTGAGCTTCTTATTAACTGGTTTAATTGCCAAAGGCACAGATCATGCCTTTTTATTTGACTGCTTACAAAGGTACAGTAACTGCTGCCTTGCACAACTGTCATTTTTATCTTAACCACCTATTTTTTGGCATGTTAATCAATATACTACTCTGTTCTAAGATAAAACTAAAGTACAACCATTTTAAAGAATGATTTCTGTTATTTTTTGAAAGCAGTGAAATTTCAAAATTCTCAATTGGAAAAGGAAGTCAGTGGATTCGTGCTCTAAAAGGCAATTTTCTTAAAGGAACTCCAGATATCTAAAACAACTTCAAGATGTGGAATGCTGGGAAATAACTAGTACAGACCAAGTTGGTATGTAGCAATCAGAGATAGACAGTGTGGTTGCTTTGAACAAAGGTGTCAAGGAGCCACATGGGAATAGAGGCAATCAGGAGCTGCAAAAGATCTCTTTAAGAGCACTGAAAACTACAATACAATCTATATTCTAAGAGTCACTAGGCAGGACTTTTCATAAGCCCTGTAGTTGAATTCTTTTATATATGTTTTCTCCTCCAGTTGGGCAAACTTGCCTATCTGAAGCATCAGGGGACTTTGAGGGAGAGAAAAGAGAAGGCATGTGCCAGGCAAGTCAAACCACTGCCAGCACCTCAATCATCACTTCTTTCAGGCCTCAATGAAGATAGTCCAAGACTCTAAAACTCAATAGCCTGGGAAAAATCAGTCCCTATCACCCTCCCCTCCCCAAAAGAGCCCTGATTTAAGCCAGGGCACTACAGCCATCACTGAATGGAGTAATCCTTGTGGAGAAGGCAACTACCTTCCTTTTCACAAACACTAAGCACTGACAAACTGCTACCACTAAACAGGTAAATCCAAGAACCCTGGGAATAGCAGCAACACCGTGCCTCAAGACCAAAGGTTCTGCTTCCATAGGCCAGCCTTTGCAGTCATTATCCCAGGAAGCAAACTCTATGGAGGACATATGCATCCACTGCTCCTTAAAACTCAGAAAATTCTAGCCAACAAAGTATTTGGTAGTAGCAAATGACTTAATATCAGAAAGAGATATGATTTTATAAGTGGAAATGACATTTTAAAAGATTCGTTGCCATCTACTTTGTCCTTATACCCTAAGGACTCTAAGAACTTTCTATTTGAGTAGCAGCTGAAACCTGCTTTATGTGAACCTTCCTTAAAATATAAGTTCCTTGAGAGGAGGGACTATCTTACTTTTCTATTTGTATCTCTGGGGCTTAGCATAATGTTTTGGACCTAATAAGCATTTAACAAGTACTTTTTCATTTATTTTCATTTATTTTTTAAAATTTCTATTTGTAATCCTTGTGCTTAGTATAATGCTTGTCACATAGTAAACACAATTTTTTTTCATTCTATTACATTAATTTATATTGACCTTGTTCTTCTATTCAGAAATCCTCAGTGAATTCCTATAGCCTACTGATTAAAGTTCATACTCCTTTCCCTAGGATTCCAGTATCTGGTATAAGTTTAATTTCATATTATTCCTTTCCATGTACCTGACATTCCAGGTACACTATACAATTCTTTACCTTGCCTCACCCTCCACCACCCCAACTCCATCTTACCCCCTAAACAGGCCCTAAATGGTTTCTAATGCCTGGAAGGTTCTCTTCTCCCTTTTCTTCCCATTAAATGCTACCTGTTAAAAGAAGGCTTTCTTCTTCCCTGTAGGTAACAATCTCCCCTTTTCAGACCTAGCACAAATACTTTACTTCTTAACCTTCTAACTCACTTAAATATTTTGTACATTACAGTTTTCTATGCTTATGTCATAACCTGCTATTAGATTATAAATTTTATGAGAGTAAGGCTGTCTTATCTAAACTTGGTATTTTCCCTAATGCCTAGCACAGTGCTCTACAAAGAGTAGGAATTTAATATTTATTGAACAAATGAAATTAGTATGAAAATGCTTACACCATCTCCTCACACAGTTGAGTAAAGGAATTCATCAACTATAAAGCTTTAGATAAATATATGAGCTATTATTAGTTTCTATCCTACTGACAGGAAAAAATGGGTTAAATGTAGTATAAAGAACACAGGTTAGGGATCTAGAAATACTTCTTAATTCAAATTACTAATAAGAGATATGTAAAACATTTTTGAAGATATTAAAAATAAAAATAGATTCTTGTATGCTAATGGTTTATGTACAGTAGTACAGATTGTTCCAATAATTAAATAATTAAATTAGGTCCAACCTTTCTTAAAGGAGAAACCTAGTTTAAAAAAAAAATCTGCAATTAGGGTCAATGGTGTTATTTGTTTTGCTTGACTATGCTTACATGTTATATTTGGCTGTTTGTTTCTCTACTACCTTTTCTATGGATGGAAGGGAAAAAAAAATGCTTGATAATCGGAAAAAATTTAAACCTGTAATTTGACATACTGTTTTTTTAAGCATAACCTCTTACTTAAAAAAAATAATACTACTGAAAAATATGATAGCTTATTGAATAGAAAATGGAGAGAATGTAAAAAAAAACAACTTGAATGTATTGGAAAGAGAATAAGACTGGAATGAAATAGGAAATGAAAAGAAAATACAAAAAAGGAGTGTTTAAATTGGTAATATTTTTCAAAACATAATTTGTACTTTTTACAAAATAAAGGAATTAGAGCTTACTCAGTTCAGATTAATTACAATCTATACACATTTCCCCCACTAATTCACTCATCTGGAAATGTCCTTTAAGTCCCCTTAGCAAAAGAAGAGTAGATTTAGACCACTTAATGACTAAGGTCATCAGAATACAATCATTAGTCATGACTCCTAATTAACAGATATTATCCTTTATTTTCTAATCTCTAGGTCAAGAATTCTTGAAATTTGTTTACATACTATTACTTGAAAAATGGAAAACTAACACACACACACATATGGTTATTTTGGAGGTTTGAGGAAAAACCAAAGTGTCTTATTCAAAGCATTCATTCAATGAATAATGTTTTTAAAGGCTGTCCTTCCTTTCCCCCCCAATTTGTGGCAGTTTGGTAGAATTAATTTTTTCCCTTTCTTATTGCTAAAGGCAGATCAAAATTAGTGGCTCATGTAAAATCTGGTTAACAATATTTGGTTTAATAAAGCTAAAGTTTTGTATCTGGTGACAAAAATCACAATGCATAAACTTCTATAATAGATAATAAAAGCCAAATTTAAAAATTATAGCGGAAAAATTATAAATGGTATATCTGAGGCCTGATCCAATTTTAAAGTAATCTAAATAGGGTAGACTGTTTAAAATTTTTTTTATTAACTTTTAAATGCTTTCCACTACAAACATGTCCATAAAAACCATGGGCATCTAAAATATCAAAAGAAGCAGAAGGGTGGGGGGGAGAAGCTGAGATAAAAAGGATAAAATTTTTAAAAAGGGAGATTGGAGGAAAGAGATGGAAGAGATAGAAAGAAAAAAAAGACAGAGGAAGGTAGGGAGAGAATTGGCTTAGCTAGGCTCCCTTGGGATAATAAGCTGAGTTACTAGACCAGAAATGAAGGTTTGAAAGCAACTCTTGATTCTGGTGAAGGCTAAGAGTGCTACTTAAGTGCCTGATGTCTGTCTGAAAAGAGGGGGAGGAGAGGTTTCAGGTTAAAGATGCCAAGTGCATTCCCAGCCAGCAGAGTAAAAAGGAAACATTAACAGTAGCCTCAAGGGAAGCCAAGTACTCTATCCCATGAGCCAGAGGGCAAGTGCAGCTAGAGCAGCAAGTAGCAGCTGGAGGGAAGGGATAAAGAAATAAAGGAACCACAGGAAAATTGGCAGCTTCAGATAAACGAGGCAGACTCTACCCAGTCTTGATACTTAAGAGAAATGAAGTATTTGGTGTAACACACTGCAAGGAAATGTTTTGCTATCTTTCTGCTGCCCAATGGGCTAATAATCAAAGTGCAAAAAATAGGAATTTATTCTGCAAACACTGTAAATAGAGAAGGATTCAACTCTGAAAATTCAGAAAACCTGGGCTTATACTGAATACATAAATACTTAAAACACTCTCAATATATAGTTGGCAAGACAATTAAAAAGACAGTAACTTCTTAAGTAATATTCAAAAACATTTAATGACAAGCCAAAAAAGTAAAGTTTTCTGAAGCTGCATTTCTTAAAGATTCTGTGATGAATTTGAGTAAAACTGTCTTCCACTTTAATTCTAGTAATAGTAAACTAAAAGCTCAAATAGCAATGATTTGGCATTTATTATTCTGATCTCTCTACTACACACCAGAATTCTATTGTAATTTGGTTTTTTTTTTGTTGTTGTTTTTTAAGAAAACATAAAATCCTTTGGGAATTCTTAAAACAAATTTTTCAATCTTAATTTGCTGCAAAAACCAAAGGACAAAATAGCCAGCAGGCAAGAATTAAAATTATCATAAATTACTCTTTTCAATTTATGCTTCCATTAACCCCAATGCACTCAGAAGCAAGTTAAGTATATGTACATGAAATATATTATTTTTTAAAGATATACTAATTAGTTAAACATTTGGAAATACTGAAAATAAAGGCTGCTATTTTATTCTAGAGAGGGTATTATTTTCATTTTCTAATCAGTGATTAGTAGTTATTTCTAATTTCAATTTTTCTAAAATCTTACAATTTATATTAAAATTATAAAGCTCTATATTAACATTAAAATTCACAGGATTAAGACAGCGAACTACACTACACTCTAAAACAAATTTGTGCTGCTCCTAGCTTTACTTACGAATACTACAGAAACTTGCAACTACTTTCTCAGGGAATATAAGCCAGCTTAGTGGAAGTGAGGGCAAACATTTAATAAATCCCACTTCCCCTCATTCCCGTATAAAAAAAAATGAAATTATATTGAAATAGAAATGATTGGGTATAGATCACAGAATCACAGAATTTCAGAGATGGAAGGGACCTGTAAGTCAGACCATCTAGTCTATCCTATACATGAGCAAAAATGTCCTCTACCTGGGTGGCTAGGTGGCACAGTAAATAGAGCACCAGCCCTGGAGTCAGGAGGACCTGAGTTCAAATCCAGCCTCAGACATTTAATATACACCAAAAAAACTACATGTGTGACCTTGGGCAAGTCACTTAACCCCAATTGCCCTTCCCAAAAAAGGCAAAAAAAAAAAAAAAGGAATGTCCTCTACAACACCCACATGGTCATTCAACTATTGCTTGGAGACTTTCAGTAAAGGGAATACAATACTTCATAGATCATTCCAATTTGGAACGGCTCTGTGGTTGTGAATTTCTTCCTTAGATCAAACCTAAATGATTCTATTGCCTATTTTTACTCACTGCTCTTAATACTGCCATCTAGGGTCAAAGCAAAACAAGTTTAATTTATGTGTCTTCTGTGTGATAGACTTTCAAATATGTGAAGGTAGCTGCCATGTTCCCTGCTCCCCACATCTTCTCTTCAAACTAACCATTCATAGGTCCTTCAACTAATTCACACAGGAAGATTTCAGCCCCCTTGACTCTGGAAACTCACTAGATTATTAATGTCATTATTAATGCCCTACATTCTGAAAATGCAGGGTGTGAACTGAACTCAACATTCCAGACATGGTATACATAGAGCAGAAGTATGGAGGAATTATCATCTGCTTAGACCCAGACCTCTTATGAATACAGACTTTATTTTTTGGTGGCCATTTAACCATGGTTAAATTGACCATATTGATTCAGCAGTCCATTAAAACCCTTAGATCTTTTTCATATCACCTGCTGTCTGCCCATGCTTCTGAACTTTTACTTATAAAGTATACTTCTTGAGCCCAAGTATAAAACTTTACCTTTATGCCTATTAAATTTCATCTTATTTGATATGGACCACTGTTCTAACTTTTCAAGATATTTTTGATCCTGACCGTTATACAGCTTGGTGTCACCTTGAGAAGCGTTCTATATTTGTCTTTGCCCAAGGCTGTAATAAGAATATAAAACAGCACAGGGCCAAATAGAGATAGCTGGGATACCTGGTCAGTAACCACCTTCTGAAAAGACAATGAACAATGAGTGTTAATGAGTACCATGGGTTTGGCTTTTCATATAATTTTAAATAGACCCATCATCTAGCCCATAGTTCTCTAGCCAGCTAAAAGTGAAATCATGAGATTTGGGTTCAAATACAGGTTATGCTACTTACTGTGTATGTAATCTTGGACAAGTCATTTAAGTTCTCTGGCTCAGACCAGGGCTTCTTAAATTCTCTCTACTTCTGACCACTTTTCACATGTCAGCCGCATTCATTAGTGTTACATGGCCTGAGGGTGTGTGCAGTGCAAAGTTTGCTTGCTTTGTGTTTAGAATCAAGGCTATAGTAAAGTTGCACAATGCAACACAGACAAGTGCTGCCAGAAATACTTCAGATACATTGTGTTTGATTTTTAATTAATTTTGGGGTTCAGAAACCTTTTACTGTGGTCAATTTTTCACGACCCCATGGGGTTGTGACCTACAGTTTAAGAAGTGCTGGTTTAGACAACCTCTGACTTAGAAGAAGTGCTGGCTTAGATAACATTCCAGCTCAGAAATATTTACAAAATCGGGATTTTTTCATATTTGTATGCCCAGCTCCTAGAACAGTGCCTGGCACCCAGCAAGTATTAAATAGGTACTTATTGACTAACTGATGTTGACGGCTCTTAGGTTGTGAACTTGGAAAACTGGAAGGATTGTGGTATCCACAACTGAAATCAGGAATTTAGCAGAAGGGCTGATTTTGGGGGGAAGAAAATTACTTCTTTTTTGGACATGAGTTTAAGTTATTGTAATGGCAAGCAAAGTGGTACTTTGCTGCTTGTTTCAGCTATTCAAGTGCCTCTGATTGTATCAAGAGTCTCTGATGGAAACAGTATACACTGTGTTACCCTTAAGAGGCCTAAGGGAGTTTGAAGACCTTCCCTGCCCTTAATAAGGCTAATGTAATCACATGGAGCCCACGGTGGGAGGAGATTGCTGAAAGAGTGGAACAAGAAGGATGAAAAAGGAAGGAGCCCAGCAGAGAAAAGCTTGAGCAGAGCTGGGAGCAAGTAGAGCTAAGGGAGAGAATGTGATAGAGGCACTCTGTAGTACTCTATCTGTTGTTCTGTCTGTGTTGATGTTACTTTGTCAGAGAGAAGCATTCTGTCTTTTGAAAGAGGACATTACTGTTATTACAGAAGTCCTGAAAGAGGTCTTTACTGCTGATTTGTGTTTGGTTTCTCAGACAGAACCTTGTTGGATGATTTGTATTACTCTGTCAGACAGAAAGTGAATTAAGATGATAGTGCCGGCAATATGCATAAATATTGTTGTAGCTCTATTAAGCTTAATGTGTGTAAATATTGTTGTAGCCCTGTTAAGCTCTGTTTTCCTAGAAATAGAAGCTATGAAGAGCTTAGAGTGGAGCTGTCCCTGTGAGTTGAGATGCAGAACCGGAGTGGAGAACTGACTACATGTGAATCCAGGCAAGAACTGGGAGCAATCAGCCCGTGGAGGAGGAGCCATGGGGTTTGGAAGTCAGCCTTGAATTAAGATGAAAGAAGACTTTACTTGGGTACTCTGTATTGACTGATGAGATTGTGACTTACTGGGATCTAGGGGTGGATGGTGTTTGTACTTTCTGCTACCCCTTAAGGATAACTGGCTTAAGGATAATTAGAAGACAGCCTCCAGTCAAGATGAAAGAAGACTACTTGGATACTCTGTATTGACTGAGGAGATTGACTTGCTGTGCCCTAGGAGTAGATGTTTAAGACTATGTGGCCACCTTAGTAATAAGTTGCTTTGTTATATTGTTGTGAATGTTGTGGTTTAGTTTCTCAAATGTTATGCTTTAGTTTATTACTGAATGGAGAGTTTACTGTACTATTCAATTAGATCCTTAAAGTTATTCACAGGAGCAGTCCTCAGGAGCTACTAGTGATTGACTTTACAGATGTCCACAGGACATCCCAGTAGAGACCCTAAAGCACACAGTGAAACTAGAGCTCAGCAGGGACACAAGGGCAGGATATATTGATTTGGAAGTCTTCTGAATTGAGATCATAGTTTAATCCATGAGAGTTGATGAGATTAATACCTTACTAGTATAGTTAGAAAAAAGGAGCAGACCAAGGGCACAGTTCTGGAGACCACAAGTAAAGAAAGTATGATGTGTAGATTGTCAGGTTCTGAGATTGGGAATCATCAAAGTAACAGATAGGAGGAGAACCATGATAGAACAGCACTGAAAAATCCAGAGACGAGTGTCCAAGAGGTTGAGATGATTAAAAGAGCCAGTACTGAAGAGAGGGTGAGAACGATGGAGACTGAAAAAGGCCCACTCCCCTAATATGGTTTTTCTAAGACTGTCATTGACATTCTTCTTTCCCTACATCCTTGGTGGTCACATTTATTCTTACATCTTCAATGGTCCCTGGAATGTAGATGACTCCCAAATCTCTATTCTTTATTAGTGACTATTCTCCCAAGCTCAAGTCTAGCATTTCTTAACTATCTCCAATGCATTTCTACCTGGATGTTCCAGCAATATCTGAGGCTCAACATATATAAAATGAAGCACAACATTAACCCCCTTAAACCTACTCCTTTCATCAAGTTCTCTTTGTACCATTTCTACCATCACCCTCCCTGTCATTTACATTCACGCTAAAATCATATTTGTTAGTTCTGCTGGTTTTATCTTTATCATCTATTGCACATCAATCTTTTTCTTACTGTTCCAAGTGAATGCCAATGTTCTAGGTCAGAACCTCATTATCTCTTACTTTAACATAACCTCCTAATAGGTTCCTGTCACTCTAATTTATTTCCATTCCAATATTTCCTAAACAAATCTAGGTTTTGTTTGGGTGTGTGTGTGTGTGTGTGTGTGTGTGTGTGTGTGTGTGTGATTTAATGTGTTTATAGAACCATTCTTTTTTTTTTTTTGCTTTTTGGAGGGCTTTTGAGATTAAGTGACTTGCCCCAAGTCACACATTTAGGTTTTTTGTGTGTGTTAAATGTATGAGGCCAGATTTGAACTCAGGTCCTCCTGACTCTAGGGCCAGTGCTCTATTCATTGCACCACGTAGGTGCCCCTATAGAACCATTCTTATTGGCAAATGCCTCTCTCAGCAAGATAACAAACAAATATTGGGGCCGGGGGGGGGGGGAGAATAGTATTTAAGTCACTTTAGTTCAAACATTTGGTTAAAACCCAAAACTGGTTGATGAAAGATTATAAATGGTCCTTAGTCCTCTTTAGTGACAGAAATGAACATGATTTTGATAAAGATCTGACCATATCATTTCCCTAATCAATGAATTCCAGAGGCTCCTTATAACCTGTAAAATAAGAAATAAATGCCTTTGTTTGGCATTTATAGTCTTTTAAAACATGATGATCTCTATAGTTCAGCCAAACTGGCCTTACTGTTCTTCATACATGACACTCTATATCCCACTTCCATTCCTTGGCACTGGCTTTCCTTCATGACTAAAATCCTGCTGCCTCACCTCTGTCTCTTAGAATCTTTAGCTTCCTTCAAGGCTCAGTGTAAGCAATACCGTCTACAGGAAATCTCTCCTGATTGCTTATATTTTAGTGCCTTCCTCCTCATACCCCCGTATATTTGTTTTGTATGTAGCATGTATGCTCTATCCCTACTCTCTCAGGGTCAGGAAACTAGATCTTCCCCTCAGGGGTTTGTGGGTGTCTCTTTTCTCTATCAATATTCTCCACAGTTTAGGGCCCAGTTCCATTTAATCATTTGACATTCATTGGCTTTTACAAAAGGATATATACTTCATATATATAGTAAGAAACATACATTTTCCACAATTCCTTGGGAGCTGAGAAATATTGAAGCTGCTTTGGTTGTGAAACAGCTTCTGGAACTATGGGATGCTAAGAAGCTATTAAGACCTTTCTAACTCAAACATCATAGGCTAGAATCCCTTTACAAAGCACCAAGTCCCCATAAGAGTGCTGAGGCAAAGGGACCCTACCTGAAGCTGCTATGCCTGCTCCAGGATCTATGTCTCCAAGGTCCTCAAACATCTTCACAATGCTCCCTGAAGCAGTCTCCTAGTGTCCTCTGAGGGACTCTTAGGCATGTGCCATACCCCTCCATTATACCTCTACACTATCTCCCTCATGAAGCTCCTCAAGAGACTGCCTCGCTTTTGTCTTTTTGTACTTCCAGGGCTTAACACAATACCTGGTACAAGATGGGTTATTAACCATTGTTTGAATGGCTAAAAACTAGAAAACCTGGGTGTTGAGAGTATTCTGTGAATGTGAGAAGCACTACTTCCTAGGTTCAAGCTCTGTAAGATCTATGCTTCTCCTACTGAATGTTATGTCTCCTGAACCCTCATTCAACTAATTGAGTATTTCCCACAGTTCTTCTTCCTCACTCAGCTATACAAAGACCATAGTCTACCCTTGTTAAGTATTTCTGACTTGCTTCCTTTCATGGTTACTTTCCATCCCATCGATGTCATCATAAAGTGATTGACTGGAAAAGGGTAATCTCAACTCAAGTGCTATCTCCTACATAAGACCTTTTATGATTCTCCTTAAGAATTAGGGTCCTCCTGTAGCAATTTGTATATAGTTTATACATACTTATCATTGTATACAGCGGTCTTCCCCCCCTCCTCCAGTAGAATATAAGCTTCCTGAAGTCAAGTGCTATTTTTGGTTTTGCCTTTGTACCCCTGGCACTTAGTAAAGTTCCTCAGCATAAATATTTGCTGAATGAATTAGCTTTCCTAAGGTACCCAGGTCTAGTTAGATTAATTATTTAATTACTTCATGAAAGAAATAGGAATTCCTTAGCTAGGAAGTCAAGATACTTTTACAATCTGGTTCCAACATAACTTTATTACCATATCATAGACCACTGGCTCTTAGGTACTTATACTGCAACCAAATTCTGCCAATTGAGAGTAATCATGCCCTCATTTGATTTCATAGCACTTTGCATTCCTCTCATATATTTAACATAATCTAACATATTCGTTTGCATACACATATACATATATATTTACTGGAACTGTGATTTAATTGGTATAGGGAACATGTGATGAGGAAATGTCCTCTTTAACTGCAGATCTATGTGCTCTGCAATTTATATTGATAGAACCTCCCGGAGCACACTGAAAGGTCTGAATTTGCCCAGGTTCATAAAACCAGTATGTTTCAGAAGTGCTACTTAAACACAGATCTTCCTAATTATTAGGTTGGGTTAGTATCCAAAATGGCACACAGCCTCTATTATGTTGGAAATGCCTTGAAGCAAGGAATCTTGAGAAGCAGCCTAGAAGAAGAGATGGAGGAAAAGATTCGGCATCAGAAAGACCTGGGTTTAAACTCTTGTTTCCAATACTAGTTGTATTGGAAAGCTTGTATAAGGAAGTCATTTAGCCCTTATGTTTCAGTTTCTTTATCAGTAAAATGAGAATAATAATTTCATTAGTATCAGTGACACGGTAAGGATCAAATAAGAAAATATTTATGTGTTTTACAAATATTATACCTATAAATCTAAGTTACCACTTCTGTGTTCCTCCAGCCCAATGTAGGCAGCACAATGGCTTTCCACAAAGTGGTGTATTGGTGGAATAAAAAAGGAGCACATTTGAGATGTATAACATCAGAACCCTAGAAAAATCTGAAGACCTAATGGTAGCACCCAAATTGCTACAGGGATGGAAAGGGAATGCACTGCAGCACTGTGTGTGTTAAGAAGGAAATGAAAGACAATTGCTTGGTTCAGCAGAATTTATACAACCTGCAGGAGCACATCAAATACATTTATAAGGAATTTGGTAAAAAGTGGGAACTTTGCTAGAAGAGGGGATGAAGAATTACAGAAACTCCCATTCCTCACTTATCACCCTGGAGGACAGATGTCAACTGAGAAACTTCTTATGTGGAGAAAGGCTTTTGTCATGTATTGTGTTCATAATAAATCAGAGTTCCTTCTGAAGCTAAAGACCAGACAGTGGGTTTTCTTTTGCTATTCCCTCTCATCTTTCCAAATGTTAATTTCTTTTCCAAATACACCTATGATCTCACCTATATGAAAATACATATATACATACATAAATGTGTGTATGTGTGTGAATGCAAATTAATATACAACTTCGCCCAAGTCTCTTTATATTGTTTCTTCCTAGCTCTTCTAACCTGAATTAAAGAATACATAAATTAGAATATTAGAGTTGGGATACTGTAGCAGCAACTACACTGGCATACCCAGAACTAGCACAGGTTCTTAGATCTGCTTTACTAGGAAAAAATAGCTGTTCAAGGGGTCAACAATGTTTTTTTTTTAAATTACATTCATTAGTTTAGAGGAAGAATCTGCACCCTGAACTTCAGAGAAAAGACAAACAGAAATAAAGATCAACAGACAGGTTTTCTACATCTGAGAAATTAGCACACATCAACAGACATATCCAAATGCCTGAACAAGACAAAACACAGAGAGAGAAGCACCAACATATAGCTTTTTCAAAGTTGGGGGCTACTCAGAGTCTCATCTGGTCAAATCACAAGAACACTCTTCCAATGAGTGAGTCCCCAAAGCAAAATGCTAACCTCAGGCTCTATCTACCCTTTTTAGAGCCAGAATACACCACAACCCTCAGGACTAAATGCCTAATTAGAAATTAACAAAAGGTGTGAAAGCCTTCCTACAAGCAAGCCTCCCCTAAGCAAGTTTCCCTTAATGGGCTCCACAAGAGGCCTGTTAGGGGGGGGGGGGGAGAGAGGGTTAGATCTTATATCCCATTAACATTACAGGTGCACCTTTGAGGTCACTTAGTCTAACCTCTTACCCCATGTAAGTATCTCTGTTCGACATCTCTGACATGATACCATTCAGCCTTCTTCTTCAAATTACATTTTATTATATCTAATAGTATACATGTTATATCTTCCCAATAGATTCTTGAGGGCAGGAACTGTATTTGTGTTTTGGTTTTACTCTTTGCTTCCCCAGTTCCCTACTTTATACACAGGTAGATGTAAATGTTAGTTGCACTGAAGTGAATAAATGCCAGTTAATTGTGTGGGGTATTTATAGTGGTCAGGATGTGAAAGGGCTATTCAAGAAGAAAATAAAATTGAGAATGACTATTAAGCTAATAGCCTTTAGAAGAGAAACCTATTCCTTTTTCTAAATTTAGGTGGTGACAATAGAAGAGCACTCCAGGACCAAAAGGCCTTAGAGAACATATCTAGGGAATCTACCTGATTTTATCACAACTATCTCTGATTTTCATAGGATGAACTTTTATTCCACTTGATCACAGAATGTTAAAACTGAAATCATATTAGAGACCACCTAATTTAAGACCTCCTTATTTTATGGATGAGGAAACTGAGACCAAGAGTAATTAAGACATTTAGTTACTTGAGATGAAAAAGTTGTGGCAGAGCCAGAAGGAAAACTTCATTTCCTTTTACTCTATGACACGGTTTCCAACTTCAGTACTTTTTATAAGGATAATAGTATAAGAACCCAAAGAAATTGGTATAAAAGAGGCAAATACTGTGACTTTGCTTATAAAGGAAATAGATTTTATTTGATTTGACAATTTCCTACAACACATGGGCTACAAGTGTAAATAATTAAAAATGCAGTATTTCTCTAAGTAATATAAGGAAATAGTGATTCACATGCTTTTTGTCAGGGATAACTTTCAGTGAAGTTTCCCCATTCTGAACATCCTAATGCATTTTTTTTTGCTTTTTGGAGGACAATTGGGATTAAGAAACTTGCCCAAGGTTACACGGGTAGTTTTTTTGTGTGGGTGTTAAGTGTCTGAGGCCGGAACAAACTCAGGTCCTCCTGACTCAGGACCGCACTTTACTCACTGTGCCACCTAGCCGCCCCATCCTAATACATTCTTATTTCTTCTTTATACTTTGTAACTAAGTTCAGTATCGTTTCCCCATGTATTGTGTATTTCAAGGTAAGAGCTATTGGGTATTAATACAATTGATTGGATTATCTATTGAGACCAAATTAGAGACATTTTTAGTTTGGGGATGAGTGAGGTAAGAAAACCAAGTGAATACTTCTCAAATTTAAAGTGCCTCCATGATCCACTAGGCCTAAGTTTAGAAGTCACCTGACCATACAGGAATCCGGAACTTAGAGCAAAGCACACCCTCCCCAGTGCCACCTCAGCACAAGATATGCCAAATCAGCATAAAACTGCTTTCCTGGCTTTACATTGGATACCTACATGTTTCCGCCTTCTTTGTCTCTGGGGTTGATTTCTGTGCTTAGATTGTGAGCTGGCCTCCCCAACCAATGGGAGTGAAGGCCGGTTGGGGGTTGCGGACTTTCTGAATTAGGGGGTATATAACCATATGCTTGCTTTCTGCAAATCGCCTCTCTTGCCTGACTCCTGATCAGAGCAGAGACGCCCTTTCTCGTGAGATCATAATAAAATTTGTTTTTGTTTTCACCTTGAGGAGTCTCCCTATTTTATTTAAGTCGGTGGTCTCCGACCCACACATTCCCAATGGGCAGAAGTCTTTCTGCACAGCATGTGAAAAGCACAGCAATATTCCTAAATCTAAGATTTCATCAATATTGAATGTTACTTCCACTCATGAACAGCACAATTCTCTAATGTCTCAGAAGATGTATTTGTGAGTTGCTGTGGCTAAAAACCTGATCATTGTGCTATGATGATGCCCTCTCTAAAGCCATGTATCTTCCCCTTTACCTCAGGGAGTTTCCATGCCCCTGAGACTGCATAAACCTCCTTTCCACAGATACTGAGTGAAGTTTAACAAATCTTCCACATTGTCTAAGGAAAGTCAGCCTATGCCGGCTGACTTACACAGTTTCACTCACTATCTCTGTCCCAGACCAATATTCTCTTCCTGGGCTACCATTCCTCTGTAAACATGCATTATTTCTCTCATTCAAATGGAAGTCTTTCAAGGCCATGAATTGCCTCCTTTTGTATTTGTAAACCTGGGGCTTTAGTACAGTATTTGGCATATACTAAATGCTTAAATATATGCTATTAATTCTCTGAGATTCAATCATAGTAATTTAGATATAAAAAAAAGTAAAAATGGGGTTTACCTCCTCACAAATCTGCCTAAAAATATGTAGAATATATGCATGTATGTATATATGTAAAGAATATAAATACACATGTACATACACATACACCCACCTATATGTGAGGAAAATAAACAACCAATGGTTACTACCTTCCATAACTGGATTATTTTGGGCAGTAACTTGTCAGAACAAATATGAACTCACAAAGATGAATCTTCCTTACTCCAGGACCAGCACTCTATTTACTGTACTACCTAGATGCCCTTTATGTTCTTAGCCATACTAAATATTGTTCTTTTCTTATTAAAGCACTGGAGTGCCTACTGGAAGCAGCAGTGTAGACCTGAAGTCAAGAAGACCAGTGTGTAAGCTCTGAGCAGCCAGTCACACAACCATGGGCAAGACCACCCTTCCAGTTGGAGTTTTCTTTTCGTTTTTGTTTTGTTTTGGTGTTTAATTTGTTTATTTTTAGTTTTCAACATTCATTTCCACAAGGTTTTGAGTTATAAATTTTCTCCCCGTCTTTCCCCTATCTCCCCCCATAATAGCGATTCTACTGAATACCCCTTCCCCTAATCTGCTCTCTCTTATATACTCTCCCATCTGCCCTCTGACTTTCTAGTAGGGCAAGATGGATTTCTATACCCCAGTGCCATATATCTTATTTCATAGTTGCATATATATATATATATATATATATATATATATATATATATATATATATATATAT
>NW_027186473.1:54782407-54986993 GCF_028583685.1 Petaurus breviceps papuanus
TATATATATATATATATATATATATATATATATATATATATATATATGTGTGTGTGTGTGTGTATATATTTTAACATTTGATTTTAAAACTTTGATTTCCAGATTCTTTCCCTTCTTCCCTCATCCCCCATCCCTACTGGGAGGAAAAGCTATGCAATGTAGGTTATACATGTGTTGTTACGCAAAACATTTCCACAGTAGATATATTGTGATAGAATGACTATAGGTGGCTAGGTGGCGCAGTGAATAGAGCACCAGCCCTGGAGTCAGGAGGACCCAACTTCAAATCCAGCCTCAGACACTTAACAGAAAATCTAGCTGTGTGACCTTGGGCAAGTCACTTAACCCCAACTGCCCTCCAAAAAAGCAAAAAAGAAAAAGAAAAAAATTACTATATTTCTCTCCATCCTATCCCACCTCCCACTTATTCTATTTTTTCCTTTGACCTTGTCCCTTTTCAAAAGTGTGTTCTTCTAACTACCCTCCTCCCGAATCGCCTGTCCCTTCTATCATTCCCCCTTTTATCCCCTTCCCCCCTACTTTCCTGTACGGTAAGATACCCAATTTAGTGTGTATGTTATTCCCTCCTTAGGCCAAATTCAATGAGAGTAAGGTTGACCCAGTCCCTTTAGCCTTCCTGTTCTTCCCCTCCATTGTAACAGTTTTCTCTTGCCTCTTTTATTAATTTACCCTATTCTATCTCTGCCTATCTCTTCTCATTATATTCTTCTCTCACCTTTTAATTTAATTTTTTATATATCATCCCTTCCTATTCAACTGATCCTGTGCCCTATGTCTTTGTATACATGTACACATATATACACACACTCACATATGTATTTATATGCACATATACCCACCTATATAAACATATATATTCCCATCAACGATCCTCATACTGAGAAAAAATCTCATGAGTCAGTATTGTTTTACCATGTAGGAATGTAAACACTTCAATTTTAATAAGTTCCTTATGATTTCTTTTCCCTTTTTTAAAATTTATTTTTATTTTATTTTTTATTTTATTATTTTGTTATTTTATTTTTTATGATTTCTTTTCCCTTTTTTTTCCTTCCTTATGATTTCTTTTCATCCTTTTTTCAAAAGAGGAGAGGGAGATAGGTAGGTAGGTAGATAGATAGAGAAAATACATACATACATATTGTGTGTATGTACATATGGAAATCAAGATATAAGAAAAAAAGATATCAATTTTTTTTCTGGTTAAGCTCTCTTTTTTTTCCATAAAAGACACTTGTTAGGGTACAGTTCTCCCATAAAAGCTGACATTTCTTTAGGTAAAGAGGCTGTAATGCTTTTTTTTTTCCTTTTTGAAGGGGGGAAGGTAGGGCAATTGGGGTTGTGACTTGCCCAAGGTCACACGCTAATGTGTGTGTGTGTGTGTGTGTGTGTGTGTGTGTGTGTGTGTGTATGTGTGTGTGTGTTAAGTATCTGAGGCTGGATTTCAATTCAGGTCCTCCTGACTCCAGGGCTTGTGCTCTATTTACTGTGTCACCTAACCACCCCTGCAATGCTTTTTTAATACCTTAAAAAATATTCTAGAACAGAGAACATGCTCTGAGGAATTTCTCTAGGTTGGAAGGAGTGTAAGGAAGAGAGAATTACTGAAGACACAGTGGAAGAAATCTAGGCAAAGATATAGCTGCTAACTGAATTCAGGTGGCTACAGAGAATACAGGTTCAAACTGAAACTGAGGGTTTTACCTAAGCATAGTTATAAATCTTAGTCCCCCAAGGCTAAGAGAGGTAATAAATAAGGTGCTATGAGAATGGCCTGGAAGACTGGCTGAAGGGGTGGAGTGGGGAAGGTGAGAGATTTGGAAACTAGCTTTCTGGAGAAATATATTTGAATTACATCTTAAAGAATGGGTAGGATCTTAACAAGTCAGAAAGGTGTGCCAAACAGAGGACAATACACAACGATATAACAATGGAAGTGCACAGAAAATCAAGCAGTTGAAGAATGGTATAACTTGCATAATTTACACTTGTAGGAAGTACAATAGCATAGGATTAAAATTACATATATTATATACATATGTCTTATTTACTTACATTTTTATGCCCTCAACTCATTCATGAATAAATATTTTTCCCACCATGTACACAGATAGTTCTTAGGCTAAAGGAGGTGAAGGAAACATTTAGGATTCTTTAGTTCTCAAAAGAATAAGAAAAAACTAGTTTATCAGATCTATTACACACACACACATTTGTGTGTGTGTGTGTATGACTGAGATGACCAGAAGTCTACATTTGAATTCAATAAATATAACCTTATCTTATGAATAATACAAATTTTAGGTAAAAGTCTAAGGTTTTTCTATCCGTTTTTTATACATATACACATATGATGTGTGTTGTAGTTAGGTGATGCAGTGGATAGAGTTCCTAGCCTCAGGAAGACTGATCTTCATGAGTTCAAATACAGTCTAAGGAACTTACTAGCTGTGTGACCCTGGGCAAATTACTTATTAACCCTGTTTACCTCAGTTTCCTTATTTGTAAAATAAACTATAGAAGGAAATGGCAAATCACTCCAGTAACTTTATCAAGAAAACCCCAAAATAGGGTCACAAAGAATCAGACACAACTGAAAAAACTAAATAGCAACAACATCATGTTATGTGTATCTATGTGCTTAAATATGCTGCTTACTCAGAATTTGGACCCATGGTAAACTTAATCATCTAGATCAGAAATGAAGAAAGAGTTCTAAAAGATGTAAGGCTAATAATCACTGCCATAAAACCCAAGCAATCTATAGGAATGATACAGACACCCTCAAGACCTTCATCTAAACAACTATATAAATTAAGGCCTTACATTATAAGGAGGTAATTGATATCAGAAGAAAAGTAAAAGGAGTCATGAGATGTCACTTTGAAAAGCAGACAGAAAAAAATATAAAAATGAAGAGCAGTCAACACATCCCAATAGCCCTTAAAGGCATCACTGCATTATATGAGAGGATAATTACAGAAGTTGTGTAATTTAGAGTGATGACATTGATAGACACCAGATCAGTATTTCATAGGTATAAAGAACTCTATAAGGTAACAAGGTAGGATGGCACCTTCTCTTCAACTTACAGTACTAGAAAGCTGCCTAAGGCAAAAAAAAGGTCAATTACCTGCCTTGGGTCAGGAAGACAGTTAGACTTGAACCCAGGTATTCCTAGCTCTGAAGGTAGCTTTCTATCCCCTACATTATACTGCTCTCTGACAATGAATCATCAAGACAATGTTAATGTTTACTACCATTTGTTTAAGGCATGGAGATGTATAATTCATAACATATATAGCCAGCTCTTAATAAATGTTTATTGATTTTATACAAATAGCTTTACATTATATTATATACCAGTGGCTATGTTAAATTAAAAGGTTTTGATACTTAATAGGTTACTTAAAATACTTAATTTTTAACTATCTAGAACATTTATTTATGTAAAATATCTCATTCCCTGAAAACGTTGGATAAATTAGATCATTATAGAGAACTTTGGGTGTTTATTTCAGATAAAATAGTGAATAAATCACTTTTTAAAAAAAATGAGCACCATGTTTATTTTGATGTTACAAGGGAAAAATGGGTGATCTGGAGATTCTATTCATTTCTCTAAAATAACAGAAAAGTAACATCATATTTCACATGTATGTCAGTAGTATCATCACCAATGTTTAATACAAAGGAGAAAAAGATAAAAGTCAGTATCTTATAGGAGAAAGAATTATTCTTTTAGTTGCTGAAAGAACAATTAAATATGTTCATATGATCATGAACTATATGAGTACAACAAAACACTTTACACAAATACTCATCTAAATAACTGGAAAAATATTAACTATTAAGAAAAATTGTTAGGAAACTAGGAAGCAGTCTGGCAGAAATTAGAAACAGACCAATAGAACATATATGAAGTTAAACTCCAAATGGATACACAGATTAAAAGGATGATATCATAAACAAATTAGAGAAGCAAGATATTTGGATAAAGAAAGAATTCTTGACCAAAGAATAGAAAAAATCATAGGAAACAGATAACTTTGATTAAATAACATTTTAAAGTTTTTTGCACAAACAAAATAAATTAAAATTAGAAGGGAAATGATAACTGGAGGAAAAAAATCTTTGTAGCAATTCTCTCTTATGAAGGTCTCATATCCAAGATAAGGAACTAATTAAAATCTATAAGAACAAGAGATATTATCCAACTGATAAATGATCAAAAGATATCAATACATGGTTTTCAAACAAAGAACTCTAAGCTTTCAACAACCACCTGAAAAAATTCTCCAAATAATTGTGAATTACAGAAATGCAAATTAAAATAACCGTGACATTTCAGTTCATATATACTATGAGATTGGTAGATTTGACAAAAAAGAAAAATGACAAATGTTATAGCAATGACCAGAAAACATGAATATTAACGTATGTTTTATAGAGTTATGAAGTGGTCTAATTATTTTGCCAATCGAATTTGAACTATGCCTTCAAAATTACTAAAGTGGGTCTCAATGATGCTATTACTGGGCTTACATCACTGATGAGAAAAAAAATAGTAAGAGACATGTACACAACACTCAAAGCAACTTTTTTTTTAAATGGTAGCACAGGACTGGAAGCTGAAGGGGGTGTCCATCAATTGAGAGACAACTGAACAAATTGTGTTATCTGTGTGTTAATAGGATACTATTTTGCGATAAGAAACCATAAAAGGTGGAGTTCCAAAGAAACTTGGGAAAACTTGTATGAAATGATGCAGAATGAAGTAAATACAGCCTGTAGAATAATTAATACAGTAAAAACAAACAAATGCAAAAAACCAAGTAATTGGATCAATGCTATGACCAACCATAATTCCAGAGACCAATGAGGAAGGCTGCTAACCTCTTCCTAACAGAGAGGTGATGGACTAAGGGTGTAGACTAAGACATTTTTTTTTTTGTTGTTATTTTTGGGTTGGGTTTTTCTTTGGTCTTTATTAATTTGTTTACTTGTAGTTTACAAGATTCATTACCACAATTCCTTGAGTTTCAAATTTTCTCTCCCACCCCCCTACTCCCACCATGGCAGCATACAATCAAGTATAGTATATGCAAATACTTTCACATTAGGCATTAGTCAGGTTATAAAGAAGGATTGTAACAGATAGAATGAAGAATGGGAAAGAGGAAACAGAACCAAACAAGTAAATGAAAAAGGGCAGGTAGCTTGTTCAAACTGGGTTCAATCTCAGTTCTTTCTCTGGATGTAAACATCTCTCTCCATCATGAGTCTTTTGGGGTTGACTTATGACTCTGGATTGCTGAGAAGAGTCCAGTTTGTCAAAGCTGGTCATCACACATACATTGTGTCTATAATTGTGTACAAATTCCTCCTGGCTCTATTCTTCTCACTCAGCAACAGTTTGTATAAGCCTCTCCAGGTAAATATGAAGTCCATCTGCTCCTCGTTTCATACTGCACAATAGTATACAATAATAAGCACATACTACAACTTGTTCAGCCATTCCCCAATTGATGGGCAACTTGTTAATTTCCAATTCTTTGCTACCACAAAAAGAGCTGCTATAAATATTTTTGTACACATGGGTCTTTTTCCCACTTCTATGATCTCTGTGGGATACAACCCTAGAAGTGATATTGCTGGGTCAAAGGGTATGAAATTATTTATAGACCTTTGGGCATAATTCCAGATTGCTTTCCAGAATATCTGGATCAGTTCACAACTCCACCAGAAATGCATTAGTGTTCCAATTTGTCCACATCCTCTCCAGCATTTGTCATTTTCCTGTTTTGTCATCTTAGCCAATCTGACTGGTGAGATGTGGTACCTCAGAGTTGTTTTGATTTGCATTTCTCTGATCAATAGTGATTTATAGCATTTTTTCATATGCTTATAAATATCTTTAATTTCTTCCTCTGTAAACTGCCTGTTCATATTTTTGACCATTTATCACTTGGGGAATGACTTGTATTCTTATAAATTTGACTCAATTCTCTGTATATTTTATAAATGAGTCCTTTATCAGTGACATAGGTTGTAAAAATTCTTTCCCAATTTTCCACTTCCCTCTTAATATTGGTTACATTGGCTTTGTTTGTATAGAAGCTTTTCAATTAAATGTAATCAAAATTATCCATATTGCATTATATAATGCCCTCTAATTCTTGTTTGGTCATAAAGTCTTCCCCTCTCCACAAATCTGACAGGTAAACTATTCCTTGCTTTCCCAGACTGCTTAGAGTATCAGCCTTCATACTTAGATCATGCACCCATTTTTAGACTTGATTTTGGTATATAGTGTTAGATAATGGTCTATGCCCAGTTTCTGCCATACTATATTCCAGTTTTCCTAGCAGTTGTTGTCAAATAGGGAGTTCTTATCCTAAAAACAGGGGTCTTTATCAAACAGTAGATTACTATAGTCATTGACTGCTGAGTCTTGTGTGCCCAATCTATTCCATTGATCCACTATTCTATTCCTCAGCCAGTACCAAGTAGTTGTGAGGACTGCTGCTTTATAGTACAGATTAAAATCTGGTATAGCTACCCCACCATCCGTAGCATTTCTTTTCATTAATTCCCTTGATATTCTGGACCTTTTGTTCTTCCAAATAAATTTTGTTACTATTTTTTCTAGCTCTATAAGGTAGTTTTTTTGGTAAATTAATTGGTATGGCACTAAATATATAATTTAATTAAGGTAAAATTGTCATTTTTATTATATAGCTCTACCCAGCCACGAGCAATTGATGTCTTTCCAATTAGTTAGATCTGACTTAATTTGTGTGAAAAGTGTTTTGTACTTGTGTTCATACAGGTCTTGGGTTTGTTTTGGCAGGTAGATGCCCAAATATTTTATAATATATACAGTAACTTTAAATGGGTTTTCTCTTTCTATCTCTTGCTGTTGAATTTCATTAGAAATATACAAGAATGTCGAAGATTTATGTGGGTTTATTTTATATCCTGCAACTTTGCCAAATTTCTTTATTGTCTCAAGTAGTTTTTTACTTGATTCTCTAGGATTCTCTAAGTATATCATCATATCATCTGCAAAGAGTGATAGCTTGGTCTCTTCTTTGCCTAATTTGATTCCTTTGATTTCTTTTTCTTCTCTAATTGCTACTGGTAACATTTCTAGGACCAGACTGAATAAGAGTGGTGATAGTGGACATCCTTGTTTCACCCCTGATCTTACTGGAAATGCTTCTAGCTTCTCCCCATTACATATAATACTTGCTGATGGTTTTAAATAGATGCTACCTATTATTTTAAGGAAGGCTCCATTTATTCCTATTTTTGCTAGTGTTTTAATAGAAATGGATGTTGTATTTTGTCAAAAGCCTTTTCTGCTTCTATTGAGATAATCATGTGGTTTTTGCTTGTTTTATTGTTGAAATCATCAATTATACTGAGGGTTTTCCTAATATTAAACCATCCTTGCATTCCTGGAATAAATCCTACCTGATCAAAGTGTATTATTCTTGTGATAAGTTGCTGAAGTCTTTTTGCTAAGATTTTATTTAAAATTTTTGCCTCTATATTCATGAGGGAGATTGGTCTAATGATTTTCTTTCTCTGTTTTATCTCTTCCTGATTTAGGTATCAGTACCATATTTGGTAGGACTCCTTCACTAATTATCCTGAATAATTTGTAAAGTATTGGAATCAATTGTTCTTTAAATGTTTGATAGAATTCACTAATAAAATTCATCTGACCCTGGAGATTTTTTCCTAGGGAGTTCACTGATAACTTGTTCGATTTCTTTTTGTGAGATGGGGTTATTTAAGTAATTTACTTCCTCTTCAGTAAATATGCATCCATTTCACTAAGACTGTCAAATTTATGTGCATACAACTGGGCAAAATAATTCCTAATTATTGCTTTGATTTCCTCTTCATTGGAGTTAAGATTCACCCTTTTCATTTTTGATACTCATAATTTGGTTTTCGTCTTTCTTTTTTTTTTATCATATTGACTAAAGGTCTATCAATTTTATTGGTTTTTTCATAAGACCAGCTCTTAGTTTTACTTAGTAATTCAATAGTTTTCTTAATTAAATAAAAACAATGGTTTAACAAAATTTCAACCAAACTGAAATTAATGAAAGTTCTTTACTGAAATCTTTTTTTTTTTTTTTGCCTTTTTGGAGGGCAATTGGGGTTAAGTGACTTGCCCAAGGTCACACAGCTAGTTTTTGTGTCAAGTGTCTGAGGTCGGATTTGAACTCAGGTCCTCTTGACTCCAGGGCTGGTGCTCTATTCACTGCGCCACCTAGCTGCCCCTCTACTGAAATTTTAATAGGGGTTGAGGGTAGGACAGAGGAAGAGGTTTAAAGAAGAAGCTCAACTTGAAGGAGAAACTGAATCACAAACTAAAATTAAATATCAGGGAGTCAAATAAAAATAAAATCAAACCAACAGGAATTTATAGAATCTAATAGGTTCAAAGTATTTTACTACTTACTATAGGGATACATAACGCTTAGAAACCTGAATTTTCACCTAAGTTCAGTTCCAATGCCTCTGACATGAAGTATTTGATAACTGACTCAGAAGCAAGTGCCTCCCTCTGAAATTACCTTGCATTTATCTAGTATGTATTCCCCTAAAATTATGGACACTCATCCAGGACTAGACCTGTTTAATTTTTGTCTTTGTTTTTCCATTCTCTAGAACAGTGCTGGTACAACATGAGTAATAAATTCTTGCTGATTTTTACTAAGATGAATAAGGTAAAGTTTTTTTTTTAATATCACTAAACTTAAAATACAGCTCAAAAGAGAAAAAAGCTTATACACAGTTTAAAACAAAAGTGTATGGAGTTTCTATCACTTATGTTCTATATCTCTTATTACAAGAGGGATACAAGTGGCATAGACTAAGATTTAAGGTGAAAGAAACAAAATGCTAAAGAGGCACAGCATAGAATACCTGTACTAAGCAAAAACTTTAATAAATAGCTACCTATAAAGGCCTGCAATTTCTCAAAAAAATTTTTGATTTGATCAAGTCTATAAAATAGGATCAAAAATTTATATTCAATTTTAGATTCTTGGGTTTTGTTACACTGCCTTGAGCTAGTTATTATCATATGTTCATATCCTTTTAAAAAAAACAGCATAAATGTACTGTTTAGCACAAGATAGTTATAGGTTTCTGAATTTCTTAAAGAAAACAACATTTCCAGATGTATTCCAAACAAGTTAAATTTGTGGCTTTAAGTTCTACCAACGGTTTGATGTATTAGCATCTCGTTCCCCCAAATATACAAAAAGCAATGAATCATTTTCAATTATATTTCACATAGTAAACTCACTGGCTCATAATACGTCCCTTTCATGTATGCAATTTCAAGTTTTAGAAGATCTTTTATGCTAGGAAATATTTGAAATCCATTAAACTAAATACTTAGAAAAAGATTTATAAAACATAAAACATTATAATGGATACTCTGACAATATCTACTAATTGCTAAATATATTTAGCTTTTTATTAAAGGAATTGCCCCTTTAAAGACTCCATTATCACTCCAGGCCTTTGCCATAATCTTAGTGCTAAGCTTGTGACATTATTTCCCCTCCCTCCCCTTTTTTTCATTTTCTATAGTATAGATCTGATCAGGCTACCCACCTACTTAATAAACTCCATTGGCTCCCTATTACTTCCAGTATCAAATATAAACTCCTTTGGTATTTAACGTTTTTTCATGACCTGGACCCTCATTACATTTCCAGGCTTCTTACAGCTTACTCACTTCATACTTTCTACACTCCAGCCATGCTAGCCTACTTGCTCTGTCCCTTTCTTCTCCATCCCTATGCATGAGTTTCCCTCAAGACTGCAGCGCTCTGCTCCTAAGCCTCCCCAGCTTCCTCCAACTCTCATCTCAAACCCCGCCTTCCGGAAAATACTCTTTCTGATTGTCCTAGCTGCTAGGGTGTTCCCTCCGAGATCATCTTTCAATTCCTACTCTGTGTCTGTCTTCCCTGCCCCCACCCCAAGTTATATAACTATACACTCACATTATTACTTACACTTACAACATTCATTCAATCCTTAACTAGTCATTTACATGTTTTATCCCTACCCTAATATGATCTCCTTTAGGGTATGGAAGCCACAATATATAATTATAGAATTAAGGTGAGATTAATTAGCCTTCTAATTGTGAAGGTTCTTACAATGCTAAACAGAGTATTAAATTTTGGGGATGAACACAGTTCAAAACTAAAGGCAAGTCCCCAAATTGAGGAATGCGTCAAGAAGCTGTGGTATATAAATGTGATAAGATATTCTGCTATGCTAGAATAAATGAGGAAATATGATTTCAAAACAACACAGAAAGACATTCAAAAATAATTTTACTATGCTATCAATATTATAATAATTAAAAACATTAACTTTAAAAAGTGCAAAAGCAAAATAATTTTAAAATTAATAACAACACTGTAAAAATAAACAGCTTTGAAAGGTATTAGAACTAAGATCAACATAATGGCCAATCATGATTCCAGAGGACTAATAGTGAAACATGTTATCCATACAGAGACTTAGGGTACAAAACAAGACACATTTTTATAAGTCATTAACTATCCATATTTACTACAAGAAGTTTGTTTTCCTTTTCTATTTCAATGGACTGAAGGAAGAAAAAAGAGATTTCTGTCCATTTTTTTAAAATAGAGAATTGGTAGTATGTTATAGACATAAAATGTTGCATGCACATTCAGATGAGGTCACTGTTTTTCTTTGTTACAAGAAATCTCTTATGAAGTGGAAGTAATCTATATATGTCTGAAATGTAAAAACAAAATATATTAATAAAACTAAAAAAAAAAAAAAGGTCCCTGGAAAAACTAGCTTACTCTCTAAACTAAATTCTACAGCTAACCCACACAACCTTGAGACATGTGTGACAGAATATTTCTAACCTTTTTACCACACCATGCTTTTAGGTCCTCAGGGGAGGCAAGCGTTCTTTTTCTATCTCTTCCACTCCTTAAGAGAATTGCCATCTACTTCCCTATTTCAAAAAGATGAAGTAATTGAGTAAGGCTGGATAAATGAAGGAAGTACATACGAAGAAGTAGAGGATGGTACTGGAGTTGTTCCTGGTCAATGCATTCTACTTGTGGGAGCCATCTGTGGACAGAGGTAGTTCTCTGAAATTATTTCTAAAAATTTCAGACACTGCACTGAAACCTCAGGCTCTAGTCTAACCTTTGCAAAAGGGCAGAAAAAGAGAAAGACATAACAAATATATAAGACTATTAAGAAGGAAGTATGTGTGCATGCAATATTTCATCCTTATCCCACAATTCTTTAGTTTCTTTTTTCCCCACCCTTACCCTGTTTCCCCTTATCAATAAGTGGATTTTCAGACTCAGTAAGATAAGAGCTGTAGAGATAGAAGAAAAGATCTTCAAATAGAAAAAAGTAGAATTTTGGAAATGTAGCACTAATGGGTACAGTGGATATATAGACAAAACATTATAAACATATTTCAAAACATTATAAACAGATATTCTGTTTTGTTTAGATTAACAGTACTTAGTTTTTTTTTTTTTTGTCTTTATTTTTGGAGGGGGGAAGGCAGGGCAATTGGAGTTAAGTGATTTGCCCAAGGTCACACAATTAGTAAGTGTTAAGTATCTGAGGATGGGTTTGAATTCAGGTCCTCCTGACTCCAGGACTGGTGCTCTATTCACTGTGCCACCTAAGTGCCCACTTAATTTAAAAAGAAAACAGTGACACTAGAAAACTTCCCTCTTGCCCAAGGTCACATGGCTATTGACAATGGCAAAAGGCAGACTCAAATCCATGTCCTCTGACACTAACTCAATGT
This sequence comes from Petaurus breviceps papuanus, assembly GCF_028583685.1. Lineage (NCBI taxonomy): Eukaryota > Metazoa > Chordata > Mammalia > Diprotodontia > Petauridae > Petaurus > Petaurus breviceps. Next base: position 54,794,292 of record NW_027186473.1, read on the forward strand.
TCTTTTTTTCTCCATTATACCATGCTACTTCATAAATGGTATGTCATGGGAAAATGGATTTTCCCAAGTTCCAACTCTTTCTCCCAACACTCACATATACAAACATAGATATACACATATATATGTATGTATGTATACATTTTGGGGAACCAATACCATAAAGAATAAGTAGATTCATAAATACATAGTCTCAAGCTACTCAATTAATATGTCACAAGTTTAGAGCATTAAATCATCTGTTCTGGACTTTTCCTATTTCATTCCCCTTTTATCCAATGGGCCTTTAGTTCTAAGTCTGATCCTTAGGATCACTGTCCTTTCTTGTAAATTCACTTTACTTTTTGCCCTATAGTCTAAGTGTAAATTTTTAACTTTAGTTCTTTTTTCACACTTGGAGGAAACATGGAATTCTTCTTTCTAGATTTTAGGTCAAAACTACTCACCCTGTGGTTACCTGAATCATAACTCAACTATTAACTCCTAGAGCAAGGAGTAGGGAACCTGCAGGTTCAAGGCCACATGTGGCCTTCTAAGTCCTTGTGTGACACCTTTTTACTGAGTTCATGTTTTACAGGACAAATCCTTTTATTAAGTGGATTTATTCTGCCAAGCTTGGATTCAGTCAAAGGGCCACACTTGAGGACTTAGAGGCCCACATGTGGCCTTGAGGCTACAGCTCCCCATGCTTGTGACCTAGCCTATGCCAAAAAAATACTACCAATAATGCTGGCTAAGAAATAGAGTGCTCCATAATAGTCTCTGTTATGGGCAAACAAAATTTTGATCAACATTCCTTTGATCCAATCTTGATCAGCTCAGCTTGTAACCTGTTAGCTCTCCCTCTTTTCTTTACTTTCTAACCTACAGGGCCTGTAAAACTTTCTATCTTTCTTTGCAACTTTGACCCCTGGCATCAAAAGACCACTCAAGGTGACTGAAGTTCCTTACACGCTCTTCAAAGGTCAGCACGCTCGTCTTCTCCTCCCCAAAGCACCCCTTAGTAAGTTACATTTCCAGATCTTCACATGCAGACTATTATATATTCTTAAGCAAGTATTAATAAAAACTCCTTGCATTTCTGTATTTATAGTTAACTATATAACTTATGTTACCATATACTATATACATATATATATACTCCATTATATAATTGTGTATTACAGTTCATTTTGGGGGCTACCATCTTTTCACTACAGAGCAAACCGAAGAGGAAAGGATGAAAGAAGAGAGGTTTCCATAAGTGATAAAGGACTATTTTAACTGAATAAATTTTGAGTAAAGTTTCACTGTGTCACCTAAATAAAATGTATTTTTAGAAAATACTCTAAAACAGGCCTTCTTAAAAATTTTCCCATCATATATCATTTTGGGAAGCTGGAGCAGCTTGTAGATTTTTTAGAAAAACACATACAATCACAAAGGAAAAAATTAAGTTGTAATGCATTTGTCAAAATATTAAAAACAAACTCACACACCTCAGGTTGTAAACTCTTGCTAGAGAGTTACTGCCCAGGCTGGCCATCTGAATTAAATTTACCTCTTGCAATTATATAGGAATTCCCTGTATAAAGAAATAACACAGTCTATAGCTGTCCTATATTAAAGAGTGGTGAATTAAGGAATCTCACATTATTTTGAAGATAAATTTCTAATGCTTATTTGTTTTCTTTGTAGCATTTAGAATCAAACATCTTCAGTCTTATTTAACACATGAGAATAAGACCAGCATCTAGACCCCAGTCAAAATGGAGGATCATATTCAATTTCACTTTTATTTCAAATATCAAGAACAATGGGAATTTTACTTCTTTTCCTGAAAGAAAAATTGCAACTTTTAGTTTTTACTTTCAAGATATGCAAAATATTGGTGTTTGGTCAAAATTCCAGTACTGTATTTCTTTCAAAAAGAAAATGTTTAGATAAGTACTAGCAAAATGTCCGCCCCCCCCCCCATGATTATATCAACTCTTTAACCATAGAAAAAATTCCCAACACAGTATAAATCAAAATATAGTCATATATGTCCTTAAAAATTATTCTATCTTCTTGAATTAACATTTGTGCTCCTCAGTATTTTAAAATGATGAGCTGTGTATCAATTTAAAATAAGTATATCCATTAATTAATGCTCTGATCCCCTGCTACTAACCTGGTACTGTACAATCTGTTATTTTTCACCGTCCTATATATCATCTGTTCCTAGGGCTGGTCTGTTCCAGGAAGACAGACAGCTGCAACACTATATCCCTGTTCAACCTGAGGACCATCTGACTTTAATTGTAGCACACAGCTTGATGTGGCTCTGGTTATGAGAAGCCAAAGTATCGCACTGTAATAATCTGGAAAAGCAGAAACCTGCCAACAGAGGGCTGAAAACAGGGACTTGGGCTGTCTGGTTGCCTGACGGGCTGCAGGAAATATGATTAATGAGCAAGGTATAATGATATCAGGAACCCGATTAGCACCACAAAAAGGTCACAGATCAAAGTAGTATGCATTTCATGAGCTACAATCATTGCATAAAATCTGTAGACTAGAAGAAAGAAACCAAAAACGCAAAAAAGGGAAAAATATCTCATGTGATAACATGTTAACAGATACATAAAATACGATACTAATCAGTTAGTCCTAGGAGGTTAAAATGAATCATCATGAATTATCCTATGTAAAGCTTTATCATTTTTAGACTTCCAAATTTCTTCACAAAATCAACAAAGTAATATTGTTTCCCCACCAACAAATCAGAGACAAAAAATTACTAGTGGTGTAAAACTCATCCCGTTCCAAAAGAAAACTGCTTTTTGCATTTGCCTTGGTATTGATTTCTAATGCCCATACACTACAAAAAAAGAAATATTAATAAAATAAACCATAACATCTGTGAAACCAATAGAATCAAAATAAAATCTAAGTACTTTCAGACTTTTAAAAATCATAACAAAATTTGGAAGTATTTTAATATTGCAGAATACTACAAAATAGATAATTCCATAAAGACACGGGCTCCCAACAGATCTGAACTGGTTGGTAAGTTGTCACTTTCTAATATCCCCTACTAGTCCTCCGTTTCCAAGAGAGTATGGCATAAGGATGGGGGTGGGGGGAATGAGGAGGAGGACCAGCTTACAAGATGAACTACTAAATCCTTCAAGTTGTCAAATTAAAACACTGATAAGAGATGAAATCTTTAAAACATGACTATCACCCAAGGTTCATTGTAAAGCCAAAAAGGATACTTCACTACAACACACACTCCTTCACCCCCCTCCACCTCCTCCTGCCCCAGCATGTTTAGTAACACTACATATGCTCACTTGATTCAAGGAGAGTTAGTTCCCTTTAGGCCTCAAATTACCTTTGAACCCCATGTTTCATTAATTATATGGTTCTGATCATAATTATTAATTTTTCTTAAAGAGCTCCTCAAAAGAGAAAGCAGAGAAGAATGAAAATACCAAGTCAAGTCAACTCTCCTATCTCCACTTTTCCTTCAAAGAAACCACTAACACATTTAAAGTACAGAACTTCTTACCCATCACAAAGCCATATTTTGAGGACTAAGTTTAAATACAATGATATAGAGAGCATTTTTTGAAGTATCTGGTAAAAGCTGGCACAACAGATATACTACACTGTATGATTTTAGAAGCAAGACTGAGATTCAGGTGAGTGAAATAAAAACAGAACTAATGAGAAGTAAGAAGGAGGATGTCTTTTTAAAAATTAAAGCATTATTTAGATAACTGAATTTAAATATTTTGTTATTTAATAGCAAACTCAAAACTATAATGGCTAGTTTGGACTTCTAAGATTATAATTACAAAAAAGCCCCACTATTAAGAGGAATTGAATTATAAATACAAGGATAAAAGCCTCGTTTACTGCTGTGAAATTTCTATCAAAAGTTAAAAAGGACAGTAGGCAAATATTCTTTCTTAAAGATGACAAATGCTAAATAACTTAAGGACAGGATATTTATACACTACATGTCATTTAAGCAATTGTAACATGAATTGTAGTAAATGACTATTTAAAGGTTCACATATTTTAAATATTATAGAAATATTTGTTTCAAAGAAGAAAATGTGGGGGATAATCTGAAGCAATGTTTCCTATATCAAAAAAGTACAGACTCCTCCACCTAAAGGAAGCTAGTAATACTAGCACTGTAAATAAAAGTTAAAATTGCATTTCTGGTAGGACAAATATATTTTAAAAAGCAACAAAACATCATCCTATGAGCATGAATAACTCTTAGTTATCCTACATGCATGAAAAAAATAAGCTAATATAAACAAAGTGGAAAGTCAAGGACTGTTATATCACTCTGTAATCTATAGCAAATTCAGCTTTGTACAAAAGGACCTGGGTTAACTTTATACACCACATAAAAGATGCCATAAGAATAGGCCTTTGACAGACAAAGCCATGATTACTATCTTACCAATCTGTTTATGCGAACAAATTCTTCTGAACTTTTGGCCCATGGAGGAAGTTCAACATCAGACACCACTGTCCCATCATCCATCACTCCAAGATTATAATTATTGAAGTTGACAAACATCTCAGGGAGATAATAAAATTCAGGGATCAACTCCTACATAAAAATAAAAGACAATGTCACGTTATAAACTGTAGAACAATGAATAGGTAATCACACAAAGAAGTGATAATGTCTTATTGTGTGGAAGAAGAAATGGTGGAATGAATAAAGTAAACAAAAGTGGAAAATATTTCTATCTATCCAGACAAGAGAGTACTATTAGATTTTGTCCAAACTTGAATTACCTCTCATAGGATGGTGATGGATTTCCCTTTAGGAAACATTTTGTAACATGTTTTCAAATGCAAATACATAGGTACTTTAAAAGCATGATTTTAAAATAAAATATATAAGCTTTGGTATTTATAAGACTATGCTATATTCTGCTAATAATGATGTCTTAAGATTTTCTTTTTTTTTTAACCTGTCATAAGATTTTCAAAAGAAATAATGGATTTTCCCCCAAAATAACATAAAATTTTAAAACCTACATATTTTCTTTTTCTTTTTTTAAAGCAATTGGGGTTAAGTAACTTGCTCAAGGTTACACAGCCAGTTATTTCTGGGTGTGGTGCTAATAACATACTTTCTTAAATCTGTAAATATTGAAGTTCAGTTTTAAGAAATTAATTCCAGGGGGGCTAGGTGGCGCAGTGAATAGAGCACCGGCCCTTGATTCAGGAGGACCTGAGTTCACATCTGGCCTCAGACACTTAACACAAAAACTAGCCGTGTGACCTTGGGCAAGTCACTTAACCCCAACTGCCCCTCCAAAAAGCAAAAACAAAACAAAAAAGAAATTAATTCCAATAAAATTTAAAAACAAAAAAGGCAGAGACTTTAGATAGAACTTGGTCACTTTAAAAATGAAAATATTAAATTAATTAGGAAATTAATTTCATAGGAAATTGCTAGAATATTTTCCTCTTACTAAGTACAATGCGCATGTCACTTAAGAAGCAGAAAAATGCAGGCTCTTTGGCTTTTATGTTCAGTAAGTCCAACATGTAAACTTGTCAGAGGCCCAGTAGATCAGACTGAAAATCCAGTCTTGACATGGGTCAGTGGATCAGTGGTGTCCCAGATACCCCCTCAGGGCTAGCTATGGCAAGAGCAGCTTTCAAAACAGCAGAGTAAAATAGGGAGGTCATCTGATTGTGGACAAGGTCAGTGTATGCTAGCCAGAGCAAAGACAGGAAAGATCAAGCAAGAATTAAGCTATTATCACCTCCATCATCCATGTGAAATTCGGCTTGACTTTGAATTGTACATCTTTTGTTTACAATCACCTTAATTAACTAAGCAGGGTATAAATGAGATTATCTACCAAATGCCTGACAAGTACCTGGTGAGAAGAGGCTGGAAACTATTTAAACTAGACAAATGAAGGAGACTGGATAGAGACTACTTTTTACAAGTTTAAAGGTATATTAAGTTAAGGAGTTGTCACACCAAAATTTCAGGATTTTGATTTATCTTAGAAAGTACAACTGGTTTGATGCATAATGGAAAAGAAAGATGTATTCATTCTTTAAAAGAATTATAGCCATTTACTAAATTATAATGATAACAAAAATATTGGTATAATATATGGCCATAGATACTTTAAATATCAAATTGTATTATATATAAATTTCTGATGGGTTGAAAAACAAATACTCCTTTTTTGCTTCTTTTATCATCTGAAAATGACTGGCTGTTATAAATACATATGACTTTTAATGTGTGACATACACATATTAATCCAAAGAATAAAAACAAAAAAAACCCCACCCCTACACCACCTCTATTTGTCCAAATATAAAGATGATTCATAACCTAATAGAACTGCCTCAGGGCCCCCAAACAAAAATGTCATATTTTTCTCCTTTAAAACAACAACAATAATAGTTTTATAGGGCTTTAAGGCTTGCAAAGTGCTTTATATATTTTATTTTATTTTATCTGATCCTCAGGACAACTCAGTGATATAGGTAGGATATTTTCATCTCCCCCTCTTTCTTTTCACACACTTTATAACTTTGAAAAATGAATCTCAGAGAAGTTACTCAAGTTACTTAAGGTTACACATATAGTGGTAGAAACATTTTGAAAACCGGTCTTTTATTAAGATCAATGATCTTTCCACTATAGCACACATTGAGGCAATAGCATTTCTATGAAGCATGTTTAGTTCAATTTGGTCATTTCATCTGTGTCCAACTCTTTGTGACCCCATTTGGGGTTTTCTTGGCAAAGATACTGGTTTGCCACTTTCTTCTCCTATTCTTTTTACAAATGATGAAACTAAGGCACATATATACAAACTTTGAATTTTACCATCAATGGTATTATTCTACATTTTCTAAAAATGGCCACAGTTAACACAACCTGTAGAAGTTTTATTTTTACACAGGGTGTGGTAAATAGTAAATAAATAATAAATGTTTGATGAACTAAATTGGAAAAAAATGGCTACCACAAAATTGGTATATAACAATTGTCTGTTGAATTGATCACACAGAACACAATTCTAGATGATCTAGGGAAGTGCCTCCAAAATGGAGGCTAGAGGCCCTCAGGAGACTGTCTCATCACTTCTGGTAGGAGGGGATCTTGGCCATATGTCAAGTTATATGAACAGCCAATAGGGCAGTGGGAAGACAGGCCCCATCTTACCCTCACTGAGATAGCTACTGTCGTGGGGTTTGCCTTATGACCATACCTACTTCCTCTCTTCTCTTCTACTGTGCAAGATTCTGACATGTCCCCTTGTGAATTGTTTCACAGAGGCCCCTGGGAAAATTCCAACTCCATCACCTGATGCCCAAATTACTTGATGGCTGTGGCTCTGGCAGGCAGCTGCCAGAAGCATCTTTTCATTTTGGGTGGGGCAGAGTGAACCACAGAAAGTGAGCAGGAATAGATGACTGGGAACAAATCACAAGTATCACATTTCCTCTGAACCCAACCATCTTCTTCTAAGCTTTCCTATTACTATTGAGAACACCATCATCTTTCTAGTCATGCTAGTTTTTACAATCTTTGCACCATCTTCTTTTCTCTCTTTCCGTCACCCCATAATCCACATATCCAATCATTTGCTTTATCTTATCTGTTCTATCACCACATGTCTCATATCAGTCCCCTTCTCACTACATAAACAGCTATCACCCTAGTTTAAATTCACAACACCTATCATAAGAACAATTGCAATGGCCTCCTAATTTATTTACCTGCCTCAAGTCTCTCTCCCCACAATTCATACTTCACCAAAATGATTTTCCAAAAGGATAATTGTGACCAAATTATTCTACTACTTCAATAAACTATACTGGATCTTTACTGGCTCAAAAATCAAATATTATTTTATACTTAATGTATCAATTTTAATGACTACTTTTGTGTAAGGTTTATTTACTATGCAAAATTATTTGCACATTAGCATATATGTAAAACACACAAACTGGGCAGGCATGCTCAAAAATTGTTTATTGATTACTTTTATCAAAAAATTTCAGGGACCATTTCTATGCAGGATGCATTGATATACAAGAAAATCCTTTTCTCTGTCAAGTTTTCAATCTAATAAGACAGAAAAGTCACAATTATAGTTCTAGAAACAAAGGATTTTAGAAGTGAATGTTCAAAAGAAACCCATTATAATCTCTTCACAAGATTATAGGAATTGAGCCGGAAAAGAATTTGGAGGTTATTTAATCTAAACCACCTCTCCCCTCTTCTCTCCCCCCACCTCCTTGGACTTATAGATGAAGAAACTGAAGTACAGGGAAGTTTAGAAGTCAGGCAATATCACAGAATTAAAGAGGCAGAAGGGACCTTGGTGACAATCTAGTCTAATTTACACATAGAAGAATACCCTCAATAACATACCTGACGACTGGTTAGTTTCTGCTTAAAGATATCCAGGGAGGGTGACTCAGCATTTCAAAAAGCAGCCCATTGGGGCAGCCAGGTGGCTCAGTGAGTAAGAGCCCTGGACACAAAATAACTGGCCGTGTAACCTTGAGCAAGTTACTTAACCCCAATTGCTTAAAAAAAAAAAAAAGGCAGCCCATTACACTTTTGGTAAGCTCTAATTATTATGAAGCTTTTCCTGATATCAAGGCTAAATTTCCCTTTTTGCAACTTCCACTTATCCTGGTTCTGCCTTTTAAGGGCAAACAGATCTAATCCTCCATCTACATGACAATCTTTCAAAGTCTTATCTATTTGTCTCCCTTATTAGGATGTAAGCTCCTTGAGAAAGGGGTTGTTTTATTCTTTTTACTTTTTTCACTCACTCTCTCACACACACACACATTAACAGAGTTTATCTATTTGCTAAGAAGATATGTGAAGAAACTCAGGATAAGGAGAGGGGAAATATAATGGAGTGGATTTGGGTAAGGGTCAAAGGAGAGAGTGACAGAACTCTTTTTGCCCCAGAATCTACCTCAATGCCTGTAGTAAACAGTTAATACTTTAAATACTTGCTGACTGATTGATCATTGTCCCATCCAAACTAAGTAAAGGTTGTGCCTATTATTTAATCTCCCCTTTTATGGTAACATTACTAAAAAACCCAAACAAACCTAAAACATTTTTGTTGTTTTGGCTTCTATCACTAGTCTTGGCTCATTCTGAGTTTTGGCATACTATGCCCCACAATTACATTCCTATTCTGTTACTTGGCCTTGCTTTCAGCTTGTATACCTTTTATTTTTATCTAAGTTGGTTGATGAATTCTCTGTTCATCTACCTCAGCGGACAAGAAGAGTGCGAAGGGGATGGGGAAGGTCTAATCATAGACCACTGTGTTCTCAGAAGAACCATAACTCAAAGGGCAATTGAGGAGCTTTGAAAAGAAATAAATAAATGTAATAAGCCATTTGCTTCTGTAATTTAAAAAAAAATTGAGGAATTACAAATTGTTAATTTAAAAAAGTCAATTAGTAGAAAATATTGGCCCAATTACAAACCAACAAAACTGATAACCTAAATGTGATATATTAACAAAAATATAAATTATTAAGGCTGACAGAACAAGAAATAGAACACAAATAAGTCAGTCTCTGGAAAAGAAACTGAACAAGCCATAAAGAAACTCTCAAAGAAAACATCCTCAGGAATAGATGAATTTACAATTGAGTTTTATCAAACATTCAAAGAATAATTTATTCTAATATGGCATGGTTAGCAAAAAAGAGATTCTATAAAATTTTTTTTCTGACAAATATGGTTCTGACCGCTGAACCAGGGAGAAATAACTCAGAAAAAGAAAACTATACAATCTCTAATGAATACCAATGCAAAGATATTGAATAAAATATATCCAAAGAGTCAATAAAAACATTCTACGATAATCATACATACACTATGACCAGGTTGCTAGAATACATAGTGGGTTCAACATCAGGAAGAAATATAAATAGAACACATTAAGCAAAAATATTAATAGATGTATGAGTATACCAACAGATGCAGAAAAAGCTCTTGAAAAAATACAATATCCCTATAGGTTAAGAAGAATGTAAAGCATAGAAACAAATGAGCTTTTTTACCATATGGTAAATAACTTTATCTAAAATCAAGAGCTAGCAGTACCTTTAATGGAAGAATGCTAGAGGTCTAGAGGTCTTTCCAATAAAATTAAAAGTAAAGCAAAGATGACTTTTGTCACCATTATTTTTAGATGTACTTCTGATATGCTAGCTAGTTAAAGAAATTGAGAGAAAAAGTATAAGCCAAGGTCATCTTTTGCAAAAGACCTGAAAATTTACTTAAAGAAAACTAAAGATTCAATGAAAATATTATGTCAACACTTCATTGGTTAGATAAGCTTCACTTGTCCACCTTAGGGTCTTGCTGGTTGTTTGTGTAACTGAAGTGAGTCCTAAAAGCTCTATTAAAAAACAAATAAGTACCCCCAAGAAGGGCAAACATTACCAGTAGGCAGTATCCTTTAGCACGTTAATAGATTTCTTTACATTTCTGGAAGGAAGGAAGGGAGGGAAAAATGAAAGGAAGAAGGGATGAAGGTAGAGAGGAAGAGTGGGAGAGGGAGAGGAGGAAGGAGGAAAAGAGGAAGAGGAGGGAAGGAGGGAGGGAGGAGGAAGGAAGCAAGCAAACGAACAAACATTTGTACCTACTTCGTGCCAAGCACTGTGCTAAGTGTTTTATACTCATTTGATCCTCCCAACAATTCTGGGAGCTAGGTGCTATAATTATTCTCATTTTATTTTAAGAAAATGGAGACAGTCAGAGGTTATGTGATTTGCCTAGAGTCACACTGGTAGTAAGTATCTGGAGCCAAATTTGAACTCTCATCTTCCTGACTGCAGGTTCAGAGCTCTATCCATTGTGGATATCTCATTTAGCTAATCATTTTATTTGAACTCTAGTCTTTCAGATCCAGTGGCTGCTAGCCAGGAAGCCAACTCTATTATTTGAGAAATTCTCCCTCACCAACCACCACCCCTCTCCTGAAATGTACTCCTCTTTTACTCATATTTTTTTCAAGATTCACTTTATTTAAATCTTTCCTGAGCCCCAAATGATCTTTCCTTAAAATTGTATCACATTTATTCTAATTCATATTTCTATATTGTATCTATATATGTTTATGTCTTCCCTGATAAAATGTAAACTCCTTGAGATCAGGGACTGTTTGAGTTCTGTCTTTTGATCCCTAGAGCTTAGTCTACTGCCCAAAATATATGCTACAAACACAAAAATCAGATAGGAATAAAAAAGGTCCTAACTGAAAGAAACTTCAATTCTGTGGGTGTATTTGATGGTGAAGTATGAAGAGAGAGGAGCCATAACATGTAAATTTATAAAATGACAAAGAAAAACACAAAGTAATTGAAGAGCACCAATGACAGGAGAAGATTCCTGCAGGAGGTGACACAAGATGTGCTTTGAAGGAAGACAGGCATCCTCAGAAGCAGAATTAGGAGAGATGCAGACCGTGGACTATCAATTTGGCAGCAGTGTGGAGAGTGGATTAAAGTGGAGAGACCAATTCAGAAGGTGATGAGAAACTACAATAATGTGATGACTGTGAAAATGTGGTAAATTAAAAGAGGAAGATGTTTCTGACTTATTTGAATGAAGGAAAGGAAAGATCAACTATTTATTCTTTAATCACCTGCTGGGTTTGGAAATCTTTTTTTCTTCAAATTTTTTGTTTTCTACTTTTCTCTCTTCCATTCGGTAAGAATACATTATTGATGTATAACAGGAACAAGAGCATTTGAGATTCCAATCAGTTTCCAAAGTTAGGTCGATACTACCAACAATGACTTTAGGTTGCTACACCTTCCTCAAAATCAAAAGTACTAAGCTCTAAATTAGAATATAAACTATTTGAGAGTAAGGATTATTTATTATTTGTAATTGCATCCCCAGTGCACACAGCACATAAGCCCATCAGTGTTTGCTGATGGAATGCAGAAGGTACACTAGACACATGTTCTAACGATGCCTATGTGACTTCTAACTTCTATACTCGGTTGTTTGTCTTCTAAAATTCTAAGTTGACAGCTCTGATTCCCAAATACAAATTAGTTCTGAATATCTTTTCCTAAAAGTCCCTTTTGGACTATTTTGGAATTTTTTATGACTGTTCCATGATCTCTTGAGAGTACAGAGAATTATTTTTTTGATTGAAGAATAGTTCATTTTCCTTCAAAGTATAATGCTTATTTTTATGTTTTGACCTCTGCTGGTTTATCTGTTAGACCTGTAGTCAGATTCTTTTCCTTGGACTTTTGGTCTTCAACCTCTTTCTATGATTCCCAATTTCTTGTGCCTAGTCTCTTTCTTCTTAACCTGTTCCACAAATGTCTCTGATATTAGGCATCTCCAACTTCCTTATAGTGTGAATGTATGGAATTCATTCAACAAGTATTCATTAAGCATCTGTACTAGGTCATGTGTAAGGCATTGGGATACGATGACAAATATGAAACATGTCCTACCCTCAAATTACTTATATAATTGAATGGGTGAAAAGGATAAGTGCAAAATAAATACCAAATATATAAAAAGTTATTTACTGAAAGGTCTAGATAGGCTGCCTGGAAGATGTGTGACTGGAGTCTAGAAGGAAGCTCAGGACTCTCCCGGAAAGAGGTGAGAGACAGCCTGCACAAAGGCACAAAGGTAAGTATATGGTATTTGGCATATGGTATTTCTATGTGTATATATCACAACCCCAACCCCTCAGTCTTCACCTAATCCCTGAGAAAAAGTGTAAGTGATTCTCAGTTGCTCAAAAGATCAAATTCAAGTGATGGATAGTTGACTACAAGTAGCATTTGAGGTCTTCCACCACCTGGTCCTTTCCTACCACCCTAAACTCAGTTGCCATTACTACCCCATATAAATACTGAAATCCAACCAAACTCAACATTCATTTTACTGTCTTCTCCCCAACAATTTAAATGCTGTCTTTCTCTGGGAAGACTTCCTTAATATACCTGACCTATAGTCATCCTGCTTCTAAATCTAAGTAAGCCTTGCTATCTGTACCACTTAGTTTTGTCCTACTCTATCCTTATGTCTGTATATCCTACCTCTTCTACTGTCATGGTGGCTCCACTGGGGATAGAGACAGAGTTTTAGATCTTTTTTCGTGTCTTTAGCTCCCAACATAGTGCCCTGAATATAGTAGGCACCTAGTAAAATTTGGTTGATGATTCACTATAAATCTGTCCAATCTCTGCCTGTTGAAATCCTTCACTTCTTTCATGATTCATTTGTGTACCATTTTCTTTGTGAAATCTTCTCTAATCTTCTAGCTAAAAGTGATCCCCCTTTCTTCTCAAACTTTCTTTATCACTTTTTCTGGATCTCTCCTTTGCACTCAACACATTTAGATTTATATTGGTATGTGTCCCATGACCGTTATTAGATCCTAAAGTTTTTTAAGAGCAGAGTCTGTAATATATTTTGTATTTATGTGCCCAGTGCCTAGTTTATGACTCTATGAGATCTTCAAATAATAGGTATTTTTAGTTTTTTATTCTACTAATTTTATTCATTTATTACCATTTCCCAACAGGTTCCCCCTGTCGTATTTAGGACACTGTTCTCATTGCCTCATGAATTCATCATACTTACTTTTACTTCTGTATATTCCCTCATTTTGTTTTCATTATTTGGAATGTTCCCTAAAGAACCAAAGAATCTCAAAGTTAGAAAAAACCTTAAGGTTACAGACCATAATTGATCTAGAAATTCCACCTACTACAATTTTTTGAAGTATATCAAATCCAGCCTTTGCCTGAAGACCTTAAAGATGAGGCCCATTTCTTTCTGAAAAGGCAACCTATTCTACTTTAGAATGGTTCTAATTGCCAAGAAGGTTTTTCTTATAATCATAATTTAAAAATAAATTTGTAGTTTTACAGATTCTAGCCCCGCCCCCCCTTCTTAATCCTGCCCTCACAGTTTCCCCCTTCCAGTTCAGCTCCATTTAAGTGCTGTCTTCCCCCATTAAAATGTAAGCTCTGGAGGGCAAGGCCTATCTTTCTGTTTCTATTTGTATCCTGGACTTCAGCAAGGTAACTGGTACATTGTAAGCGCTTAATAAATGCTTATAGATCCTGAAAACCAGATTTATCCTAAGAAATTCTAAGTTTGAATCAGCTTTTTTTTTGGGGGGGGATGCTTTTTTGGCTGTAGTATTAATTCACATTGAGTTTACAACACACAGATCTGTTTCACATTGACTCTTCCCTAGCTATGCACTCCCCACCTAGTTCTCCTAAAGTTAACCCACTGGTACAAATACTAACAATACTCAGATCAAATCCTATAATCTTCACACACCTCTCCCAGCCCTCACAGCAATTTCACTTCATTGAATTCCCCCATATTTAGATTCTGTATCACATAATTTAACATCTAATTATATATTTCACTTCTCATGTTTGATATTCAACACCAATATATAACTAGATGCTTACAATACAGAGGGCATTATATTGGATGCTGTAGACATAAACTAGAATTGTAGCATAGTTGTTCAGTTGTGTCTGACTCTCTGTGACCCCATGGACCATAACATACCAATACTGTCCATGGGGTTTTCTTGGCAGAGATACTGGAGTGGTTTTTCATTTCCTTCTACAATGGATTAAGGCAAATAGAGGTTAAGTGACTTGTCTAGAATCACATAGCTATAAATGAAGCTGAATTTGAACTCAGGTCTTCCTGACTCCAGGCCCACTGCTCTTCTTCACTGAGCTACCTAGCTGCCTCCAACTAATATTATTTGGGACAGTATTTGGGAAGCAATGTATTTTTATTTCCCTTAACAAATAGAAAAAAAAATCAATTAACATGTTTTTAGATAATTTGTGTGTGCTTAACTGAGTACTGGTTAGTAAAAAAAAAACTTATATGGGCAGCTAGGTGGCGCAGTGAATAGAGCACTAGCCCTGAAGTCAGGAGGACCTGAGTTCAAATTTGGCTTCAGATACTTTCCACTTAATGGCAGTGTGACCTTGGGCAAGTTGCTTAACCCCAATTGCTCTGCCCTCCCCCCTCCAAAAAAGACACATAAAAAACTTATAATCATAATATCATGAAGTACTCGTAATAGTAAAATGTTAAATGGAATTCTAACATATGGGAATATATTTTCTATCAAAGGGTGAGAGCTCCCTTCTGACAATGGTTTCTTTTTGCACTACTATTACTTTCTAATGAATTTTTTTTCTTTTCAAAAGGCCATTTCTTGGTCATCTTTGAAAAATACTTCTCTATATTATGATCCTTCCCAGGATTCTTTTATATTGAGGATATGATAACTACCACCTCTGCAGAGATAGCTACTTACTCAATACTGGTTTCCTCAAACTAAACATTTTCTTTTTTTGTCATAACTCCTGAGGTTTGCAAAAATCTTCTGATGGATTTTCATCAACTTTTGACCTTTACCCAAAGTCTTAAGCAATGCAAACTATCTCAGCTGTTTCCAAAACTGAGGATCTAAATTCTACGTAATTTTTCCTTTCTAAACAGACTCTCAATCTCTATCTCACTATAATTCATCACAAATCTGTTCCATTTATGGAGGTAAGGCAGTCCAATGCTATTACCTTATGCCACAAAATTAATAATTTTAGAAGGAAAATTACATTTCTCCCTTTTTAACAAGAGAATCCCTAACTCAAGTTCTAGGATTTTTACCAATTAGCTGTATTTTTACAAAATCATTCACACAATATTGTTCAATAATGCTTCCATAAGTTTCCCTGATTGTAATTGTCTGAAATCTGTAATAAAATATATCAAGGATATTTTGATGATTACTAGAATGAGACAGTTCTTTTCCCTTCAGTGAACTTTTTCATTCTGCTGAGCTCAACATATGATAACCTTTTGGTGATCACTACCATATCTTTGTGTGAATTTTCCAAACTGCTTTCTTTAGACACAGACAAGAGAAACAAATATGGAGATAGTAGAAGCAAAATAAAAGAAAAACACAGCAAGCCCATGAGACAACCATGCAATAAATCAATTTGTTCAGACCACTATCTAATTTAGGGAGAGTGCATTTTGGCATGAAGGCGAAAGAGCTACATCTAAGCTAGATTTAGAGCTAAATAAATTCTGGAGAATGGTGGTAGGAGGATGAGAGCTTATAGCACAGCTGATGGCTATATTCTGTCACTGGATATTGTGTATCCATTTTTTAGAATAAAAAAAATTGAAACAGACTACATGCTTCCATAGTTAGCACTTCATATATATTATATATGAATATACATATATGTATACTTACATAGAAGCAAGCATTTACTTATATACCGTATGAATCTATCTTTTTTATTTTAAATTTCCCAAGGGGAAAAAAAATTTCCTTTAACAGCTTGATCTAAAAAAAAAAACAACAGCAACAACACTGAATTCCCAAACAGGGAAAATGCTTTAAAACAATTAATGTTGAACAAGGATATTAACATGGATATGCAGGAAGCCTGAGGCATACATGCAAAATGCATATGACTGGAGTAGAAAGGGTCTATCAGTTACCTTGTTTAAAACTCACACAGATTTCATAATTAGTAAAAGGCTAGTGCTAGCATAGTTCCAAATACATTTGAGAAAAATCCAGTTTTGAAGGAAGGACCCATTTCAATCATGTGTAAATTAACTATCTTCTCATTATCTGACCAATATACTGATGGATAATTATAGTAACATTTTTAATATGTTACAAGTTAGAGAACCAGAAAAAAATGTATGTGTATAGTTACACACATATCTATATACCCAGAGATTCATAATTATAGTTCTAATTTATACATATATACCACTGAAATGCTGACAATGAAGTTCTAAAATTACTCTAAATATTATTTGTATTATGTAGTACAATGTAGCTAACATTAGAGATATTTTGTAAGAAATAGCAATGACCCTGATATATTGTTTAGGAGAGCAGCTCAAAAACCATCTACTCTGACAGAGAAAATTTGGTTAACCAAGTCAAAGTTCATGTCTTTCCAATACTTGTAAAGCATTTTATAAACTGAATTATATTTTATATTCATCAGGAGAGAAGACACAGCTGCAGATAAAAAACACATGTTCAGCATTTTTTAAAAAGTTGAACCAATAAGTAAATAACACTGACAGATGAACAGTCAAACATTTATATTCTGAACCTTCTGAATTGATGAAAATAGTTTTAATTTGTATTGTTTAACTAGGTGGTCAGGACTTTGAGGCAGGTAACATGGTCTAGAATGTAGTGGATCATATTCTGAAATAAAAATCTGAAAGGTTCAATCTAAGGTTATCCCATAATACAGGATTAGCCTGATGCTTTGATCACAAATCCCAAGGCTTTCATGGCGTAATGACAAGGATTGGTTGTGACCACACATATGCTTTAGCTTTCTTTATTAAAGTGTGATTCCCACTGACACAAACTGCTTCTGGGGTTAGCCTGTGGGATTCTTCTAAAAGCCCTTGACTCTGGCCATCCTACAAAAACTATCACTTTAAATCTGGGCAACAACTGAAAATACCTCATCTGTCAATCCAAAAGAAACTACATAAACCAAAACAGAAAGAAAACAAAAGTTCCACAAGATGGTTAAAAGTAACATTTAGGTTTGTTCTTACCAAGATACAAAAATCATGATGATTCAAAAAATAAGGTCTCAAAAAATGCTTATCAAATGAGGCATTTCCAAAAGCATGTTTCATGTGGGGTTTATGCTGATAAGGAAAAGCAAACATATGGACCTGTGACTGCTCACCACTAGGAAAATGGTACTGTATTAATTACTAAATTAAATCAGAGAAGACACAATAAAACCAAGTTTTTAGAAAAATAACATTTGATGTATAATAATTTGATATCATAGATTTAAAGTGTCAAAATTTTATTTATAAATTGAGTTTTCTTTTTTTTTAAAAAAGGGGATACATACAGAATTTTATCTAATATGTAACTGACTAGCATTCTAAATAAACCATAATATGAAATGCCAAAAAACAAAAACTCAATTTCAATTCTGCACATCTTGGTGGAAGGTTCTTTGATAATGCAATTTAGAATATATAATTGAAATATGGAGAAATCATGAATCACAAACCCATATGCAGACAGTAGTTTATAAGCAAAACATAAACTAGTCTATAACTATAAACTAAGCCATAAACATTTTAAAGGTAACAAGTTATCAAATCATGTCTATATTAACTCCCAAAATTAAAAAAAAATTTCTTTTTTAAGCAATCGGGGTTAAGTAACTTGCTCAAGGTTACACGGCCACATTCGATCTCCAGGTCATCCCAACACTGGGGCTGGTGCTCTTACTCACTGAGCCACCTGGCCGCCCCTAAAATTTTTTTAATAAAAGCTATCTGCTAAACAGAGCCCATAAAAGATTTTAAAATGTGAAAATACCTCCAAAATGTAAGTAAAGTTTCAGCAAATTGATCAGTATAAGAAGTGTACTATAGGCAACAATGCTTAGATTACATCATGTCTTTTGTCTCTCTTCCACTGGCCAGAAACACAAACTGCTGCCATTATATCTTTCTTCTCTCTTCAATATCTAATAACAAAACCCTAATAACACCTCACCTTACTTTACAGAAGGGATCTTACGTACATTCTTCTAATTTTCCAACATAATGAAAAAAAAATCAAGTAACAAACCATACCTGACATGTGTAAATATATTGTTACCTACCCAAAGTTCCACACATATAATTCATTATGATTTGTGAGTGTTTCCCAAGCACCTTGAAAAGGTTATTTTTTGGCAAGGTCTACAGACAGAATAAGCAGCTATATAGTACATGGAGGGGGGGGGATACCACTTAATTTCAAATCATTTTTATCAAAGACCATTTGCTTTAGGGAAAGGCACAAGAGTACCACATTTTAATTCTAAAAGAAATACAAGTAAATGGAATAATCATTTAATGTACTGATAAATGAAGAAAGAAAACCCTAAAGGGGGTGAGGGCTAATTAACAAGTCTACAAGCAGTACAGGTATAAAAATAAAGTACAGAAACAAAGAAAAGCAGCTATGACAGATTTTTTTTGCACTACCAAGAAAATGAAGAGCTTTTAGGAAGGAAATAAGTTGAGGAAGAGGAGGGAAAATCAATTTCACTTTGTTCCCTTTTTCTGTTGTTTTAATTTTGTATAATTAAAAAGGGGAGCATCAATCTATGGGGAAAGTAAAGAAATTGTCTTTTTTGTAGGGTCCAGAAATATATTCTCAGCAATTGTATTCTATTACCTGTAGCTAAGTTCTTCCTTACAAATGGGTCTAGTACTGACACTATGAAATTTGATGGATTGTATTAAACATGGTCAAGCTCATACCGCTATGAAACAACAAAAAAGAAATCATGTTCATCTTACGAGTTTAAATGCCTGGGATTTCTAAGATGTTAAAAGGGCACATCAAAGGCATCAAGTTTCACAAATCTTACAATACAACTATATTCATTTTTATGAAAACATATTTTTACTAATTATTTTAAAATGCATATGTCCACTTTGAAATTTGAATTTATTATATACTTCAAAAACAAACTTTACATAATAGAGATTTGCAGTTTCATGTATAATCCTCCCCTGCTCTATCACGTATATGGAAATGTTCATTTTAATTGTTAAGTTCTGAAAAAATAAAGAAATGGAAAAAAAATAAAATGATAAGTCAATTTGAAAAAAAAATACATACATCCAAATAGCTCCCAAGGACTTTCTTCAACAACCAAATTAACTTATTTTATGTTGTTTAATAATAACTGATTTAGGTAAAAATGCATGACATCTAACTCCTTTGATTTAATTGCATTTAATTATATGAAAAATGCCCTTTGCTGGTCACTTAGTCCAACTTCAATCTGAAGCCCAAATTCCAGATGAAATGTCTACATAAATAATATTTCAAATGGGAATCACTCTATCCTTTTCCAAGTGTGAGAAAGTAGAAAGATTCGTTTCAAACACTTATTGAGTGATAAGTTCAAGGTACTGTGGGAATTCCAAAAAAATAATAACTTCCTCTTATGTGGCTTACAATCAAATAAGGAAGCTAAACAAATAATTATCATGCAGGTCAAAATGTGATATATTGTGAGAGAGATATAAGCCAAGATAAAAAGTTAAATGAAAGTATAGAAACTGGAAAGGATTACTACAGGCTAGAAAAGCCAGGAATGACTACATGAAGGAGAGTTACATCTGACCCGGGCAGGATTCTGATAGGCAAGAGACTGAGGCAGGGGTGGGGGCAATGGAAGGAGAGAAAAGTGTAGGAAGGAGAGGAAAGTATATCCCAGGTAGAAAGTACATTGTGGGACAGGTAGGTAGGAAATAATATGGCATGGAAGATATAAAGGAGAATAAAGGCAAGATAATCTTGATAAATTAGATTAGTATTGCTTAACTGTTTTTCTTTGCTACAAGACAGAGTTCAAAGGGTAGGATTGGGGGGGCAGTTGAACAATGACTATGATCAAAAATTATCATTAAAACATTTTTAATGTCTTAACCCTAATTGCCTTGCCAAAAAACTGTCAAAAATAAAAAAAAATAAGTCCCAGTTTTCAATGTTTTTAGTTCACTTGTTATTTAAACCCCATAGACAATTTCTCACAATGTACAATTTGGAAAAATGCTAATTAAAGCAAGATAAAACAGTGATTATGACTTACAGCAAACAGAACATAAAATTTTCATTTAAGTGAAGACCTTTTCTGTTTATTAAAAAAAAATAGGGAAGTGGAAATATAAGCTTTGTAAGTTCCTGACATTGAAAAATTGTTCAAATGACGAATAACAGAAATGCAAATTAAAACTAAGAGTTCACCTCATACTATGACATCTAGATTATTTTTTTCTACAGACAATGACAAATCCCCAAGGGTTTTCAAATGGGAAAATTACATGATCATAGCTGTGGCTTCAGGAAGAGGTTCACATAGACTAGTATGTAGGATATACCAGGGAGATATTAGAAAAATAAGTAGAAATAAAACTGAGAGGATGCAGCAAATGACTGGACTTGAGGGGGGAAAAATAGTTTTAAAATTCCTACTTAAATAATTCCAAGATTCCTACTTTTGATGACTGAGATGATTTCATGGTGACATTAAAAGAATAGGGGAAGTTGGGAAGTGGTTTGGGAGGGAACGGTATGTTAAGAAGTTATGAACACCTTGAGTGCAAAATGCAAAGACATCCAGGTGAAGATACCAGCAAAGTAAGTAGATGAAAATAGGAGCATGGAGCTCAGAAAAGAGGTCGGAGCTGAGATACAGATCTGAAGATCATCCACATGCCTACAGTTATGAAATGGGTAAGTGTGAGTACAGAAAGAGAAGAGGACTGGAGAAATGATGATGAAAAACATCAACTTTATTTGTGAAGAGAAAAGAAATTCTACAACATTAATAAAAGAGGAACATCCACTTTATTTTCTCCTACAGTTTAAAAGTTTTTTTAAAGCACAAAAAAGGAGAATGATGTGGGGGGAAAAAGAAAATCTGCTTTAGGAGAAGGTAACAGTGTGAAAGGAAATGAAGTGGATATTAGCAGCAGTAGCTGAATGGGGCTCTTTCTGTTTTCCTACAATAACATTATTCATTACCATAATTCCACCACTTTTCTCTGCATTTATTACCCCAGGAGTAATAAATGTACAGCTCTTCACATCCTAGCCTCAACCTACATTTCTTCCATCCTCATGATGCATTACTCCCCTTTCCACATTTTACACTCTACTAACTAGCCTTGCTGATCCTCACATATGAAACTCCATCTCCCACACTCCATGTCTTTGAAAAGGAAGTCTCCCATGTAACACTTTCCTAACACGTGCATCACAGAACCTCTACTTCCTTCAAAATTCAACCCAAATACAATCTTCTACAGGAAACTTATCCTGATGCCCACAGTTACTAGAGTCCTCTCTCCTTAAACTACCCTGTATTTACTTTGTATTTCTTCTGTATATACTCACATACTTATTGTCTCCCCCAATATAAATTCCTTAGGGGCATTTGTGTCATTTTATTCCCTATCTCTACCACAGTGATTGGCACATGTTAAGTATTTAATAAATGCTTCTGCATTGATCAATGGTATTTACAAGCATGTAACTACTTAGATTTAAACTTCAATCTTTTGGCTAAAAGTTTTTTTTTTTTTTCTGAAGGTAAGGAACTATGTCTGATGACCTTTAGAAGTCTTTTCAACCTTTTTCATTTTGATTATATTTTACTACCTATAACATCAAGTTCACATTCATTCACATATTCTCTTCTTTTCCCACATATTTCTCCCTCCATGTTTGTGCTTCAATAGATTTAAAATAGAAAATAAAATTAGTATTTCTACTGCGGTAAGCTTTGTTTTTGCTTCACAGATAATCATATTTTTCTGTGACTTTTATTTTGGGCTAGCATACTAGTGACTACATGGAAGACTGTCAAGAGACCAAAATATGTAAAACAGAGCAAATCACTGCTCTTTAGAGAAGGCTTACAAAAAGGAGTCAAAGTTCAAAAGGAATAAAGGAAAGGTAGTAATCTCACTGACAAAAAGAAATACAAAATTGAAAAACACTGGTTATCAAAAATACAACAGAAAAAGGCCCTGGAGTCATTAAAAACCAACAAACTAAATGTAAATAAGTAATGTATATGGATATACTAACATGTATTAACAAGGGTAAACATAAGAATCAGGAATTAATATTGACAGTATTCATGACCTTTGTTAAGCTGTTTTTACAGTATTATATTTTTGCATATAAGGGTCCTTTTCCTCTTTCATTTCACCCCTTTGGAGGTAGTGTTGGCTCAAAGGGTATGATCAGTTTAATAGTTTTTTGGGCATAGTTCCAAATTATTTTCCAGAATGGCTAAACCAGTTCATATTTCCTACAACAGTGAATTAATATACCTGCTTTTCCCATACCTCTTATAGCATTTGTAATTTTCCTATTTTTGTCAACCAACTATTCCCAACATGATAGGTGAGAAGTAGTACATCAGAAGTGTTGTAATTTGCTTTTCTCTAATTATTAATGATTTAGGATACGAAGAGGCAGTTTTCACAGGTAGTAATCAGAGCTATCTATAGTCATAAAAAATATTAAATCACTGCACCACACCCAGAAATAATAACTGGCCCTGTAACCTTGAGCAAGTTACTTAACCCCGATTGCTTAAAAAAAAAAATATATATATATATATATATATTAAATCACTATTGATTAGAGAAATGCAAATTAAAGCAACTCTGAAGTACCACCTCAGAATAACTAATATGACAGAAAAGGAAAATGACAAATATTGAAGGAAATATGAAAAAATTGAGACATTATTGGTAGACTTGTGTCATGTAATCAAAGGCAACTTCCAAGGTTCAGAATACCAGCATACTAACTCTCCATTTTATTCAGTGACAAATTAAGGCAAAATATTCATGGAAAGGAGAAAATCAAAATACAGCATTCACCAAGTGTAATTCAATAATTTCCAAGTACTACTCCACCCCTGGGCAATACAGTCATTTAGTCAATCTCAAAGTCTCTCTTCTCAAAGGGGGATTAAGATTAGTTTCCAATCATAAACAAAGTATATTCATTTGGTCAATCACAGAGCACAAAAAAGTCAAGTTTCCCACCCCTGGATCACAACTGAATTACAATTATCATCAGTTAATGCCAAGCACCTTCTCAAAAGGGGCAGTGGAGAGTACAAAGGCCATCTACCCCTGAGCTACAGCAAGGTTAAGATGCTACAGCAAGGTTAAGATATCATCACAGCATTTAATACCCAAAGAGAGGTCTTTTCTTCATCTTGACCCAAGGCAAGTTCTCAGCAATCTCTGTTCCTAGAGAGACAAAGCTTAACGAAGCCACAAAATATATTGCCAGTGTCCTCATCAATTCACTCTCTGCCTGCAAAACAGTCTCAGGACCCCTAAAAATATCAGCAAGACCCTCCTCCAGGATTTCTGTGAACATACAACAAGAAAATTCTTCTTCAGGGCTTCTAAACCAACAGCAAGGTTCTAGGACCTCTGCAACAACAGCACTGTCCTTCACCAGCAGATGCATCTGGCAAAACAACATCAAAACAGACAGACAAAATACTGGCATTACAGTCATGTCTCCTCAATCCTTGGCAGCTCCAGGTGGCAGCCCTCAAAAGTCCTGGGCAGCTCCAACTGACCCTCAGCAATCCTCTCTCTCTCTGCCTCCATGATGCTGCTCTCAAAAGTTCTTCTACCTCTTTCTGCTTGGGCCTTCTCTCTAAATCCACAGCACCAGCTTCTCCCAGTTCAGCACTCTCTTTTCATGTCAACAAGTCCATCCCACAAGTGGGATTCACAAGCTCTGGGTTTCAACACTCAACCCCAAAACCAAGCCAATAGGGGGTTCTTTAAATTCCATTACTATTACAAGTTGTGAACCAATTAAATCATTCTGGAAAGCAATTTGGAACTCTGCCCAAACAAGCTATAAAACTATGCATAGCCTGTATCTCAAAGAGAGTTAAAAAAAAAAAAGGAAAAGGAAAAGGGGCAATATGTACAAAAATATTTATAGCAGCTCTTTTTGTGGTGGCAAAGCACTGGAAACTGAGGGGATACTCATCAATTGGGGAAAGGCTTTTTAGTTATGGTACATGATTGTAATGGAATATTATTATGCTATAAGAAATGATGAGCTGGATGTTTTCAGAAAAACCTCGGAAGACTTTATACAAACTGATACAAAGCGAAAAGAGGAGAACCAGAAGAACATTGTGCACAATAATAGCAATATTGTACAATGATCCAAGACAATTCCGAAGGACTTGTGATGAAAAATGCTATCCACTTCCAGATAAAAAACTGATGGAGTCTGAAGGCAGATAAAAGCATACTTTTAATTTTTTTCTTTAATTTTCTTGGGGTTTTCTTTCACAATATGACTAATATAGAAATATGCTCTACATCACTGCACATGTATAACCTATATCAAATTGCTTGCCTTATCAATGAGGGGCCAGAGGAAGGAAGGAGGGAGAGAATTTAGAACTTAAAATTTTTTCAATGAATGTTAAAAATTGTTTTTACATATAAATGTGAAAAAATAAAATATTTAAAAAAACATTCAGCAATGTAACTTATAGTAGGTACATGATAAATTTTTTTTGGTGTTGCTGATAATGACAATGGCTTAGCTATGCTAAGAATATCCTAATAATCCAGTGATCAGAAAAGGATTACTATTTTCAATCCTCCCCAAAAGGGGACAATGAACTTAAATTTTATTGAGATATTTTGGTTAAACAGGTAAAAAATGAAATGACTTGCCTTGTGAATTAATGATTTCTCATTACTAGAAGTATTGGATAGCCACTTTCCTAGGACATTACAGAGAGGAATATAGCATTAGCAGAGGGTAGAAAACTGTCTTCCAACTCTAGGATTCTATAACCATAGATATGAGTAGTTGAACTCTATAACAAAGTACTCCCAAAGGAGGTTATAAAATATCCATGTTGGGACACCTTCAAATATATGACTGACGATAAACTATGTTGGATGGTTTAGGTATGTTACTTGTCTACTGAGGCTGCTTCCTTTAGAATTATTCAGGATTAAGACAGAACAGAGTTCAATATTGTACTGCAAGGCCTATTATGAATGATTTTCCTATTTGAATTAGGTCACTTCGGAATTAAAAGAAAAAAATTTTATAGTAATAGTTCTCAAACAAAATTGTGTCACTTTCTAATGCAGTACCTCAAGACTAAATGTTGCTGCCACTGGCCTTTCAGTTCATGACTACATGAAGTTATCAATGCTTCAGAGTTATCAATGCTCATATACAAATAGAATGAAAGCATCTTTGTACCCACTAGTAGAAAGCTACCCTGAGAAGTGAGGATGATACTCAAGCCATGTCTCATATCTGAACTGAAAGGGCATTTGTCTGACATGTTTCCTCTGATTCCTCAGGCTGACTAGAATACGTTTGTTTGCTGGTTGTTAAAATACAGTCTTGTTAGACTGGAGTTGGAAGCTACAAGGCAGAAGAGAAACAGAAAGGGACCCTTAGGTTTCAATAATAGTAAATCACATTACTATGGAAGGATTGCTTTACTAAAACCAAAAGTGTATCTTTTTCCTTTAAAATGAACATAATTCATAGCCTCTGTCTTCATTTATTAGAAATGTCTATATAAGTAATACTTGCCCTTTATTCTCAAGTAAAGGTAGATTCTAGGTAATGAGAAACAGGATGATTAAACTGGAGATGCTTAAATAGTGAAGCAAAGAGTTTTCTCAAGGGAAAAAAAAGGTAAGCATTGTAAAGTTGTAAAGGTAATATAAATGGGAAGATCTTTCCCATCCATTATTAGGCCCATCTGACATGACTGAGTCACATGGAAGCCTGAGTCACATAAGTATGTGGTGGGAGGTGCTTGCTGAATGGGTAGGGCAGGAAGGGTAGAGCAGAGCCCAGAGGAAGTTGGTCAGAGCAGTTAGAGATGAGGAAGAGAGAGGAAACAGGTAGTGAGCTGTGAGAGTTTGTTTGTGGGAAGTCCCTAGCAGGGGGAAGGCTTGGGGGTGGTGGTGGCCTCTGCATTGTTATTGTGTATAGATTTTTTTTTGTTGCTATGATGGATTTTGCTTTCTGGTGTTGGGATTCAGTTTTTTGGTGTCTGAATAAATGTTTTGGTCCATGTGGAGAGTCTGTTATATTTTGCAATTCAGAATTACACTGACATATTCATAGCCACTGGGGGCACTGTGAATATCATGTTGGTGCTACAAAAGCCTACTAGATTACTGATTTTCTTCAGTTCTGGAAATCTCTAAACAAAAAAAAGGTATTATCTTATTTTTATATGGTAGTCTTTAACCAATTCTGAGAAATATATGCCATACTAAAAAACAATCTTCTACTACTATTCATTGTGACAAGGAAGAGACCCTGGGTTTTGAAAGGCTATTGAAGTGGGAGTATAAGCCCTGCCAAATTCCATCATTCTGGAAGGGTTTTGAATGGAGGAGTGATTAAGTCTTCTGTTTGAGATAAAAATAAAAGGACTCAGAATTTTCAAATTGGTCAGTATATGATGATTAAATTCTCTGGCTTCAACAATTAAAGAAAGGAAGAAAATGAAAAAGGACTCTCAGTGGGGGTTAGTCAGTTGGGCAGAGAGAGGTAAGAATCATACCACTTTTAGTCAGCTAACTATTGTACAATCCAGACTATCAATTATTACCAATGTATATGCCTCTTTAATATATATATAAAGATATATACATATGTATTACAAATATATTATATACATACAAGCATGTTTACCCCAAATATAACAAGGCAAATGCCTGATTTCATAAATGATATTTTACACAGACATATTGGATTAAAAGGTAACAAAAATATAAGACAAGACATTTATTGATTATAATAACTCAATAAAGCAAAAGACAGCCTTCTTCTAAAGGTACTCCTTTCGCAGTGTTTCTCATGAATATGTTAATACTCTCTAAGATTTCTTGATTAATGCAAACAGAAAGATAACTCTATCTAATGACTTTCTCATTTTTAATATCAAGCAAAGTATAAAACAGATCTGGATGCAACAGGGATTGTATCTATGTGATGAGGTACTCCTATGCTGAATGCAACAAGCCCAGAAGATTCTTGAGTATTCCTATGAGATTCATAATTATTCAAGAGTTTTATCTGACAATTCATTTGGAAAAAAATTAATGGATTAAAAATTTTAAATTTTTGTCTGAACAATGACATAAACTTGTAAGGTCATTCCACTGAGTAAAAAACAGCAGAAATGTTGCAAGTAAGTAGGGCCTAGAACTGGATAGGCCTGGATTATATCTGATAAGGCATACTATTTTTTTTTTTTTGGTATTTTTAAAAAATCTCAAATTGCTCCACAAGACAGAGACTTACTTATCTTTTCAACATTTTTTAAAAAAAATTAATTTATTTTTAGTTTTCAACATTCACTTCCATAAGATTTTGAGTTCCAAATTTTATCCCTACATCTTCCCTCCCCCCACCCCAATTAGCATGTATTTTGATATAGGCTCTATACATACAATCATATTAAACCTATTTTCACATCAGTTATATTGGAAAGAATAATTAGAACCAATGGGAGAGACCACAAGAAAGAAGAAACAAAAAGAGAGAGAGAACAAATAATATGCTTCAATCTGCATTCAGACTCCATAGATGTGGATAGGATTTTCCTTTGTAAGTCTTTTGGAGCTGTCTTGTTTCCTTTCATTGTTAAGAGGTAAGTCTATTGGGCGGCCAGGTGGCTCAGCGAGTAAGAGCACCGGCTCTAGTGTCAGGATGACCTGGGGATCAAATCTGGGCTCAGATACTCAGCACCACACCCAGAAGTAACTGGCCATGTAACCTTGAACAAGTTACTTAACCCCGATTGCTTAAAATAAATACATGAAATAAAAAAAAAAAGAGGTAAGTCTATCAAAGTTAGTCATCGCACAACATGGCTATTACTGTGTACAATGTTCTCCTGGTTCTGCTCACTACATTCAGTATCAGTTTTTTATCTCTGAGGAAACAAAGTTGTGGGTGATTAAAAAAGAAATGGAGAAACAACTGTAAATAATCTGTAGCACATTTTAAATGGTAAACTATATTCAAGAAGTGGCATAAAAGATGTCATTGAGGATTTGTACAATCAGAGAAGGAGGTGGGCTAGTCATATGATAAGAATGAAAATAACAGATACTATGTGAATGCTCAATGGGTATACATGAAATGCAAAGACCTAGAAAAAGATTTCCAGTGTTTTGGGCAAGATATATCTGGATTTCCTAAAGTAGAATAGAGACAAAAATGACAAAGGGTGAGAAGCCACAGTTGGCTTGTAGTCTGCAATGGTGGAGGAAAAGTCCCTTACTAATGAGATCGAATACCTGCTAAAGTTTTAAATCAATCAATCAGGTAATATTTATTAAGTTCCTATAATGTGCTATGCACTGTATTAAGCACTAAGGCTACAAATACAAAAAAGAGATGAAAATTTATCTCAAAAAACTTACAGTGATTTCAGGGTAGGGAACAGGAATTTTTTTTTTAATTTAAAAAAAGAGACAAACATATAACTGACTGCTCAATGGGACAAGAATCCTGGGAAAAGTAGGCTAAGATCTGTGAGTAAGACATATATGTACATAGGCCCAGTTCTGTTTTACCAAAAGTATAAGCAGTAGTTGCTTTACTAGAGAAGTGATAGGTAAAGAAAACTACTGGGAGTAATCATACAACAGGGAAGAAGGATCTACAAATTAATAAATTACCTATCTAACTGCACTTACTTTCATAGGCCAATTACTTAAGAAGTTGTGTCTTAGTTACAGAGGTCCTTAATAAATAGGAGTATTTGTAAAGAATATTTGAATTTCACTAATTTTAAAATTTATACCAAGATGTCAGGCTTATCAATTATTGCTATGTAATAGCCTCTCTGAAGCAAGAAGTCTAATTAGACAAATTAAAGCTTTGAGAAATATAACACAAGCTCAATCAACAATTCTGTCAACTTTTTTTTCTCTATTATAGATAGTAACTATATAAAACCACTGCACTATCCCCTCCCCAGGCATGGCAATAGATTTCTGTAAGTATAATTTGTGCAGAACAAAAACTTTATAGAAGTAAAGATTTAAAGGTTCCTGTTTCTTCAACTCGATCTGGAAAGTATTAAATTCTACTTTAAATACCAGTATATACTACATTTAAAAGAAGAAGCAAGCAAAAGGGACAGCAAATTATAACCCAGTATGAATAGTTTGAATTTTTAGATTGTGCATACCCTTTGACCCAGCAAGACCACTATTAGGTCTGTTTCCAAAGGTGATCAGGCAAAAAGAACTTACATGTTCTAAAATGTTTATAGCAGCTCTCTTTGTGTGGAAAAGAACTAGAAGTTGAGGGGTTGCCCATCATTTGGGAAATGGCTAAACAAATTGCGGTATATGATTGTGATGGAATACTACCCTACAGTAAGAAACTATGAGCAGGTTGATTTTAGAAAAATATGAAAAGACTTGCACAAAATTATTTAGAGCAAAAATAAGTAGAACCAAAAGAATGTTGTATACAGTAACAGCAATATTGTTTGAAGAACAAATGTGAACAATTAAATTATTCTAAATATTATAAACACTCAAAATCAACTACAAAGGACGTATGCAGGAAGATGCTATCTATCTCTAGAGAAAGAACTGATAAATAAAAGCATGCACAGTATAGTTTTACATATATACATATACAGCTATATACATATATACATACACAAACATATGTACTCAAATGGTAGTCTTCTCTAGTACAGGGTGGGGAAGAAAGGAAGGAGACAGTTCAGAATTTAAAATATAAAAAAAATAAAGAAAATTTTAAAAAAATAAAAGAAAAATCATTATATTGTTAAAAAGAAAATAAATAGTCTGATCTTCTACAGTTTATATATAGTGTGAAACCCTATTAATTCAAATCAATCAACCACAGTAGACATCTCAATGAAAAGGGAAACAACAGAAAGAAGTTAGGTTGATACACTTGGAACCAAGAGCAGAGAAAGAGAGAAAAAAATACTGGCAAAAGAGTAAACACAAAAACAGAGGTGAAGGTTATTTCCAGAAAGTAAATTTATGTGTTTATTAATGTCTGTTAATTAATTTCTTAAGTTTATAATTCCATTTACTGTTATAAATGAATGATATATAAATAGACAAGAGAAGAGAACAGAGGACGGGGAAGGGAGAGGAAGGGAGGAGAGGGGAGAGGAGAGGAGAGAGATAAAGGAGGGGAGGGGAGAAGTGAATATTTCAAGTTTTTCAAAACAAAGATACTAAAAGGAAGAAAGTATTGGTCACTACCAAAATTACATTGGAAAATAAATCACAGATAATTTCTGAACAAAGTCTCATCCACACATATACCAATAGCAACATTATATGACCGTATTCATCTGTTACATTGGGCAGAGAAAAACAAATGTTTTCAATTTTTAAAAAATTATTCATAATAATGCTTATTCTATTAACAATGCATGATCACTGAAAGTTTATATTTACCTTGATATCAGATGTATCACGTTGACTATTACGCCATGCTCTTGATATAGATGAAAAAGTTCTATCTGCATGATCAAATTTTCCACCTTGTAGATTTAGGAAATAAGTTGTAAAAGGCTCCTAAAATTATACAAATTTATTTAAAAAATCAATAATAATGAAACATCAAATTATCTCTGAAGAACAAAAATTTTTAGTGATCTTTATAGCTTAATATGTATCATCAGCATTTTTAAAAAAATAAACCCAGGAAGAAACACAAAATTGAAGTAATTAAAATCATTTCAGGATATTAATTTAAATCAAGAGACATATTTCAAAATATTTCATTTGCAAGTTATTCCA
The DNA here is from genome assembly GCF_028583685.1 of Petaurus breviceps papuanus. Lineage (NCBI taxonomy): Eukaryota > Metazoa > Chordata > Mammalia > Diprotodontia > Petauridae > Petaurus > Petaurus breviceps. The sequence continues at coordinate 54,825,817 of NW_027186473.1, forward strand.
GAACAATTTTTTTCTAAAAATATTATGCTGCATTGATTAGTCAAAAAATTAGGCTATATAATCTTCAATGTAGAAAGAAATATTCCAACATATAATTTTCCTTTTGCTATATTGCTCAACATGTAACTTATGATTAAGAAAAGAAAAATGCTTGAAAGATTTAAAAGCCTCCTCTTAGTTAAAGAACACTTAAACACATATTAGTGGATAATTGCTTGAAATTAGCTAAGCACTATAAATTACTTTGAGGATTTATGTCTGCCTGTACCATTCTAACAAGCTTTAATTAATGATGTGCTGCTAATGCTTTCCCAAAGAAACTACTTTCTGTGGGATGAATCACCTTTCAATGTACTGAAACATTCCCTGTTTAGCCAATATATTATCAATATATGGCATGAACAATTCCACCTACAAATATACCACAATTCCTTTTGGGACAATTAGATTAACAAAATGTATGAACATATGACCACCTTAAGCTTTTTCCAGTGCTTATTATTTTAATACCATAAGTGAAAGTAATCCTTGTAAGAATTTATAATCCTCTAATATATGAAGCATCTGATTAAACAAAACTATGTAACAAATGCAGAAAACTCAAGGTAAAATATAACTTAAAAATTCTGATACAATTTTTAATAAAATATGCTATACATGCATACCCTGAAAATACTGTTATGATTTGTTTTAACAATTTTTAAAAGGTATTAAATAAAGATCAGTTATTACTTCAAAATATCAGTTTCTTTCTGTATCATCAGACCTATTTAGTAAAAATTATTAGACAAACTTGGACTTACCATTCTTAACAACCATGCAAGCACAAAGCTTGCAGTTGAGTAATGAGTACCATAGTGGAACTTTGGAACTTGATCATCTTCCCATGATTCATAACGCTCTGCAAAGAATGCTGCTCTTTTGGGATTCAGAGCTCCTATGGGCTGCCAATTAAACAAAAAAGACATAAATATAACCATATTTTATGTTTTTCTGTCTTTGAAGGTAATATCATTAGCATGCATTAAAGTGCCTTAAAACAAAATACACAGTGTTTTTGTCGAAATGTATGCAGTAAGAAAGTAAAAAAAAAAAAGTATTTCAAAGCAGGTGAAAGAAGTACCCAAGTAAATGAAGGAAGCCATAGCTATTTCTCGATAAGCTTAGTATCTGTCATACCTGGTATCTCAATCAGCTAAATTAGCTCATAACAAGCTAAAAGCAGAATTACAGTTAAGTGAGTGATGGCTGAGCCACACTTGGAAAGTGCCTATAAAATCCCATTTACTTAGATGAGAGAAACAATCAGAATTCAGAATTTAAAATTAAAGTATCTTAAAATTTTTGGAAAGGAGACTGATTTATAAAAGAATCTGACAGCAGGGTGAGAGCAAGTATTTGGCGGAAGAGAGCAGAGGAGAGGATTAAGATATAACTGGAAATTTCTATTAATGTTAGTAACTTTTATAATCACCAGTCCTAGTTGCTAGACAAATCAACATTTAAAATAGTTCTGCTTGAAATACACAAAAGTAAAACAATTTATAGCAGATTGTAACTCAAAACTGAAAAATAGTACATTAAATAATAACTTCAAGTTTAAAAAGTCAAGTTTTCCAGAAAACCTTCTATTCTTTATTCACAACATGGAATACCAATTCAAAGAAACAATATCTTCAACATCTAAAACTGTCTCCCTTATTAAGACTTTGAGAAACCGGTTCCCTATTTTTACTAAGATATATTAATATCTCATCATTAGTTAAAGAAAGATGAAAATAATAGGCAATTATAAAATTCACTAAAATTCCACAAAACTTTTTGATAAATGCAAATTTAAATATATTCAATAGAAAATATAAGTTGTCCCTTGATGACATATTTAAAAATTTTTGTCTATGTAAGGATTTGATTTTAAGTATTTATCATTTTGGTTATTTTAAGTCATTTTCCAGCAATATGTACTTCTTTTTGGTGTCTGTGCTACAAATAAATTTCTGCTTCAAATAATATCTGTGGTTTAATCAATGTTATCTTACTAAAAAAATTTAATTTAGCAAAATAGGAAAACATTTTAGGTTGATTACTATTTGTTGAAGTTCACTAATTTGAAAAGCAACTCTTCTAAACACTAGTTTCTCTATAAAGGGATATCTGATTTACTAAATCTATTCCAGTCAAGAATGAAACTGACTCCAAGAACTCCTTTCTTTGTTACAGAATCATTTAAATGTATTTTAGTTATTTTCCCTGAAGACAGCCATGGAAAGAGGAAAAAAAGGAAGAAATTGAATCATTTAAAGATAAATTATATAAATTAAAAAATAGAATCAATACTGCTTTGAATGACTCTGCAGCATTTTAAGTATTCACTTTATCTGCTCCTATTTTTATTACCCTCCAAATGAGAACACCCCAAATCAATAGTTATAGAATTACGTTTCTGGAATATAATGCTAAAACCAATTAGGATTGATTTCACTAGCTTTTGAAATAATGGTATCATGCAGAGAGAGAGAGAGAGAGAGAGAGAGAGAGAGAGAGAGAGAGAGAGAGGTTTGCAACTAGAGCCCACAGTATTGATTTTGGCTGTTATTGTTATAGTTGGTTTCTGAAGTCTACCTCCTATGAGACAACTATCAAGACATGCCACATTTATTTGCAAACTATTAAAAAAAAAAGTCCCCAAATAAAAGAAGGCTTGAAAACAACAACAACCCAGCACTGTGGAGCTGTGCACTGACAATGATACACTATCAGCTTACTCAGAGAAGTTACAGTGGGAATACACACATTGAATTATACATTACACGAATGCACTGATTTATTGTGGTAATAACATCCACCTCATTAAAAGATTCTGCTTTGCTGCAGTCGGAGGACTACATATTGTTTACTGCTATAAATTAATGGCAGTGCAGAGAAGACTGTGGAACCATCCTAACAATAGATCTGTAATGACAGTGCTGTATATCACAGCTTCCTCAGCAGCTTCATAATAAAATGGAGACAATGTATTGGGCTAATACATTCTACCATGCTGGCCCATATTTTTCTGACAACTGCTTTAACAGATGAGCTGATTCAACTACGTTATAATGTGCAGTAAAGCATTTAACTAAGCACAAGTTAGTCAGATACAAAAGTACTATATAGTACTTTTAAGCCACTATCTAATTCTGTATTTAAAGACATTTACCAAAACCCACTGCACAGGTGCTGCTTGTTTCTTATAAGAGAAAGAAATGCTAGGTAGCAATACAAGAAAGACCACTAACGGAGAAAAACCAAGATGAAGTTCCTTTGAATATTTACTGGAGAAAGCTAACAAACTTAATGCCTTAGAATTACATTTTCAATATTTGTTTCTCAAATCATTAAACAGGGTAAGGGAGTAGTAAAATAAAATTATTATAACTTATTGATGCAAAATTAAAGAAAACAAACCAATGAGAATATAAAGGAGCCTAATCAAAACCTAAATTATGAAGAAAATACATTTGAGAAAGTAGATTTTAAAAAAAGTAAAAAATTAATTAAGACCCTTGTATTTGCCTTGGAAAATCCAAGAAATATCAATATAATGGAAAGGTAGAGGAATGGGAAAGCAAACATTTTGACTAAGAAAAAAAAAGGAAAGGGAACTTTGGAAAAAACCTACACAGAACAAAAGATCTTAACAAAATGCATTAAGGATACCAGAATAAACCTGTCATAGTGCTCCAGGACACATTATTGTGGCATAAAAGGGGGTGGGGGGAGAACTTCGATGCAGTGATGGGAGTTCAATTTCAAGGATGGCAATGGTTCCTTTAAACCTGAAAAAAGACATGCTAAAGAAAATTGTTTTTCAAGCAGTTCCATAAGCATGTCCTAATGAATGATTGCCATCTTTTATTATCTACTATGACAAGTAGTAGTGTTAGCTACCAGATAAATGGCATTCTTTCGAGGTTATCATTATAAGTCTCAAGAAATAGGATCAAAAGGTATAAGTATAATAGAGATAAAAATGTATTAGAAAATAGTAAGATTAACAACCCCACTCACAAATACATACACAAATGTGGCAAAATGAGGCATAAAATAAAAATCACATTTTTCGTGCTAAAAGGGAACTTAATTTCATAGCTATGTAGATCTGCAAACTGATGTCCACAGAATTTATTAAGTATTAAATAAGTTATTAAGTAAGTATTCAGAGCATTAGATCTAGCAGATCATGTATTTCAAGTATTTCGTTTTACAAAGAATTCAGCCGACACCTAGAGAACTCAAGTGACAGTGCTAGCATTAGAAATACGGTTTGTGACTTTAAATCTTTCTAAAGACTTCATTGCAATAAGATTTTGTTTTCTCATTCATCAAATACTCACTAAGTACCTACTACACATAGAGGACCATGCTAAATAAAAGAGACAGATGAAAACAATAGTCTCAAATACAATATTTATATAAAATAAAGTCAAAGAATTTATTTCAATTCAAATGTACACATTTATTAAGCTCCTCCATATGCTCAGTGTTGGGATTACAAAGATGAAAATTAGTCCCTATCTTAAAGGAGTTTATCATTTAGTAGAAAAGACTCTACTTTCCAAAAGTGTTTCATTTGTATAAGAGCATGAGACTACCATTTTTCTTTTATATTAAGTCTTTGAAGTACAGAATTCCAAGAGTGAAAAAAAATTCTTTCCAAATATAGTAAGCAGAACTAAAAGCAAAAAGGAGGGAGTTTTAAGGGAATACAAACATCTTTCTCCTTTTCATTGATGTTAATTAGTGATTTTAAATAATGAGGCATAATTAGACTTGTAATTAAAATGGCAATGTGACAGGTCACAGAAAAGCTGAGCTTAACTCTGGAAAAAATTTTCCAAAGACCACCAGCTCTGATATTGATATTGATATTGATAGAGAAACAACAAAAAGCTCCTCCATGAAGCCCAGGAAATGTATGAAAGCAGTCATGGACATGTCAGCAATGAGAAAAGGGTACTCCTAGCAGGGAAGTCATGATCATCTCAGGCAAACATATCTGAAACCTTGCCAGCACCTTGAGAGGAGTACCTACCAGCAACCTGAAACATACAGACAACTTGAAACATACAAACAACCTGAAACAACCTGAAACATACAGAACATGGGGAAGATGGCATGATTACTACATCTAAGAGTATATGAAAGAATGGAACTTGTCCCTAGGACAAAGTCCCAAACTAGGAATTGAGACTGGAAATTCAAGTAAAAAAAATATGCACACACACTACAATGAAGAAAGAAATATAAGTGAACCTTCAGGGGGGAAAATGGTTTCCTAACAAACTCTAGAAGACTACATACAAGGAAATGAAAAATGAAAAGGGAAATAAAAGCTCTATAGGAAATGGAAGGAAAATAAATAGAAGATAAGCTAGAATACCTTGCTTAAGTAGCTGATTCCATGACAATGAGAACAGAGCAAATATAACTCAATGACATTATAAAGGCAAGAAATATTAAAATGAAATCAAAAGGTTGAGAAAAATACAAGAAAATGTAAGATAACCACTATGAAAAAACTGACCCAGAAAGAGGTAAAGGAAATAGATTAAGATTCATCAAACTTCCTAAAAAACATGAGCAAACAAAAAGCCTGGATACCATATTTTAAGAAAGCCTAACAAAATTGTACATACCTATTAGAACCAGGGAACAAGTGAAAAAAGAAAGAACCCCTCAGGAATCCTTAAAAGAAACCATAGATTTAATATACCTAAGAAGGTCTTAATCAAAACCCAAAGCTTCTGGATAAAAGAAAGAAAATATTGCAAAAAGTCAGAAAAACTGTTGAATTAACATGGAACCAGCATCATGATCACACAAGAATACACTATACTACAAAGTAGTGAAAATATTGTAATACAATATTCTGAAAGGCAAAAGATGAAGGCTTACAATAAAAAATACTCTATAAGAATGAATAAAATTCTATAGAAAAAAATGAATTTTTAATATAACAGCACTTTCAAGCAGAATTAAGTAGAAACTTTGGACAACAAATATAGGAGAAATATGAGAATCATGAGAAAAATGGAAAGTTATTTAAATTTGAGCAATGGAAGGGGTTCAATGAAGTATTGATATTCTAATGGGAGAAATGGGAAAAGTGTCCCTTAAGAAATCAACTATTTTCAAGGGTCATGAAAAGAGATAAAACAAACAAACAAAGGGCCTAAGGGTAGTTTGGTTCTATTTTTAAATGGAGGAAGAAAAAGGAATATAGGAAGGAAGAATAAGGAAGGTATTTGAGAAAATGAATACAGAAACATTAAGAATTGGGTTTGGATTAGAAATATATAAAACTAAACTGTGAGACAGTTGAAGAAAGGTAGGGGAGAGAGGTGACTTTAAAGGGGGGGAAGGGTCAGGGAAGGAAGAAACACAAACAAAACAAACTTCAATTTTGGGGGTGGATATTAAAATGAAAAATAGGATATACAAGAAACAGGAATTGGGGTTTGGTTGAGGTGATAAAAGGAAGGGCAGTGGAATGAGAGGAAATCACTTCAATCATAGATAACTAGTGCTGATCATATTCCTTATCTTTTATCATCTTTTATTCTCCTTAAAAAGGACAGCAGGAGACAAAGAGAGGGAAAGGTAAAAAAAAAGATATGATAGGGGGAAAAGAAGCTATGATGGTGGTAAATACACAATTAACAATCATAAACATGAATATGAATGGATGAACTATAACATAAAAACAGAAGACAGTAATAGAATGAATTAGTGAGTAAAATTCAAAATATGTTGCTTACAAAAAATACACTTGAAACTTACAGACTCATGAAAAGTTAACATGAAGGGTTGGAACAGAATTTATTATGCTTCAAAAAAGCAAAAAAGCAAGGGTAATGGTAATTCTATCTCCAAAGGAAAAAAAACCAGTAAAAAGTAGATAGACAGTGAGCAGAAAATTAAAGGCACCATAGAAAAATGAAATAACCTCAAAATTAAATATATATGATAAATATCATAAGAAGTATTTTAAGAAAAAATTAATACAAATAAAGGGAGAACCAGACAACAAAAATATATTAATTGGGAATCTCAATTTGCCTCCTTCAGACCCAGACAAACTTAATAAAATCATAAGCAGAAAAGAATTTAAGAATTTTAGAAAGTTAGTTGGCTTCTTTAAGGAGTTTTTAAAGGAATTAACTGAGAGGGGAAAAGAATTATAGGGCAATAACTGGCATGCTAGGATAGATATTAAGATCTAATGAGAGTTGTTTTTTAAAGATATGTGAGACCCTGGCAGTTTTGTAGGCAGAAGGGAAGAAAACTGGAAATATGAAAAAAAAGTTAGAGAAAATGGGGGTGACTGGTGAATGAATAAAGGGAAAAGATCATGAGTACAAGTAGAAGGGTTTACTTTGGTAAGCAGAAGGGTTACCTTATCTCAGAGACAAGATTGAAGGAGGAGACACCAGGGAATGTCAGACAGATATGCAATGGAAGGGATAAGGGGAAGAGAGAGCCCTTAGCTATGGTCTCAATTTTTGGAAAAAGTATGACACCAAGTTCTCACCAGAGAGAGTAGTTGGAGGGAATGTCACAGGAGGCTTAAGAGAAGAAAAGGTTTAGGACTGGTATTGTGGTGAGTAGGACACAAAGTCAAATAAGGAGGATAAAGTAAAACTGCCTTGCTTTTAAATGAAGGCTCATTTAAAAATAATTATCATAAATTTATAGTGGACCCAGTCACCAAAGTTTTTCGAGTTCCTCCTATTCTGCTCAGGAGCATATGAACAAGAAAGAAGGGGGAAGGGGGAAAGAGATTTACAAGGTTGGGATGTGATCATACAGGATGAGAGAATAAGGAATTCAAAAGTACAAGAAAGTATAGTCGAATTGATTCAACAAAAGGTCAAGAATAGGAAGGGAGGAGACAATAGACAAAGCAGGGATGGCTAAAAATTTAGGAGGAGTTAGGCTTAGAGAGAGATGAAAAGGTAAAAAATTATGATCGGATAAAAGAAATTCAGAGTTCTTGACCATGGAAGTGGAATACTTTTGAGAGACAGAGAAAAAAATAGACAAATAGAACATTTACTAAGTGATTACCTTGTGTCTAGTACTATACTAAAAGTTCCCTTAAGCTATAACCATCCCTATGTGTAGCTGAAATGAAGAAAATGGTCACTGGAGTTGAGTAGATTAAGGAACAGGAAAGTTAGTATATTTGGGGAAACATAACTTATATGAAGAAATTCCCTAAAATGAGGGAAGGATGGAATGGAAAGACTGTCGGCCAGGCATTGAATTCACTGTAAATAGAGTGAATATTCTGGGGGTCAGTGTATAATTATTATCAGAATCTGAATTGAATGATAAATTTAAAATTAAAAAAGATAAAGTCTAGAAGAAGCAATGGGGAGCAAGAAATATATTGACTCTGATAGGAGTTAAAATTATGAGTGAAAGTACCACTAGAAAAAGTGGCAAGGGGAACAGTGTCATCAGGAAGGAGTCAGGACTCACTGGGTGCCAGAAGATGGAAGGAGTAAGAAAGGAAGGGGCTGAGTTTATTTTATTTATTTTCTAATGCTATCATTTTTACTATTTCTTCTATGACAAGAAAAAAGCTTTACTTAGCTTGCATATTAGTCCTGAGGAAACTGACAGTACATCCTCTGCCTCCCTTAAAAGGTAAAGAATATCTTCCACTCAAAATCTAATGATAAAATAATGATCAAGAGGAACCTCCATTCAAGATCTGCTCTGCTACTTACTATTTGTAACTATGGGAAAGTCATTTCAATGCAGCACACATTTATTCATTAGGCAGATACTTTATAAGATTCACTAGGTTAGGTTCTGGGGGTACAAAGACAAAAAGACCTTCCCCCCACCACCATCATAAAAAAAAAAACCACTACCCTCAAGGAGCATACTTTTATTGGATCTTACTCACATGTAAAATAAGAGGTTTGTGCTGATGATCTGAGATCCCTTATGGTCCTATGATTCTGTAATATATTATCAGGGGCAATAGTGTGTGTCACCTCACTCTTTCCACAGTTTCCTAGTTCTGCAACCCCCAACCACTCCTTTGGAAAGCTCTTAACTGTTATCTATGAAAATACATTATTCCTCTCTTCCTTCCATTCCATCTTCTACTTTAAGAAATATTAAGAAAAAAGTATTTCTCCAGAGTGAAGGGTTTTTCTAGACTTACCAGAAAGAAAAATGAAAATTTTATCCATACTGAACACTTGGAGCAGGGGTGGGGAACCTGCATACTTGAGGCCACATGTGGCCTTCCAGGTCTTTGAGTGCTGCCTTCTTGCTGAGTCCAAGCTTTATAGAACAAAGTCTTTTATTAACGGTATTTGTTCTGTGAAGTTTGGATTCAGTCAGAGGGCTGTACCTGAGGACCTAGAGAGGCATACGCAGCCCCAAAGCTACAGGTTCTCCCCCCTCCCCCATGAAGGAAAACAATGGACTGAATCCTTTTTCTCCCCCTACTTCTCCTTTCCAAAAAAAACCTATGTCCTATTAGGAAACTTGGTAAAACCTGAAGAAGGAACTCAGCTCCTGGAAAAAAGAATTAGGGTGCTAATAATAAGATTTAGTTTGGGAAGATCCTAACAGGATGTTAGCCTAACTTCTGCCTTGGCCAGAATGAATACATAAGGAAAACAATTCTCCAAGGTGCTTCTACATTTTAAGTGCCAATTAACTGTTTTAAGAAGGAAAAAAATGTAAACTGAACTTTTACCTGAACCCTCTAACTATGGTTTACTGATAATAATTTGTAATTACAAGCCACATTTCTCTTTGTATCATTACATTTAAAAATACAGAACATTTATACTCCTAACATAAAGTATCTTACTTCCATAAAAGTCATCCTCTTATGGCTAATTTTAGTATGAAACTGACACTGAGTTAATGCTTGTGGAACATAGATTCTGTCAGCAAGCTAGAAATATCGGGACTGCAGGTCTAATAAGTTACCCTAGTTCTGTGATTTGTGGAGTAGTCTAGTTAAGTGTAGACAGACTGATCAGCAGTTATCTCTATGCAGGGTCTGAGGATTACAGATTTATAACTAAAAGAAATTTTAGAGGTCATCTGCTCCAAGAACTTTTCTGAACAGGAGGAAGCTGAAGCCCAGAGAAGTGATGTGACATGCCCAAGGTCAAACTAGTTGTAAGTAGCACGTCCTAAATTTGAACCCACATCTTCAGATTCCAAGTTTAGTCCTTTTTCCATTGCACCACAATGGGTCACGAATTTTTTGGTCACAATATCTCCTGAAGATCATCTACTATGCCAGAAAGATTGTGATGTATTAGAGAAAGGAGAACCAACATTAAATGAAACCAGAGATGTTTAAAGTATTAAAGTCTATAATGTGGAAATATGTTTAACGTGATTGTACACGCATAACCTATATCAGACTGCTTGGTGTCTTGGGGAGGGGGAAGGAAAGGAAGTGAGGGGAAAAATTTGGAATTCAAAATCTTACAAAAATTAATGTTGAAAACTATATTTACATGTAATTGGAAAAAATAAAATACTATTAAGTTCAAAAATAAAGTGCTGGAGTCTAATATCAAGGTCAAAGGGCTATTCAGGAAATCTACACAAAATAGTTATTTTATTAAAATCACTTTAAAATACTGCATTGAATATTTTATGGTTAGAGAATGCTTTCCAAATATCTCTTTATATCATCACAATCAAGTATTCTTATCTTCATTTTACTGGAATGCAAAGTAAAGCTCTGGGTTCTGCCAAGGTCATATAGCCAGTAAGTAAGCCAAATCAGAACTACCTTCAACCTGATACTACTTAAACTTGGAATTATGTGACCTGGGTTGACTACAGTCAAAACCATTTTTTATTTTAAATTTGTTTTAGGAATGGATAAAAAAAAAAATGACCTAACAATCAGTTCCTTGAGGCAGGGAAATGCTTAACATGGAGAATGAGAATCTAGATAAGTGGTGTCAATCAGCACTGGTTACTGAGTGTAGCCTGAACAAGATTAAAATGTAATTGGGAAATATTTAACAAAATAATTAAAAATACAATGAAATATAGATAACATTATATTTTAAAACTAATTCAGAATGTGGCTCTCTGGGATCCTTATGTATAGATAAGTACCCTTCCCCCCTTCTCCTTTTAATGTGAATCTGACATCTGGATGACTCTCAGGAATGTAAATGAATTCTACAAGGGCCTAGGCCTAGATGGTTTGGTCTACTGCACATCTATTGCTCTAACTGGAATATTACTTGGGAACTATAAGGTAAAGAGGGAAGAAGGATGGGACTTAAGCATTCAGTCTCTTGTTATAAACGGGAAGAAGGCAATTTCAGAAGGACCTAGCCTGAGAAATAAAAAGAATCAAAAGATTTAGGCCTTGTAACTAGGAGACAGCAGCATGAGATTCAAGAAAAAGTGAGAAAATTAAAGAGGAAATGAGACCCAGTAACCAGTACACTTATTTGTAGGATCAAGATTAATGTCTACTGTTATCTTATCAGATTTTTTATGTGTGTATGTGTGTGTGTTTGGATGTACACTCTCATTAGGAAATGGGCTGGGTTTGAAGTCTAAGGGTTAAAATCCAATCTTTCCTACATACTGTCTATGAGGCCTTAGGCAAATTACTTTTGCAAGACTCAATTTTCTCATCTGTAAAATGGGGACAGGGAGAAGAGATTCAATCAGTCAACAAGAATTTCCTAAGCACCTAATATGTAGCAGGAATTGTGCTAGGTGCTGGGGATAAAAGTACCAAAAAAAATGAAACAATATCTATTCACAAGGAACTTACACTTAAGTCTCTACTCCCTTTAAAGATTAAATTCCTAAGGGGATTCTGGGAAGACAGCACAGTAGGTCAGAAAATTTGGGAGCTCTCAAGATTTTCCCCCACAAAAGACTTAAAATAGCACCTTAGGGTGAACAAAGCCTGAGTGGAAATAAATAAGAACAGGGGCATAACCAGGGTCCTCCAGGGACAATTTAAGAAGATCAGAAGAAAAATTTCAAGAGGACTTTTTTTTTGTCCTTATGAAGAGTAAACACCTCCATGCTAGGTTCCTTTTCAAAAGCAAGCAGCTAGCCCCTTAAACAACAAGCCTCAATCCCTGGGGTTAGTTGGTTTGAGAGGCTGCCTGGGACCCAGCCACCAGAACTTTTACCCCTGGGATAGTGAAGGTGAGTTTGGTGTCTCAGTCTGGGAAGATGGAGGAAACCTTGGTAAGATCCAGGGAACCTCTGCTGACCAGGAACCAGACCCAGTTGTGCTGAGAAGAGTGATGGGGCAAGAAAGAACCAGCACATGCTGAGTGAGTGCAGAACCAGTGGGGCAGAAAGCCCTTGGCTGTGGCCACTTACAGGAGGCTGGAGGTTTGGCTTTGGTTTCAGGCTTGAGGGAAGAACTGAAGATCTGGGGCAAGAGGCACCATTTCCCATACCCCAGGGCTAGAGGCGATTACAAATAATTAAGCTATTACCCCCCCCCCCCCAAAATGCACAGGAAAGGAGAAAGAATCCAACCATAGAAACCTATTATGGGAAGAGAGATGACCCGGCTTCATCCTCAGAGGAGGATACTGAAGTTAAGAAACCCCCAAATGATCACCTGCCCAAAAAGAATTCATGGAAGATCTTTAAAAAGACTTCAAAAATCAAATGATAAAGATAGAGGAAAAACTAAAAAAGAAAATAAGAATAATCCAAGAAAAACAACAAGGGTATGAAAGGAAAGTTAACCAATTAGAAAAGGAGATTCAGAATCTTAAGGAAGAAAATGACACTTTGAAAATTAGAATTGGGCAAAATGAAGCCAGTGAAATTATCAGGGATCAATAAATGATTAAGCAAAATATTAATAATGAAAAAATACAAGAGAAAGTGAAACATTTTATAAGAAAAACAACAGATTTGGAGGACAGATCAAGAAGGGAAAATTTAAAAATAAATGGACTCACTGAAAGTTATGATCAAAAAAAGAATCTTGATACACTAATACAAGAAATAATCCAAGAAAATTGTGCTGAAGCATTGGAACAAGGCGGGGAAAGCAGAAATGGAAAAAATCCCTCAATCACCACTTAAAAGAGATCCTATGAGGAAAACTCATAGGAATATCATAGTCAAATTCTGAAACCCCCATCTCAAGGAAAAAAATATTAAAAGCATCAAGATTAAAGCAATTTAAATATAATGGTGCCACAATTAGAATTACACAAGACGGGGACATGTAGGTGGTGCAGTGAATAAAGCACTGGCCCTATAACAATAAAGCAACAGAGACATTAACAGACCATAGGTCTTAGAACACAACATATCTAAGAGCAAATGAACTGGGACTCAAGCCAAAAATATACCATGCAAAGTTAAAATATTATTCTGAATGAAAAAAAAATTGACATTTGATAAACTCTCAAGACTTTGTTAAAAAAAAATCCTGAACTGAATAGAAGATTCTACATATAAGAACCAAGAGGTAGTGGGTAGAAGTAAAGTAGAGGAGGCAGAAGAGACAGGAAACAAGAGATATAATCACACATAAAAACAAAGGTCTGAAGTAGAACAGGTTTGGGAAAGTATATGTCTATATATGTATGTATGCATGTATATATGTATGTATGCATGTATATATGTATGTATATATCTATAGCTATAGAGAAACATATCTAGACTTTATTATAGCCTTCTGGGGGGTGTTGGGGAGAGGGGGAAAAAGAACAAAGTAAAAAAGTACACAGCAGAGAACAAAAGAAAACTCACAAGGAAGCAAAGAAAAGATGGAAAATTTTAAGTACTACAAGTATTATTTATCATACAGGCTTTCTTGAATTGAAAATCTATTGTTATATATTTTGAATCCTCTCTTATGTTCTGCAATGAACAAGACATGCTTTTTTTCCTAACTTTTTAAGTTCCAATATTTTAAGTTTATGATATGTTTTTGTTTCTTTATTCTGTATTTGTGCTCGGGCATTTGAGTCTAAAATAAAAATTTTGAAAAAAAATAAAATAAAATAATTGCAGACAATATAAAAAAATATTAAATTCCTTAAAAAAGTATTTTTTAATCAATATCCCCCCCCCCCCGCCAGGTTTCCTCTCCTCTCTTCATCCTCTAAACACTGGAGTTTGGCTTCCTACTGCATATTCAATTGATACTGTTCTCTCCAAAGTGAACACTCTCCAATGAACACTTAATTGCCAGATAGAATTCTCTTTCCTTCTTACCTCTACAGTTTTTGACACTTAAATTATTCTCTCCTCCTGGAGAGCCGGTTGTTAAACATTTATGAGCATGTCACTTAATAAAACCTATAGAATTTTATAGATGGAAAGAAGTTTTGAAATCAATTACTCTACTTTCCTCATTATAAAGATGAAGAATCCAAGTTGCAGAGAGGCTGACTTGCCCAAGATGACACAACCAATTAGTGGCAAAACTAGGCAGTCAACAATCACTTATTAAACATTTATGACTATGTACCAGGTCCTATGATAAGTGCTGGGGACACAAAAAGAGGCAAAAAATAGTCCTTGGTCTCAAGGAACTCCTTGTTTAATGCCAGGATTGTAATCTAAATATCCTAATTTCCCATTCTACTGAGTATCATAAGATTAAACTAAATTAAGTAATTATTTAAATTAAATACCATTAAGTTAAATATCAACTACATGCCAGGCAATCTATTAGGCCATGGTGACACAGAAATAAAAAAAAAAGCAGTCTTGACCTCGAGGAACTTTTAGGACCTTGGGGGAAATCAACAGGTAAACACATAAGTAAATATAACATATAAAAAATAAAGATGAACTAAATTTTCTAAAGCATTATATCTAACACCTAAAGTGATAAGGAAAGATCTCTGGAAGATGGGACTGAGCTGAGCCTTAGAGAAACCCAAGGATTATCTGAGCCAGCAGTGAGGAACAAAAGCATTCTAAGTACAGGGCCAGCTTGTGCAAAGGTACAAAAATGTTGTGTATAGGGAGCATCAAATAGGAAAGTCTGGCTGAACTCTACAGAGTGCATGAAAAGGAGGTGGCATGAATTCATTTAGAAAGACAAATTGAGGGGCGGCCAGGTAGCACAGTGAGTAAGAGCCCCGGCCCCAGAGTCAGGATAACCTGGGATCGAATCCAGGCTCAGACACGTAGCACGCACCCAGAAACACCTGGCCGTGTAACCTTGAGCAAGTTACTTAACCCCAATTGCTTAGGGTTGGCCAGGTGGTGCAGTGAGTAAGAGCACTGGCCCCAGAGTCGGGATTACCTGGGATCGAATCCGGGCTCAGATACTTAGCAACACACTCAGAAATAACTGGTGTTATTTCTTGTAACCTTGAGCAAGTCACTTAACCCCAATTGCTTAAAAAAAAAAAAAGACAAATTGAGCCAGATTATGAATGGCTTTAATTTAAAATGGCACTATAAGAGATAGAAAATGGCACATAAGAGCTAGAAAAGATCTTAAGGATAATTGAGTCCATCTTCCTCTATGGTGTGTGCCACTAAGAGTCTAATAAACAACTCATTAAAACTGTGGCAAAGATATGACTAAGCTGCACTAGCCAAAAGTGAGGTAGAACTACTGAGGCAGACAGGTGGTAATATGGGGTCATCTCACACTAATTAATGATTAGGCTCTAACTGGTAATGTGAGGGAGCTGACTTCTCTAACCTGATGTAACCCTGGCTCTGTTCAGGGTACTGCCACCAGGGATCAAAAGAGTGCCTCTGCTGATGGAATATGGAAGACACAGGAAGCTACATTCAATCACCATGAGGCCTTCCTCAACTGTTTTGTTTGAATGACTCTGAGTGACAGCAGATCAAATGGCCTGGTCCAGGACACCCTCAATTTACAAATGAGAGAAAAAAAACTCCAAGAGTAAGCAGGAGACTATAAATAAGAAGGAAAATAGAACCCAGGTCTCCTAACTAGAAATTCAGTGTTATTTTCAGGGAAGTTTACTACAAAGGCAAGATAAATGTGATGGAAATTGGACAAAAAAACACTAATAGCAAACATGAATACAATCTTAAATACTAAAGTAATTTATATTGCAACCTGCTGAAGGTGAGATACCACAGCCAAAGGAGAAGAGAATCATATTAGAATTTGAGTCTTAAAGGCAATGTGGACTTAGATTCTAATAAAATATTTTGTAGGAGTTTCTGACTCATTCCTTTCCTTTTTGATTTTCTGTAATTCAATCTGGGCAGTTTTCTATAACTAATGCATTATTACAAATGAATTTTTCTGTAGTGAGTTTGGTCCCATATTGTTCCAATATGACTTTTATTTTTACCAATGGTTGCTTCTCATTACTATTGCTTCTTACAGAGGCATTATGTTAAGGGTCAACAACCTTTCAAAAACTGAAGATATATTATCTTAATATCTGTCAGGTACTTGCTGAAATTGGGCAAGTGGACTCATGCAAATTCCAGTAATTAGAAATTCACTAGAACTAAGAAACCCCCTCTTGTTTTATTTTTCCAAATGCTTTATTAACTTCTGATTTACATCATTCATTCCTGCCAGATTTTGAGTTACAAATTTTCTCCACGTTTTTCCTCTACCCACCACCCCAAAATAGCAGTTCCATAGTATATCCCCTCCTCCAATCTGCTCTTTCCAATATTTTCTCCCATACCCCTTTCAACTTTTCCAGTGGATCTCTATGCCCCAGTGCCTGTATATTTTATGTCCCAATTACATGTAAAATAGTATTAATAACAATAATACATATATTTGAATATTTGATTTTAAAACTTTGAATTCCAGATTCATTCCCTTCCTCCCTTGTCACCCACCCTTACTGGGAAGATAAGCAGTTCAGTATAGGATGTACATGTTGGCTAATGCAAAACAATAACATAGTAGATATACTGTAAAAGACTGATTATATTTCCCTTCCTCCCATCCCACCTCCCACCAGTTTCGTTCTCTACTTTGATCCCTTCCTTTTCAAAAGTGGATGCTTCCAAATTCCCTCCCCCACAGCCTGCCCTCCCTTCCATCATCCCCTCTCTCATCCCCTTTCCCCCTACTCTCCTGGAGGGTGAGATACCCTGTTTAGTGTGTATTTCATTCCCTCCCCAAGCCAAATTCAATGGGAATAAGGTTGACCCATTTCCTTTTGCCTTCCTATTCTTCCCCTCCATTGTAACCATTTTCTCTTGACTCTTCTGTAGGAGATATTTTACCCCATTCTGTCTCTCCCCATCTCCTCTCATTATATTCCTCTCTCACCTCTTAATTTCACCTTTTAAGCATCATCCCTTCCTATTAAATTGGTCCTGTGCCCTCTATTTATACCTGTAAGTATATATTCACACATTTGCATATGTATTCATATGCCCATATACCCTCATATATAGACACATATATATTTCTATTCCCTTCAAATACTGAGAAAAGTTTCATAAGTTACAATTATTGTTTTTTCATGTAGGAATGTTAATAGTTCAACTTTGATAAGTTCCTTATGATTTCTTTTCCCTGTTTACCTTCTCATGGTTCTCTTGCTTCTTGTATCTGAATGTCAAATTTTCTGTTCAACTCTGGTTTTTTCACCAAGAATGCTTGAAAGTCCTCCATTCCACTGAATGGCCATATCTTCCCCTGAAACATGATACTCAGTTTTGCTGGGTAGGTGACTGTTGGTTTTAATCCCAGCTCCTTTGACCTCCGGAATATCATATTCCAAGCCCTTCGATCCCTCAGTGTAGAAGCTGCCTGGAGGTCACAGGGAACCACAAAATTTACTGAATGGTGCATGGAATGGAGGTGAGGACTTTAGATCTGTGCTTTAGGAAAATCACTTTGGTGGATGGAGGGTAGACTGCAGTGGGGAGAGACCAGAGGCAGGCAGACCCATCTGTAAGCTATTACAATAGTTCAGATGTGAGGTGATGAGAGCCTCCACCAAAATGGTGGCAGTTTTGTCAAAGGAGGAAACGGGTCTTATTCAAGAGATTGCAGAGGTAATATTGACAGGCCTTGGCAACAGCTTAAATGTGAGAGAAGGAAAAGGATAGATAGTGAGGAGTCCAGAAGGAAAGGTTTAGAAACTTTAGGGGAAAAGATAATGAGTTCTGTTTTGAACATACAGAGTTTAAGATGTCTATTGGACATCCAGTATGAGATGTCTGAAAGGCAGATGGAGATGGCAACTAAATTAGTTTTTTGTTTTTGCTTTTGGTTCCTTGAAGCCAGGCATATTGAGAAATACAATAAGACCAGAGGATTTAAAACTTAAATTAAACTTACTTCACCTAGTCCAACTCTTTCATTTTAGTGAAACAAGATGATTATAAAGGACTGAAGAGAAGCAAATTGGAGGCAAGAGATAATGACCCTAAAGGACAATGGTTCAATAGAGTTTCCAAGAAAAAAATCTTTTTGATAAAACGTTGGTGAAATGGAATCTGAACATGGTTCAGTCTAGCATAAATTGACCAACAGAAACGATGCAAATTACAAGAGCCTTCCTGCTCTACCATCCCATGGTTCTTATGTTCCAAAAGAAAAAAAATGGCTAATATAGAAAAGGACTTTACTCTTTCAGAGGATCCCTGCAGGCCACATATTGACGTAGAAAACCATAAATTCACATTATATATGTTGTATTTTTATTTATCCTGTTAAACATATCCAAATGACTTTTAATCTGGTTCCAGGAGAGCAAAGTAGACTGGATCCCAAGGAACATTCTAGGATATAAGAGGATGACAGGGTTAAGGGGAATGTGATGAGTACAAATTTCAGGATAAAGTTATACTGTGTTACATGATAGTGCCCCCCAAATGGTTTGCTTGATGGTCAATACATATTATGAATTGATAAAACAGAGTTGCCAGACTATTAGTTGTATTCTGAGGAAGACAACTTCTCATTAAGCACCAATTTGAAGAGCTTCATCTATTTCCTAAACCTTGTCTACACTGACTCCTGTACAGCAGAGGTGAAAAATGCATACTCATTTAAACTGGTAAATAAAACCATAAATCACTTTAATTCTATGCCATCATTAGGTTAAATGCCTGGAGAAACTCTCTGGGGAGGTAAGGAAGGAGGAAGCAGAAAGGATAAGAAGGGGTGAATGGGAATTTGCAGCTTACTAGAAAAGAAAATCACACTAAAAAGAGAACATACCATCATCTAAATTCATTGCTTGATTACTTTTCTAATTCATGTATACAGGGAACAGTGACAGTCAGCTGAAGCTTTTACTAATTTTATGTATGTTAACTCTCAATGAACAAGTGAAAGCATTCATTTTTGTCTAGAAGAACATATATATGTACGTTTGCATGTGTGTGTATATATACATATACACACACATATATATCATTTTTTGGTGGGGGAGGGGGATGAGGGTGTATGTGTAATATCTTCCTATCTGTAGATATGTTGATAGATAATTATACACATATATTTCTTTGTTTTCTTTTCTCCTAAAAAAGCAATACAAATAAATGCCCTGGGAAGGTTCATTAAAAAAAAAAACCTAGGGTGCAAGCAACTATTCTGTTTCTGTTGTAGTAGCTCCTTTATCTAAATGACAAGTATAACAAACAGGCTGATCAGCATTTTTATCCAACCTTGGCTCTTAGGGCATTTTGTCATATGCTGTATAAAGCTGAAATGGTTTGGCACTTATCTTCACATACTCTAGATTTTATTTAATATTGCCAGGGGAAAAAAATTCCATCAGAGCCACTGAGGCTTTCAGAGCTAACAAATGCATACTTTTATTTTCAAATAACAGAACAGTTTTAAATCTCTTGCAAACACTGTCTCTCTCAAGTGGTCTTAAATGTGTATGCACTGTAACATTTCATTTTAGTATCTAGAGAATAAGAAAGGTACTCCATTTTAATTATTTTGCCTTCTAGATTCTAAATCATCTCAAATACTCATTTTGGACTTAGCATTAAGATCTTTCTGGTTCTGTGTCACCCAGTTGTAGCAAGTGACATATAATTTTACTTCGTATTTTATCTGAATTTGCTAAATTCATGTAAATTGGTAAATATAAGCTAAACAATGCTTTAATTACATGCCTTTATGGGGCTAAATGTTAGACTAGGAGCAAGCACTGAAAAGGCTTTTTAATGGTAAAGAACAAATGAATGTTTTCCAAGCAATTGTGAAAATGATAAGCCATGAATAGGCAAAGAGTGTTCATATACAAAAATCTGGTCATTTGCTAAGAAGCCTATCTGTCTCTTTGTGGACCATATCCAAATTCAGAGAACTAATTAAGGTCATTCAGATTCTACCAACCTGTCAATCTACTTTGAAATATACCACTACCTCTGACTTTGCATGAAGATAAATAATACAAAACCCATTAGAAACTACTTACAAGCAACTTAGATTTTGAAAAGCAAAGAAATGTGGAAGAACTAGTCCCCACTTGGGAAAACATTTTCTTTTTAAATTCAGCTTAACACAAGTTATAGTTAATAGTAGTAAAGTTACCAATAATACATGCATGATAGGCAACAAAATACCAATAATAAAAGTAATGTCATAAATGACAAAATAAGAGAAAGAGATTAAACATTTGGTGGTTAAGAATAAAGATGATAATTTATTTAGGTGATTATTTGGTTTTTTTTAATATGGATTTATGTGTTTATATGATGGAGGTGGTATATTATGGTCCTTCAAGGGATCAGGCAGATATATAACTATATCTATAAATAGATAAAATATATATATGTCAGTAACTTAGGAACTCAAACAGAATTTTCTCAGGTTAAGTTAATTTTGAAAATGATTTATAATTTTGGGACAATTTGTACCTAGTATAAATCCCCCAAACCAGCAGATGCTCAATAAATACTATCTTTCCAATTTTTTTTTCATTTTCTTCCCTGTGGAATCAACCAAGAATTAACATGGGCTTTTAAGGATAAAAATTTTTAACATGAAGACCAAAATCATAAATTTGGAAGTATAAAGTGCTAGGCAAAAATGTGTTAGCACATAGCCTGAACTACTTTTCAAATTAATGCAAAAGGTTTAGGTAATGATCATCAAAATCCATTTGAAATGATCTGTCTTGTACTTTGTCTTCTTGTTAAATCTTTCTAAAATATGGGGGAAAAAATTCTGAATGCCTAGACTGATTATGCTCTGATCACACAAAAATAACCAAAAGATAAAACTAGAGTACACAAGGCAACATATATACTTAGTTATATTTACAGGTTAGCACAGTACCTGCAGCACTTAGCATAGTGCCTGGCACAAAGAAGATATCAAATATTTACTGATTGGAGGTTCTTGACTTTCATGGACAATTTGAGGGAAAGTTAAGAGGAACATAGTGTAAAGTACACACGTACACTAAAAAGTACAGACACGCACCAAATTGTGAAGTTAGGTTTTGGAGAAGGAAAGAATTCACTTAAGCCCAACTCTCTACAAGACTCTACAAACAAGAAGGAGGTTGTAGAAGCGCTTTGTCCATTTATACTCAAGGGGAATTTGTTCTAATTCCCTGATACGAACCCCCTGAAAGCCCACTAAATCTCATCTATCAGTTCTTTCTGTACAAGACCTTTTTTGACCATTCATAGTATAAAAAAAAAACTGTCATCATTTAAATGCTATTCTACATCATGATATTCCTATTTTGATTTACTTTTTCAATGGAAACAGAAATATTTATTAAATAGAATCTTTTGCTGTCATTAAATCATTTTTCAGTCATGTCTAACTCTTTATAACTCCATTTAAGGTTTTCTTGGCAAAGACAATGACATGCTTTGCCATTTCCTTTCCCAGTTCATTTTACAGATGACAAAACCAAGGTAAACAGGATTAAGTAACTTGTCCAGGGTCACAGAGCTACTAAGTGTCTGAGGCTGGATGGAGGAAGAGACTTCCTAACTCCAGGCCTGGCACTCTATCCACTACACCACCTAGCTGGCCTCAAATAAATTCTAATCACCCCTAACTGAGCTCTGACTGATAGCAAACAGCAGTCTTTAGGTTCAACAAAGAAATCAAATGCAGAGATGCAGAGGTAGGCCCAGAAGGCGCGGGCAGTAAAGGCAGAGTCAGGCCCAGAAGGGGCATGATCAACTCAGGGGGCAAGTCTTCCCACCAATCACAGGGGCCACTACCAGGCCTATCACCAAAGGGCTGGGACTGGAAAGAGCAAGGTAAGAAGCTAATCCAGGGGCCCCTGTCATGGACAGCAAATACTCCTGGGGCTAATACTTCATAGCCCAGAAATTAAAAAAAAAAAGCTAATTATAGACCAAACTCCCTCATGAATATAGATGCAAAAATTCTAAATAAAATACTAGCAAAAAGACTACAGCAACTTATCTCAAGAAAAATACATTTTGAACAGGTAGGATTTATTCCAGGAATTCCAGGATGGTTTAATATAAGGAAAACCATCAGTATAATTGATCATATCAACAATAAAACTAGCAGAAACCACATGATCATCTCAATAAGATGCAGAAAAGGCTTTTGACAAAATACAACATCCATTCCTATTAAAACATTAGAAAGTATAGGATTAAATGGAGCCTTCCTTAAAAGAATAGGTAGCATCTATTTAAAGCCATCAACAAGTATTATATGTAATGGGGAAAAGCTAGAAGCATTTCCCATAATATCAGGGGTGAAACAAGGGTTTCCACTATCACCCCTTTTATTCAATCTGGTCCTAAAAATGTTAGCAGTAGCAATTAGAGAAGAAAAAGAAATCAAATTAGGCAAAGAAGAGACCGAGCTACCACTCTCTGCAGATGATATGATGATATACTTAGAGAATCAAGTAAAAAACTACTTGAGACAATAAAGAAATTTGGCAAAGTTGCAGGATATAAAATAAACCCACACAAATCCTCGGCATTCCTATATATATTTCCAATGAAATTCAACAGCAAGAGATAGAAAGAGAAATCCCATTTAAAGTTACTGTAGACATTATAAAATATATGGGAATCTACCTGCTAAAACAAACCCAGGACCTCTACGACCACAACTACAAAACACTTTTCACACAAATAAAGTCACATCTAACTAATTGGAAAAATATCAATTGCTCTTGGCTGGGTCGAGCTAATATAATAAAAATGACCACTTTACCTAAATTAACTTATATATTTAGTGCCATACCAATTAATTTACCAAAAAAACTACTTCATAGAGCTAGAAAAAATAGTAACAAAATTCATTTGGAAGAATAAACGGTCCAGAATATCAAGGGAATTAATGAAAAGAAATGCTAGGGAAAGTGGACTAGCTATGCCAGATTTCAGTCTGTATTATAAAGCTGCAGTCATCAAAACTACTTGGTACTGGCTGAGGAACAGAGGAGTGGATCAATGGAATAGATTAGGCACACGAGATTCAGAAATCAACGACTATAGTAATCTATTGTTTGAGAAACCCCAAGACCCTGGTTTTGGGGATTAAAAACTCACTATTTGACAAAAACTGCTGGGAAAACTGGAATATAGTATGGCAGAAACTGGGCATAGACCACTATCTAACACCATATACCAAAATCAAGTCTAAATTGGTGCATGATCTAGGTATAAAGGTTGATACTATAAGCAGTCTTGTAAAACAAGGAATAGTTTACCTGTCAGACCTGTGGAGAGGCTAAGACTTTATGACTAAACAAGAATTAGAGAACATTATAAAATGTAAAATGGATAATTTTGACTACATGAAATTGAAAAGCTTCTATACAAACAAAGCCAATGTAACCAAGATTAAGAGGGAGGTGGGAAACTGGGAAAGAATCTTTACAACCTATGTCTATGACAAAGGACTCATTTCTAAAATGTACAGAGAACTGAGTCAAATTTATAAGAATACAAGTCATTCCGCAATTGATAAATGGTCAAAGGATATGAACAGGCAATTTTCAGAGAAAGAAATTAAAGATATCTATAAGCACATGAAGACACTACTGATTAGAGAAATGCAAATCAAAACAACTCTGAGGTACCACATCTCACCAGTCAGATTGGCTAAGGAAAATGACAAATGCTGGAGAGGATGTGGGCAAATTGGAACACTAATGCATTGCTGGTGGAGTTGTGAACTGATCCAACCATTCTGGAGAGCAATCTGGAATTATGCCCAAAGGGCTATAAATACTTTCATATCCTTTCACCCAGCAATACCACTCCTAGGGTTATATTCCAGAGAGATCATAGAATTGGGAGGAAGACCCATATGTACAAAAATGTTCATAGCAGCTCTTTTTGTGGTGGCAAAGAATTGGAAATTAAGTGGGTGCCCATCAATTGGGGAATGGCTGAACAAGTTGTGGTATATGCATGTTATGGAATACTATTGTGCTATAAGAAACGAGGAGCAGATGGTCTTCATATTTACCTGGAGAGGCTTATACAAACTGATGCTGATTGAGAAGATTAGAACCAAGAGAAATTTGCACACAATTACAGACACAACGTATGTGTGATGACCAACTTTGATAGACTGGACTCTTCTCAGCAATGCAGTGATATAAGTCAATCCCAAAAGACTCATGATTGAGAGAAATATGTGCATCCAGAGAAAGAATTAGAAAGAACTTAGTTTATATCCGGGTGAAAGCAAAGTACCTGATCTTTTTCCTTCTCTTGTTTGGTTTTATGTCTTCTTTACCATTTCTCATTCCATCTGATACAATCTGTCTTTATAGCCTGACTAATGTATAATGTAAAAGTATTTACAGATCATATACTTGACTATATGCCGCCATGGGGGTGAGGGAACAGAGGGGGACAAAATGTGAAACTCAAGGAATTGTGGAATTGAATCCTGTGATTACTTAAAAAAATTTTAAGAAAAATTATTAAAAGAAAAAGAAATTAAATGCAAACTACAGAAGAGGAAATATATGAAAGGCTAAAAAGTTATTTTTGCTCCGAACAGTAGAACATGGAAACATTATATTAATTGAAAAGTACACCGCATATATAACAAAAATGTTCAAGTCAATGTGATATACTGAATTTACTCAAATGGATTTATGAACTCATTAATATGGATGTTCTTTCTAGTGACAGAGACCACAAGCTGTCATTCCTGACCATCTTGTACAAATTTTGTCTAAGTCCTCACCACAGGGGATAAACCCAACATACTGAAAGTCTTCCTTGATTCCTCCTGGCATCACAGTAATACCAATAACACACATAGGCTGTTCATCTGTCCTTTACCTATAAGTAGCTGTAATGGGAATGTAAATTTTTAAGATCTTCCCTGCCCCTAGGCTAAAGTGCACCTGGAGCCTGGGGTGGAAAGCTTGTTTTTCAGTAGATACTTCTTGATTGGCCAGTGGGTCCAGAAGGTTGTTACATTCTCTGAGCCAGGAGAAGGCTATATAAGCCCTGATGTGTAGCTTTGTTTTGGGGCTCACTTTGAGAAGTGTTCTGTGATTTGATCAGATGAAACTATGGGAAGCCGTTGTCCAGAGCCCCCCAGCTTTGAAACCCCGATGTTGTTTGGTATGGATGTAATGGTTGGACAGTTTGGAAATCTGTCTACTTAATCTGTTTCTGTCTTGATAATTCTGTCTGTATATTCTGAAGTTCGGGGTGCTGACCTTTTCCCCCTGAACTAGGTAAACGATACATATTTGACTGATTAAAGTAAGCTTGTTAACCCATTTTGAGTTGCTTTCCTTTATCAAAGCAGAACCAAGAACCTGTGTTGGCAGACACCGTGGGGATGCTGGGGTGCTTGCTGCTACAGTAGACCATTATCTTTTTCCATCATACATCTGTCATGACATCTTACATGTTCTTCAAAGTTCCTCAGGTGACTTAGGTTAGAATCCTGGCTATACCACAGCGGGAGCTCAAATCACCAAACCTCTCTGAGACTGAGTCTCCTTATCTATAAATTAGGATTTAGACCAGATGATATCTGAGGTCACTTCTAATTGTACATCTTTGATTCTTTGTTGCAATCTGTTCACATAGGTAGGTACTTAATAAATGCTTGCTGGCTTGCTAACACTGTTAGTCAATGACCACTGGGTGACAATAAATTTCAATTTTGTATGGCCATTGTGTTCAATGTCTCAGTCATACAATACCAGAAGGTTACTAGGATTAAAATGATGAGCTTTTGTTTCTGGGAGAAGTAAAAGAGCTGTGAAATTTTCTGAAAGCAATCGAGGCCACTATCCTTTTATTCAGGACCTTGTTTTTTGATTACTATCTGTCATGGATATACATAGATAAGGTCTATAGATTATCTAGCCAAATACATGTCATAATATAGCAAATTTGTTAGAAAATTCTCATATCTATTTCAGAAATTTTCTAGGGATCAACATGGAGTTTATTGTTCTGTAGTGCTTACAAATTATTCTTTCCCCCTTTTAAAAACCTCAATAGTAGCCTTATCTAGTGAAAAGAACACTGAACACAGAGGTAGGATATACTGAGATTTGAAACGACAGTCCAATGTTTACTGGTTATCTTTGGTCATACCACAGAACCACTCAGTTCTCTTGGAAAAGCAAGCACATCATAGGTTCTCAATAAATTAATGAATCATGGACAATACATTTTTAAAAATTCAAATAGTCTATTCAGGGTTTTAGAAATTTAAATAAAATACGTTATTGCTAACCTTACTGTAAATTGATACTACATATGTATACAAAACAATTTAAAATATTACAAGGAATGAGAAAACTATGTTGTTACCTCTATGTAGCAGAAGTAAAGAATTAAGTAGGTTTCTGAAAATGTCCTACTAAAATTAATATATAGTATACTAAATATTACATACATACAAATCTGAGAATCAAACCTGTGGTTTCCTAAGATGAAAAGATAATCAGAAGATTTTTCAAATACTCTCAAATAATTTTTATGTAAATACTCTGCCAGGGTAGCTCCTCTATCCCTCTTTAATCCAATTAATCAAGTGTAGACAAAAAATATACCAAGAAAAAGGTTCACATTCTGGTATGAAAATAGGAAGATTATGCAAATTAAAGAAAATAATATTTTTAAGTAGTAAGTAGTGCTCACTTCTAACCATAATCAGACTAGGTAGATAATAAACACTTAGGTTTCAGGAGGATTACTGACTGGCAGTGAGCTGCTGGTATATGTCAGGATTATTCATCAGACTGACAGTAATATTAACCACAATCCATTTTAGTTGCTTCAGTTTATCATTTTCTGACTAATGTTAAAAAACAATGTCATTAAAGGCTGTTTAAATTAAGTTTGGGGTTAACTTATGTTTTACAGTGTTTAAAAACTGATATTACTAACAGAAAAAACAAATTTATTTATATATCAAAAGGACTAACTCTTAACAGATGTAAATATTTTTTAAAGTTCTTATAGGCTCCCAAATAGATTTTCTATATAGGTATGGCAATAATAAAAACAAAATCAAAATTTTCTAATAATCTACCATATGTACCACATAAGTTTATTTCATGTATGTGTGTATACATACATACATACATATATATTAAAAACCTTCAGGTTTGTTGATCAGGAGACTTAGTGTTAAGTTTGGATAAAGAGGAAGCTATTTGCAAAGTTTAATTGGATACACAACACTGTGCCAATAGTAACTTAGAAATAGAAAATTTTCACTCACTGACCATTTCAAACTCAGGTTTATACCAAATAAATTTTGGTTTATTTCACAGGGATCCATTCTTGGATCCATTTATATTTCTTTTATATCTAAGCAGGAAAAAAACACCCAATGTCAACATGTAAAATACAAAGCTTAAATTATTTTCAGAAAACTTTGTCAGAAAAAACTCACAAAGAAACAAATTAGTAACCTATGGTAAAATTTTATATCTCTTTGAATTTGTACCTAATTACTTTAGGATCCATTTTATATTGTGATCTTATGGTACCTTCCACTAAGATAATTTAATACAAAGGTATTAAAGGTATCATTCTATATTTTGCATTTACAAGCAAGATAGAAAATTCAAAGTCAAACCTATATCAACTAGCATAGGTACAAGCAGTTACTGAACATTTAAAAAATGTTTCTTTAGCCAGTGACATCTAGATGTTATACTGATTTCTGTTGTATCTGCTAAAGAGCACATGAAAAGGACTGGCATTCATCAGAAACAGTACTTAAAATTTAAGAGATAAAGAAGTGTTGTCTGATCAACCACAGTTAAAAGCCAGTAGTGAATTCTAAGACAAGATGCATGTTGGACTTACATTAAAAGTGTGTGTAACAGAGAATGTACTTACTCATTAAGATGCACACTTATTTTAGAAAGGAATAGGTAGAAAAATAAATGAATTTTTTTAAAGGAATGAATGCCAAAATAAACCACTGACAAAGTAGAAGCTTATTAAAGTATAATCAGGCATAATACAATCTTGGTCATTCAGATCTGTTAAGATGTCCTATTTAGAATATATCAAGTCAATAGAAGTTGCAAGTTAGATACAAATAGTCACTGGTATACATTTTGGCACTGGTATACATAAACAAATGAGTACACAGTCTTTGGGACTTGAGTCAGAATTTAAAACCTAGTTTTTAAAGAAATGCCAGTAGCATAATTCCCCAACATTCTTACACTAGAAGATAAGGATGAAGAGATCATAGGAAAGTCTTATTTTACAGAAGCTCCATCTTTCTTTGTAATCTATGATTATATTCACTTGGCAATGTTATTCACATAGTAGGTAATCTGTTTTCATATTGTGATTAAGCAGACATAGGTAAATTACATAATTGGAAGAATAAATGAGATAACACGGTGAGAGTAATGGATAAATTTGTGTCATTCCAAACTCAAAGATGAGGTACACCTGGAATCTCACCAAAAAGAATGCCAGGTGTGATTTTATCATAAGGAGTGGAGGATACACAGCTTCCTAATTTCTCTTCCTACATTTTAATAACATTAAATCAAATAAACACCAAAAGCCACAGGTACAAAATACTTAAAACAATGACTCAGAGAAATTCAGTCCTATACGACTGGGACTGGAAAAATAGAGAATTAAGCAGAATTCAAGTTCAAGTTTTCATTAATAATAATTTCATTTATAATTAATAGTTACTATTTATATAGCACTTTGAAGTTTGCCAAGTACTTTACACAGCTTACCACATTTGATGCTCACAACAACCTTGTAACATAGGTGCTATTATTGTTATACCCATTTGTAAACCTATGCATCCAACCCTAGGTTCACATAGCTACTAAGTGTCTGAGGTGGTATTTGAATTTAGGCCTTCTTGACTCCAAGTCTAGCATTCTTCTACTATATTAACTAGCTACTCAACCATTACCAATCTGTGGTTTGACCTTAGATAACTATATTATTTTCTATTTAGCATCTTCTGCCAGTAAGATGTTCATTTAATAGAACAGAAGTAGTGTAAGGATTTATATGGTACTGATCACTTTAAAAGCCTTTTCATATCTGCTCTATCATTTGATCAAAGGGATCATGATCTACCCTGGAAATACATAGGGTAAATTATCATTATTGTTATTTCACTGACAAATAAACTGAGGTTCAATATTAATCTCAAGATCAAAAAGCAAGTAAATGCAGAGTTCAGTCTTCTTTTTGATTTTGTCATATTACCTTTGTAATATGACAATTTTTTATTGTAATATGACAATAATTTGTCAAATAATTATTAATCTAAGTGTTAAAAATACATAGATACAAATATACAGACATATCTTATGTCTATCTCAAATTTAGATATAAGAAAGATATATAGACATACCTGAGAAACTATGCAATGGACGAAATGGTGCAATGGATAGAGTGCTGGACCTGAAGTCAGGAAGACTCATCTTCCTGAGTTCAAATTTGCTCTCATACACTTACTGGCTATGTGACCCTGGGTAACTCACTTGACCCTGTCTACCTCAATTCCTCGTCTGTAAAAATGATCTGGAGAAGGAAATGGCAAACTACTTCAGTATATTTGCCAGAAAAACCCCAAACGGTGTCACAAAGAGATGGACATGACTAAAACAACTCAAAAACAAACAACAAATGCACATGCCTATCTTATATTTATATAGTTACCATTTAGATGTATATATGTATACATATAGCTACATACCTATAACTTATGTCTGTAGATAAATCTATCTCATTTATATAGACAGATCTATACCTATTTAGCTATAAGATAGATATTCCTGTATCTATTATATATGTGTGTATGTATATTTATTTATTTATTTAAGATAAAAGATATAAATCTTAGGAATGAAAAGTCACCTTGGACAAATCCCTGAAGTTGCTTGGCAATGTAAGATCCAGCTCTTCTGATTCATAGTTAGTTAGCACCCAGGGGAATACAGGATACTGATTTAAATCATTGTAAGTACGTCCTGGTAGAAGAAAAGAAAACTATTTAGAAAGGCACAGGGGAGACAGAGAATCCATAGCACTGTTGGCTAGCCGCCCTCCCCTCCTACAGATCTTACTACACATCCTGAAGGACTTTAACACCCATCACTTTTCTTTTTCCCCAAGTTTCAGTCACTGGGACAAGTGATTTAACTTCTCCAGAGCTTCAGTTTCCTCAAACGTCAATTAGAGAATTAGACTCCAGCTCTTCTTCACCGCACAAAGGTGCAGGATGCAGGCCGCCTACAGGGCCAAAGGTGCTTGGTGGAAGGGCCGCCCTGGCTACATTGTTACTGCTTGGAAGATATGAACTGTTAAAACCCATTTGCCATAGGAACAGGCAGGTGCTGAGGTTTTGGAAGGCCTTGGAAAACTGAAAGCTAATACACGGTTTTGCAGTTATCAGGTAGGAAAAATACAAGCTGGGATGATATGATTCTGAGACACCTCCAAAAAACTTTAATCCACTGCTGTATAATTCACAAGGTGTGACCATTACATGAGACTAGTTTTTATTGTCTGACTTGTGGAAGGAGAGAAGTGGAACATGATTCACTTGGCAGGAGAATTAGACTCCAAAGTCTCTAAATTCTTTTCTAACTCTAAAATTATGTGATTTTATGATGAGGACACATTTCATACTTAATATCAATACTAATCTTAAGAAAATGATAACAAATAGACCTTTCAAATATGTTATGGTTTATATTAAAAAAAAGGCTATTCAATTCATTAACTAAATAAAACAATTAAAGCTTTTAAATCATTCCAATTATGATTCAAGTTAATAAACTCCTGTGTTACATTATTCGAAACCAAACTACTTCACTGATTGAGTCTAAATAGCTTCCCCCAAAAAACACTGCACAACCCCATTTTTCTCCCTCTTTAGAGAAAGTTGCTCTATGCCTATATACACTGAAATACAAACTTAGAATTATAAAAATTTCCAAAGGGGAAAATGATCTTGGAAATCATCCAGAGCAACACCTTATAAATGAGAAACCTGAGGCCAATATACAGCCATGATTAACCAGACTAATTAGTGGCACAGACATGACTAGATATGATTCACTATATGGGTCATGTGAACATAGACTTCTCGTTTACTTTGATGTATCTAACTTTGAATCTGATCATTACAGTTTATTAGGTTTAGGAACTGTTATTCAGTAGTGGACGGGGTTGTTAACACATAGGAGGATCCCATGATGTTCATGAGTGATACTGATGCTGAAATACTTCTATTACATAGGGGTAATACAAACAATTTTGTGACTACATACATTTTAACGATGATTTTTCAACCCCCTTTTCCAACAAATGCTTTATCAGAAAAATTAGCAAGGAAGAAAATTAACTTGTCCTTGTTTCATCTTTTATTTTTCCTTCTTATCATCTATTACAAAAGGTAATAATGGATGAATTGGACAAAAGAAAAGCAGGCAGAGGAAGGAAGAAGAGAGGCAAATGTTCTGACCAATTCATAATGGATAATTAATCCTGAAAAAATCAGAAATTAATGTATATGAATATGCCATGTACACAAAAGGTTCTTAATATATTCCTGGAAAAATTCTTAAAGCTTAAAACAGTGTATTCTATAAAAAATATTTAATATCTGTTTCCCTAAGATGCCTATTTTATTTAATCAACAAATTTCTTTAGCAATACTGTAAAGAAACAATTAAGATCATGTTTGTCTTTTGGGAAATCTGCCACAACTGCTTAAATAAGAAAGCAATTTCTGCCTATCAAGGACTACACTAGATGATTCTGAATGTCCCCAGTTAATTCCCGGCCCTTGGATATATAGCTACTCTAATCTTTATAAGTTTTACACATAATGGAATATACTATATACATTCTTTTCATCAACACCATTTGCAGTTTAACCCATTAATTCTTTTTTTCTACTTTTGTTCTCCATCTTTCTGTTCTGTTATCACTTTTGTTTTTAATTTTAATATTGTTTTCAGTTTTATTTATAAAACATCAAACATTTCTAAATATATCCCTTCCCCTACCCAAAGAACCATCCATTATGTAAAATAAAAAAAAGAAAAACAAAGCAATTCAGCAAAACAGAACCAACTCATCACCACATCTGTAAACACATGCAGTATTCCATACTCATGGTGAGGGATCAAAGTATCACAGTGGATTGAGTGCCAGACTTCTCAGAAAGATAGGAGTCCAAATCTAGTCTATTAACTGTGGGACCTACATCAAGTCATTGAACCCTGCTCTGCCTCAGTTTCTTAATATATAAAATGGTGATGCCAGCAGCTAGCTCAAAGGGTTGTTGCAGGGATCAAATTAAATAATAAATGGAAAAGGCTTGGAAAAGCTTAAATCACTATATAAATTGGAGTCATTATTACCCCTATTTTATTCAAGGCAGGTGGGAAAGAAAAGTTCTTTATTTCCCCATTCTAATACAGGTTCAACCTTGTTCAAAATAATTCAAAAAGTGCTTTTTTTTGTTATGTGCACAATATTGTAGACATTGTGTATAGCGTCTTCCTGTTTCTATTTCACTCTGTCATGTACTTCTCTGATTTCTTTGTATTCATTGCTTCTTAAAGTACATTATTATTCTGTTGTTCTTATAATATGTTATTTCTTTATAGTATGTTATTATTCATATACTATCATTTACTTGGTTATTCCCCAAATAATAGGCAATACTTTATTTTCAGCTTTTTACTACTAAAAATTGCTGCTAGAAATACCTCAGTGTACATGGAACCTTTCTTTCTCTGCTTGTGCTTGTGGTATGGGCTGAGCAGTGATATATCTCTCAAAAGGTATAGACTTTTTTTTATTACTTTGTAGGGATAATTTCCCAATTGTTTTTCAGAATAACAGGATCAATTCACAACCCTATCATCACCATATTTGGGCCTATCTTTCCATAGTCTGTCCAACACTGACTATTTTCATCTTTTGTTATATTAGTGGAGGTGAAGGGAAACCTTTTGTTTTGCACTTCTCTTATTATTAGTTATATGTGGTTGCTAATAGTTTTCATTTCTTTTGAAGACCAGTTTTGCTCATATCCTTCCATCCCTTATTCACTAGGAAGGAAATGGCTCTTGGTGTTTTTCATAAATACATACACATACATACATATATATGTATTAATTTTCTAGATATCTTAAATATCAGACACTTAGCAGAAAATAGGATATTCAAAGATTTTTCTCCCAGTCAAATGTCACTTAACTTTGGTGCACTGATCTTGTTCAAATGAGTTCATTTATTTATTTATTTGTGTGTGTTTGTAAACCTTAAAGAGATATAAAAATGCTATTATTTTATTTTTGCTGTTATTGTTGTTCTTGTTCTCAGAATTGCTTTTCAGTGTTTAAAAATTATCTATTTTCCTTTGTGATCTCCATGCCTCTTTAGTTTTAAGATTTTTTCCCCCAATCGTAAATAATAAAAAGATACTCTAGCTTTTTCTTACAATTTTTCTCTCTGAAACATTAATCTACTTTGAGCTTACTGTCATTTCTTATATAAGATAATGATTTAAGCCTAATTTCTGCCAAACTGCTTTCCCATTTCCCTAGAAGTTCTTGTTAAATACAGAGTTCTACCTCACTTGACTATAGCAAATACTGGGGTATGGGAGTTTAATAGTTTCTGATGCTTATTTATCTAGTCCAGTCCACTAATCTACTTTTTCTGTATTTAAACCAATACCAAATTGTTTGGTGATTATTGTTCTAGTATAACTTGAGGTAAGGAAGAGTTATCCCCTTTTCATTCCTACTTATTTTCATTATTTCCTTTGAGATTCTAGATCTTCTGTTCCTCCAAATGGATTTTGATATCATATCATGTAGCTCTATCAGTACTCCCTTTATAGTTTCATTTTTATACCATAAAACCTGTAAGTTAATTTAGGTATTATTAGTATTTTCCTTGATGTACTAACTTTTTTTTCTATTCAAGTTCTTAAAGGTCTTTTGGCACCTCATAAAGATACCTTGCTCAAAAATTTGCTGTAATTCTTGTTACTTTTAGGAAAAAAATACATAAACTCTAAACAAAGAATTTAAGAACCTCCAAAATGAGGCTCTGACCTACCTTTCCATATTTACTTCACATTGCTCCACTAAATGCAAAATGTCTCTTTGCATTCACTAAGCCAGATACCATTATCTACTTCATCTCTTATTTTCAAAGACCTTATTTATCTTTAGAGATTAGCTTAGGTGTCAAAATGTTGATATCTCCTCTCAGTAGAATATAAGCCCTTGAGGGCAGGGTCAGTGTAATTTTTTTTCTTTGGTTCCCCAGAACTTAATTAAGTCACTTGCACAAAGTTAACATACATTTCATATATGTACCGTGTTTCCCCGATAATAAGACCTATCCCAAAAATAAGCCCTCCCCTTACTGTGTAAGGTTCCTCTAAAATAAGCCCTCCCCCGAAAATAAGCCCTATTGAGATTGCTATTATAGTGAAGGTGATCCCCTGCGCTACACGCTACATTACAGTACCCTCTGTATACGCCGTCCCCCCCCCCAGGTGAAACGCATGCCGCGCTCCGAGCTGCATCCAATCAGAGCTGCAGCAGTGAGCGCGTCATCCTGTTCTTCCCCAGTGATTTGCTTATTGAATAAAGGTACATTTTTTTGTTCACATTTACCTGTTTATTAAAATTGCTGTCAATGTTCATTAAAATAAGCCCTCCCCTGAAAATAAGCCCTTTGGTGTTTTTCTGTCCAAAAAATTAATAAGACAGTGTCTTATTATCGGGGAAACACGGTATATGGGCAGCTAGGTGGCACAGTGGATAGAGCATCAGGCCTGGAATCAGCAGAACTTGAATTCAAATCTGGACTCAGATATTTACTAGCTCAGTGACCCTGGGCAAGTTACTTAACCCTGCTAGCCTTAGTTTCCTCACCTGTAAGATGAACTGGAAAAGGAAATGACAAACTACTCCAAAGTTTTTCCCAAGAAAACCCCGAATGAGGTGACGAAGGATCAGACACAACCAAAACAACTGAACAACAATAAATGTATGTATATACACTCTATACTTAAAAACTATTAATATCTTTTGTTATTAAATCATCTTTATTTCCAAAAGCATTCTTCCCCCTCTTATACGAAGAATAAAGAGATTCCCCCCCCTAAAAAAAAAAAAAGCAATTATTTCTGTTCTGTTGTAAAAAATGGTTCTCCTATAAAAATTTTGTTGTTTAGTTCTTGTAACCCCCTTTGCTAACCCTTTACAGACTCATAATGTCTTGTTCACCCAACCAGGAAAAAGGAGACTGGACATGTAGAAAGTATTTTTGCTCACAAGAAAATAGAGATAGCTGGTAAACTAAGTTTTTAGGCTCTCCTCAGGGGAATTAAAAGTATTCAAGGTTCAACTTTCAAGAAAAGCAGGAAGAAAAAAAACAACAGGTTGAGTCATTCTTGGAAAGCTTACAAACTATGAGAAAATATGAGAAGGCTCCAGAGGGTCACAGTGGCCAAATTTGACTATGATTTCCTCAATATACATGGCATCTGTTTGTATTGGTCACATATTTCTCTTCCTTTTTTTTGTTTGAGGTGGGGAAGTCAAGGCAATTGGGGTTAAGTGACTTGCCCAAGGTCACACAGTTAGTTAAGTGTTAAGTATCTGAGGTCAAATTTGAACTCAGGACCTCCTGACTCCTGGACCAATGCTCTATTCACTGCACCACCTAACTGTCCCTTCCCTTCTTTCTTGACCTATTATAGCTGTACTGCAATGGGTTGGCAATATCACTGCTCAAAATAACCAAGGTCACTCTTAGCAGTCTAGAGTTGTAAACAAGTCAACATGTAGGTACGTTTGTATTACCTGCAACAGTGTTGAGAAACATCAAATATTCAAAATTAGAAATCTCCCGATGCTGCCACCGTTGAGTCATACTGGAAGCTTTAAAAATTTGACGTGGATTTGCTAATGAAATACGCCTACAAAAAAATAAAGAAATTAGAATCCACCCTAATAAGACCATCTTCCTAAATAGCACAAACTTATTTACACTATTATTTCAAAATTTAAAGGAAAAAAAAAGTCCTAGTCTACTTAATATTAACACTAACAACAGAAAGGTTAAACAAATAGTTAGAGGGCAGGTGCTTTAATGTGTCCTGTAAAATGTCACTTAAAAAAAAAGCATTAAGATGCTTAATTTTACATAATGAGTCATTTTCATGTCCTGATCAGAAATATACACGGACAATGTTTTT
Source organism: Petaurus breviceps papuanus (assembly GCF_028583685.1). Taxonomy (NCBI): domain Eukaryota; kingdom Metazoa; phylum Chordata; class Mammalia; order Diprotodontia; family Petauridae; genus Petaurus; species Petaurus breviceps. Next base: position 54,862,523 of record NW_027186473.1, read on the forward strand.
CTGCTGTTGATACCATGAATTTTATTAAATTACAATTCAGTGTAGCAGATGTATTCATATGTCCTTATCAATTTAGGCCAACTTCCTAGAGAAAAAAATTGTCTCAATTTAATATTTATAGGTAGCAACTATAATTCAATACCTGGAGCAGAAAGGTCATTACAAAATGATAATTTTTGTATTTCTAGTGCAGTGAGAAGATGAGAGAAACTGCTGAGGGGAAAACTGAAAGCATTCTGAATGTTCACCTAACTTCATAATTTATAAGACCCAAAAGGGACCAAAGAGATCACCTAATCCAAAACCCCTGTTTTTGAGATGAGCAACTGGAAACCCAAGTAAGCTGAAGTGACTTTCAGGGCCACACACCAGAGATAGAGGTAAAGCCTACATTTCCCAATTTCTAATCTGGCATTCCACTGCAACACACATACAGTCTTTTTTCAACATTCAGAAACAAGCTCCAAGAACCTGAGGTGTAGTCATGGAAGTAATGTTTAAGCAAGTTTAAAAGGTCATGCTCTGGGCCTCAGGCTTTACTTATGAATGATGCTTCTGAATAGTTAGTTCTCATTGAGTGAAATTGAAATTGATTCAGGAAACCTTGTCCTTGGCCTCAGAAGTTTCCCATTAAGACACAGTAGGAAAGCAACACACTTTTTTTTTTTAAACGTGGATTTGATATGGATACCATTTCACACTGAAAGGGGAATAGGAAAAAGAGAAAAGTGACTTTAGATTAATATTGGTCAAATGAAGTATAACAAAATAATAAGGTGTTTATAAATCTATGTCAAATTTAAAACTATTAAATTTTTATTTAATCACTTATATAAATGTACCTTACTTTAAGCAGGTGATTTTCATAAATTGAGTATTTTTAAGTGTCCTAGAAAAAATTGGAAGTGTACTAAAAGTGATTTTGAAGCAATTCTTTTATCAATCCTTTTTATTAAAAATGAATACTTTTCCTACATGAAAAAGTACAAGATGATTGATGATGTAAATTTGGATCTTTGAATGTGGTATGTTCTTAATGGGGAACATGCTTTTAAATGGCTAAAGTAAAAATCATTAAAGAATTTTTACCTGAGGAATAAAGATTTCTGACACTAATTAAGGGTAACTATAATTATTCTCACAAAACCTCAATGTTCATTCCTTCCCTAATAGTAAGAACCTCTTTACTATCTTCAAAGTTCCATATTCATATGAAAATCAAAATACCTAACCATTCTGGGAAGCATAACAATATGACTATGTTGGGAACACTGAGTGATTTTTCCCAGATCTACTATAAGATCTTCTATAAGGACCTTTCTATCTTTTTCTGTCTTGGTTTCTTATAAATATAAAACGGAACTGTTGCTATTTCTTTTCTTCAGAAGTGAATTAAGTTCAAAGACTACCAAAGGTTTATTATCATCATAACTTTGTCTTCATAAAACATCACCAAAGGTTATTAAAATGCCTTAAAGCATAGTACAGTACCTGGTTTGAGGCAATCCAAAACTAGTTCCAATGCCAACACGAGGTAGACAATTAACCACTTTCTTCACTGTAGCAGGGTCTGGAAAGTTGAACATTACAGCAACTACAAACAAAAAAGTATGGAAGATGTCTTCTCACATGCATCTGTTTGATTCTGAAACTTACTCTATTTTCCCACAGTCTATAACAAATCAAGCATGTCTAGACTAGGCATTATTTCCATTTTACTTATAAACTCTTTTCTCAGACCCATTTCCTCTTCTAATCATTGTCAGGAATTCCAGCAACTGTTGTCTCATTAACATTAACATGAAGCTGAAGTAATCTAGTTATACTATTTGAATAAAGAGAATGTCAGCATGTCATGGTCTATCTCTCTGGGTTTCAGTTTTGCAAAAGAAATTAAGGCTTAAACAGTTTTTAAACTAAATGAGTGAAAGCATTGATTGTTTTTACTTACATTGGTATATAGTTTTCAAGAAAAGATTCTGCTTAATATGGAAGTGTATTCAATATTGGTTCTTACATCCAAAGCAATGTTAACTTAAAGGCAAATTAGTTTTCTGTGGCTAAGAACCAAAAGCTTGAACTGTTCTCAAAAGTTCTAATAATTTCTTCTGGAAATGACTGCACATTTATGGAAGTCACACAAAAACTTAATTTTAATCTACACACTCACATATCCCATATGTAAATCTTAATCAGTTATGGCTACTGATATGTTCTTAACTTAAAAAAAAATTAAACACACATAAAAATAGCACTGTTCATATCCAGGTCATTTTTAAACACAGTCACAAAGACAAATTAAGAATGTCTTAATCTGTCATCATGTTTTAGGTAGAATTTAACTTGAAGAATATAAAATAGCCACATGAGCACATGTGAGAAAGATCACACATCTTCAGCTTTATAAAAATATTATATCTAACTAGAAAAACTATATAAGATGGAGGAAATTTCATACATCCCACCAACAAGTTTATGGAGAATGTAATTCCTTATTTATTGAATACCTGTAACTTCTTACACTTAAAATTTAAGGTGATATGAAAGATAAACACACTGTACATGAAATATACAAGAAAAGAATGCTATCTATTAGAGTAGACAACTAGAGTCATAGGGGAAATGGCAACAGGCAAATGAACAGATAAAGCAAGGGTATATACAAAATTTCTCCAAAGTACAAAATGAGTGAGTCAGTGTAAGTCATATATATAGTCAATATATATATATATATATATATATATATATATCATATACATAGTCATCATTTGAGACAAATGAAATGCAAATTTAGAAAGTGTGAAAAAATTCACTAAGAATCATGTCTGCCTTTTAAAAAGTGGAAATTAGCAAAAAATTAAAAAAAATTTTCAAAGTGAATTTTTTTACAAAGGAAATTTGTTTACAATAGATATTGGAATTTGTAAAGAAGAAAAAATGTAATATCTTTATAGATGCTTTTTAAATTATAAAAACCTTTGACCTGTCAGGAGGAAATAACATTTGAATGCACCTAGCCCTAGGGCCTAAAAAAGTGAGAGCTGTCTTACTGAGACACTACCTTCTTTAATATCCCTTTCTATGACACCACTCAAACACTGAGACAGTTTCCCTCCTGATTCCCACATTGCCTGCTCTCCTTGTCTTGATGGATTTTACCAAGCCCCATTCTAAACCCACAAATTGAATTTTAATTCCACTTTGAAGAATGATGTAATAGAAAACAACCAAGAATAATTCAGTACTATCTGCTAATAGTGTCTTCTTATAAGGTACTGGATTTGACAGGAGATAAATGTGTCATTTGATTTTCTAAAACATGTAGGATTCATTCCAGCAGTAATTTAAATATCAAAGAAAGGTTGAGAAGAGCAAAATGACAGTTATATTCTCCTATCCCTCCCATAGATTCAAAGTTCTAATTTTTTGGTATGGTAAAACATAAAAGTACATAAACATAAAAACAGGTATAAAAATATGGTAAGAAACTAAAATCCCAATGAGATATAGATCATACTAGATCTATATCTATATATTTCTATATTTTATAATTGTGTTAAAAGATATCTTTTCTCAAGGGGAAAATTATAAATGAACTTAAAGATTAAAAACTAGAATGGGAAAAAAAAAACACAGGATCGTATAAAATACTGGTTGTCATCAAGGGAGAGTTTAGACCATAACAAAATAAAAAGAAATTTCCATTAAAATGAGAAAGCAATAATGACACTTTCTACAAACTCCTCCAAAAGTGAGCTATTTTAAAATGTGAAAATTACACTTATAACAAGAGTTTTGAGCAATATGACATTACCTCTGTTTGCCATGAAGATCTCTAGTGCTGTATTCTGCAAAAGATAACGCCGGGAAAATATTGATCGAATTTCTGTGAACAGCCATTTTCCATGCAGTCCTTCAGTATATGCCAAAATCTAAATGCAAGAGGAGAAAAGAGGAAGAGATTAAACAACTTTAATAACCTAAGCAATTGAATGACCAAAGAATCATTTGGTTTTTTGTATAAAACTATTTAAAGGTAGAATCATTTGAACAGGAGAAATGGATTTGACATATATGAACAATTGACATATATGTCAATTCTATAAACAGGCATTTAGATACATGCTGAATAAACAAATTACATAATCAGAAAATCTCTGAGTTGGAAAGAATCTCAGAAGTCAACTAATCCAACCCATATCTGAATAAGATTCCCCTCTATAACATCCTTCAAAATTACACAATCTATTCTTGAAGACTTCCAGTGAGTGACAACCCACTATTTCCCAAAGGCAATTCATGATATCTGTGGACAGCTCTAATTGTTAGAAAGCTGTTCAGATTGGATAAAAAAAAAAAGAAACAAATAAAAGGAAAGAAAATGGAGTCTTCTATCTTACCTATAGCATTAGTAATCAATGTTTTATGGTGTGTGTGTGTGTGTGTGTAAATTTGCTTTAAAGGTGGTGGTGATAAACATTAATAAAGTATTCAACCTGGAGTTTCTAAATAATTAGAAATATTGTAGCTTTCAATAAGAAAGTTTTCATCATATTTTTGATATATTTTTATTTTCTAGTCATGTAAAAATATAACTTTTATTGTTAATTTAATGGTTACCAAGAAAATAAGAACAAAAGATTATTGAGTATAGTCCCAATTTAAGTTCAACAACACAGTTACAATATAAAAAGAAACGCTTTTTTCTTTCATTAAAAAAAGTTCTAATTCCATAAAAACATACACAAAAAATGCTAAATTCACCATTTTGGAAATAGCCATTTAGTCTAGAAGCATAAAAGTTGACTACAAAAGGTTAAACTTTTTTTTTCAGTTAATGCTAACTACAAACCTACAAATGAACTCCAGTACAATGTATGAAGTGACTGTCAGAATAACTTGTTACAATTCTTGTCATTCCATGTGACAGACACACATGCTTAGTCTGCCCTGACAAACTAATCCCATCTTTAGTCCTAAACTACTATGCTACATGATTGCTTCAGTTTGATCTTTTCATTTCAAAGCTTAATTATGAAGCTGTTAAGGGACAATAATGTTGGTTACTTCCCCACCCCCATTATTTACCATTACATAACCAAACAAGTTGAGACAGATCACAAATGCATGCTTACTAACACCAGAAACCAATGCTCTGGCAGGAATGTAATGTAATTAAAAAGTTGAGTACAAAAACCATTACTATAAGATGTCTCAGCAGTAGAACATAATGCCATACCCTTCAAAAGTTGTTCCATTTTCAAAATTAAAAACTAAATTAAATTCTGAAGTTGCATTGGGAGAGAAAAAGAGTATATATAGAAAGAAGTGAACTGCACTGCTTCAACTGTATGATGTTCTGTCCTTTCCTCAGTATTCTCCCAATTCCCCAGGACCTAATCAGTTATCTATAACTGACAGTCCTTACTATATGCCAAGCACTGTACTAAACACTTTTCAGTTATTATCTCATTTAATTCCCACAACAACCCTGAAAGATAGGTGCTGATATTGACCCCATTTTACACACATAGAAACTGAGGCAAAGAGAGTTTATGTGACTCTACCCAGGACCACACAACTAGTGTCTGAAGCTGGATTTGAATTCAAGCCTTCCTGAATCCAGGACTATCCACTTGGATAATGAAATGGGCAATATAGCTGAATAAAACAAGCTTCCCATGTCCTCCACCATAATGTCCTACTAGAAACTATGTCCATAAGGTAAGAGATTGTTATGAGGTCAAAGAATCATTTAAAATCTCGATCCCTTTTCTTTATAACCAAGTTCAACTCAAGTTAAACATGAATAAATTAACACAAAAATTGAAATTTAGTTAGGAAAATGGAAACAAAATATGCAGTTATGACCTTCAGAACAATTTATGAAATCAGCTGTTACTTAGAGGATTATAGAATTTTAGAGCTGGAAGTAAACTTAAAGATAAACTACTAAGACCCTTTCATTTTACAGATGTAAAAAGTGAGGTCCATTGGGGGAGGGGTGTGTCAGATGCCTAACCCAAAGGCACACAGTTGATCAGTGGCAGACCATTTACTTTAATTGACTAGAATTTAGGATCTATTCAATGGAAAGCCCCTAAACAGCAGAGCTTATCTTAATGTCTCCTTCAGCACCTAAGGGAGAATTCCTTCAGTTTCTAGTAGGCTGTTAATAAACACTGCTCTGAATCCAGATCTCTGGGGACCAACTATGTGAAAGCCTTAAGTAACTGGGACATGACCAGCCAGAAACCTTAATTAACCAAGTCCATTTTTATTTTCAGGAGAAAGTAAAGTCACAAGACACAAAATGATAAAAGGAATTTTTTTCTTAAAAAAAAAAAAACAACAAAAAACATAAAGGAACTCTGGTGACCCCCAACACCTTTTCAGAAGGTTGAAGAAGTCAGAACTACTTTCATAATAATGCCTACATGCTATAATTTCTAAGCAACTTGGGAAAACTCTTGGGAAAGGAGGGAGTCATCTCTAATTTTTTAAGAGTGTAAAGGAGTCCTAAGAGTTAGAGAAGAGCTACTGAAATGTTATTTCCTGTGCTTAGCTCACATTCTCCCAGATCTGTCCTACCTTTTACACCATCATTTTAGCCAATGAAAAAGTGATGTGCATTTAATTCATTTACTGAACATTTACTGAAATGCCACCAATGTTCACAAAAACTATGAAATACTGTAAAGCCTTCAATCATCAAACAGAGATTATGTTGTGTTCAGTACACTATTCTTACTAGGTTATGAAAGCATAATAATACATTTCAGAAAAGTTTTCAATAAAAACCAAAATGTAAAGGGTTTACTGCTTAATTCTTTACTTAGAAAGTTCAATTAAGGTGAAAACCACATATTTCAAACATTCTGACAATAATAATTCAAAGTTTTAATGGTCTAAATATAATTAAATATTACTAATCAGAATACTCAAAGTTGTCTGGCGTAAAGCAATGGCTATCAATAGCATATGAATTTAACTCCTTACCTTAAAAGGACTAGTTTAGGTTTTTTTAATTGTGGGAAATTCTCCACTCAAAAAAAAAAGTTAAGCACAATCTGTTACAGCAAAATGTATGATAGCAAAATTTGAAATAGAAAACTAAGCATTCTTGAACAGAGGCATGTTTCTGATATAACAGTTTTTGAAAGTATTCATTAAGAAAAGGTATAAACACCGAAAAAGCAGCTGAGGCCTAGCTAAGCAAGGCTTCATTTCTTCTTGGAATAGTATCTGCCTGGTCTATAGCTTCACTTCAAAGTCTCTGGAGTTCAATTAAAACTGGATTAGGTGGAAGCAGACCCTTCTTTGGGACTTTCTGTTCTCTGAAACTCCACATACACTGACAGCACCCTAGACAGAGGTCTAGCCCTCCAATGAACCAGTTGCTATGGAAACTGCATCATTACCACTGCTCTGCACTTAACACACCAAGTATAGTAGTTCCAAAGATAGAGCTCAGAGCACTCTCCCTGAATGTTTATCACCTTTTCTTTTATTAATACCTGAACTCGACTTCTTTTGTTCAAATGTCTCGGCAAAATTGTCTTATCAACTAATCAAGTCTAGAAGAAGGGTATTACAAAATATTTTTAAAATAAAAATGTTTTTCTAGTCTTTACTCCAAAATTTTCAACTGAGAATTAAGACTTCTAAAACAGAGATAAGTCGTCTAGAAATATAGAAACATGTCTTTCATTCATATAATCCACATAACATTCAGACAATGAATAAGAGCCTTCATTATCTTTTTGCATTTGTTCTTGTTTACAAAGTAATAAAAATTCAGTCTTCTATTTTTCTTTGACTATAATTTTGTAATATTTTATAAACTGTCCAAACCAAAGTATCATGTTTTGTTTTCCTAATCCCACTAAACAACAGCAAAATAGTAATAATAATAATAATACTATTATTGACCTTTTTAAAAGGTGGCTTTTTAAAAAATAAAATTTCTGGAACTAAAAAGCAAAATTATAGTCATCTCCCCAAAGTAAAACATACTACTTTTATCTTGACTATAAAGAAAGAGAGTTGGTTTTCCAACAGGTTAAGAAAGAAAATAAAAAAAATAATACACTGTCTCCTTAAATTACAATGAGTTTTAATGGAGTTAGAAAAAAAGAAACTAGACAGATTATATATTTAGACCTATTGAGAACAAAATAAAACAAATAACATGCTACCATCAGAAAAAGTGTAAGCCTTTTCATTGAATTCTGCATAGATAATAGTAATTCTACTGAAATATTATATTAGAGCTTCATCTAACAGCCTAAACGATTTCCTTCAACCAAGTTTTATAAATTTTCTTTCCCACAACTCCATAAAATTTCCCAAAGAATCTGCCAATAATAGTAAGTTCAGTCTAACCATATCTTTGCAATTTTATAGTCACATCATTAACAAATTATTTTTGTAAATTAAAAGACAAACAAAAAAGTAGATACATTGTCTTAGACTTCAAGCAAAACAGAGTCCCTGTCCTATCAAATTAGCAAAGGTACTGTTGAGATGGAAGTTACGCATACTCTAACTGTGCCATTTTCGTGGATTATGGCACTGATAATAACTGAGTATCTACAGATCACATTTATGATGGACAAACCTTAGAACTAAATGAAATATTTAAAACCTGACAAGGGTTTTTTGCTTATTTTATATTAGAAATAACAATCATATCATTTTAAATATGAGTAATCTATACTATTTATAATAATTATGATTTGGCAACCTTAATTAAAGATGTTTTAATCAAACATTTACCCTGAATAGCTCTATCACAGACTTAAAAGTAAATAGGATTTTAGAATCAGCCACATATGATTTTGTCTGAAACTTGATCTCTAACAGCAGTCTAATAATAATCCTAGATTTCAGATTGTATATATTTACAGAATTAGATTCAACCATGTATCATATGACAGTTTATAATCCTTAAACATGTATTAAAAAGACAAAAATGTTGTTTTTCTAAGCATCAGGCATAACTGGAAAACTGCAGGTAATGATTCTATGTTATTAAACATATTAAGCTTTTGGGACCTTTCCAGATTTTGTAATACTGCTTTCTGAATCTCTCAGAAAAATATCAGAACCACTAAAAGTAGAAGTTAATAATTGACAGGAGGAAAAAGTATCTTTTAAAATTAATTATCAAATATTTACTTCATAATTCTTCATCCATATAGTCAATTTTTCCGCCCACTGCCTACTAGTACTATGGTGTGGCATAGTAGTCTCCTAGTATTTTCATGGATGACAAATTCAATTAAACATATTCATTACTCTAATGTTCCACTTGGCAGTTTTAGCCATGATGAAGAATTAAAAATATATAAATAAAATGCTATGTGACCTTTGTATTGATCGGGCTAAAATGGCTTTAAGCTTGGGTATGGATGATGGGGAGTTTGGGATGTAAAAGCACACACACATACTCTTATGTTTTCTCTTCCAATTACTGGAGGAGATGATAAAACCACAGCAAATGATGTATCAGCTCATTTTATCTTATCGCTTTGGGGCTAGGTGACAATGAAGTTCATATTTCACTGGCTCCCATTGAAGATTGTGAAAATTACTTGCCCTCATGACCTGAAATTTCACTAGAAGACAGAAATTTCTCTTCTGCAAAGTAATGCAATTTTTCAGATGTCAACCTTTAGCCCAGCTTTAAAAATTAATTTCATTTATATTAACCAATGATATTGATATTTTCACAGAACACACTTTGATACATGAAGCACTGACTGGCAAATTGATGTTGCTTTCGATGGGTAAAACTATTTTATTTTAAGCTGCTGTGGCAGACAGATTTACTGCAAACTGAAATTCCTATTTCATAATGTAATATTTGTGCTAGCCTGATGCACCTTTAAGTCCCTGGCCTGTAAATAATTCAAAGACTCTTTACCTAGTCCTTTCGGTTTTATTTCCAATTTTATTCAGTTGGAAAATATTTTGCATTGTAAATGATATAACCAGAGAAGCCATTTTTCTGTAATTAACATTTCATATGTATAAGCCAAGGTTCTAAAGTGGAATGTTCCCTTGTTTGCTTAGGTTAAAATAAAACAGTAGTATTTCAAGCCATAAGCCAATGTCAACTTAGTCTATCTTTACTAACACTATATATGTTGCTGCCAAATGGAAAGAAAAAACAGTCAAAATACAGAATTTGATACACAAGGGTGTCAGGGAAAAGGAATAATGCCTAACTTTATTTTATTTTTGCTGTACAGAAAAGAGAGAATGGTTTAAGATACTTACTTCACCTTTTCTTTATTGAATTTACAAATCAAGATTTCCATTTAACTCAAACAAAAATGTTGTACTGACAGAGACGTATGGTTTTTAGCTTTAAAAATGTAGAGTATATATAAACATACAGAAACATTAAAAAAAATTAAATCACATAACCAATTTTATCGTGAACAAGGAATGGAAGAGTTTTGTTTGATCTTTCTTCAAAATGCTAGAAAGAATCAAAACTAATAAAGGGACCATAATCATTTTAAAACATGTATACATTTAAAATCTAGGAGAAAAAAATATCCTTAAATGTGCCAGTAAGTATATATTATCTTTATTTCAGTAAGTAATATAAGACTGACTCTTCTTACAATTTGAGAACCTGTGTTATTTCATTTTAGTAATTTATTTAACATAAATGTGCACAGTGCTTCATAATTTATGCATTAGCCTATATTCTTTGAAATTAGTGAAGTAAATCATAGAAGCAGAAGCTAATTCCTACTGTAGCAGCCTTTCATCATTCCCTGAAATTTCTTTTTTCTTACTATCTCCTCTATCACAATACTCTGAAGAAGGAAAAGACAGAGTTGAGATGCAGAGGCAGGCCCCAAAGGCCTGGCCAGCAGAGGCAGGCCCTGAAAGGGCCTGATCAACTCAGAGGGCAAGTCTTCCCACCAAACACAAGGGCCACTACCAGGCCTATCACCACAGGGCTGGGGCTGGAAAGAGCAAGGTAAAAAGCAAATACAGGGGCCCCTGTCACAGACAGCAAATACTCCTGGGGCTACCACTTTCTAGCCCAGAAATTTAAAAAAAAAAAAGCCCCTATCAGGACCTCCAAAGACCAGTATGACAGAGCGAACCTCACCTGCTCCAAACCTCCCATCTGACCCTGAAAACATAGTAACTCTTGCCCCAGGGCAAAACCCTCTACAGTAAAAGCTTGGGATCCCTAGTGGAAGGGCATAGCTAGACTACAAAGACAAAGACTCTGGAGTCCTACTATCCTTAGAGGAAGGAACCAAACTCAGAGGGAGACAATGTGGACTCCACACCCACAGCTGAAACATCAACAGGGAATGCGTCCCAAGCACAGAAGGCTCTCCTAGATGAGATCAAAAGGAACTTTGAAAACAAAATGAGAGAGATAGAAGACAAAATTAATAATTCCAACAAAACCAAAATAGCAGGATTAGAAAAACATTATAATGAAGGAAACATCTCTCTAAAAAAAAAAGGGTATGATATGGAAACAGAGCTCCAAAAATTAACCAAGGAAAATGATTTGCTAAAAACTAGAATCAAGCAAATTGAAACAAATAACTCTATGAGGAACCAAGAATTAGTCAAACAAAGCAACAAGAATGAAAAATTAGAAAAAGAGGTAAAATATCTCAAAGAAAAAATAACTGACCTGGAAAACAGATCCAGGAGAGATAATCTGAGAATCATAGGCCTACCAGAAAATCATGACGAAAAAATGAGCCTGGACAACAATCTCCAAGAGCTTGTTAAGGAAAACTGCCCTGAGATACTAGAATGTGAGGGTAAGATAGAAATCGAGAGAATCTACCGGACACCTGCTGAAAGAGATACCAAACTGAAAAGTCCTCGAAATGTTGTGGCCGAACTCCAGAACTACCAGATGAAAGAGAAAATACTTCAAGCAGACAGAAAGAAACAATTCAAATATCGAGGGTCCACAGTGAGGATCACACAGGATTTGGCAGCCTCTACACTGAAAGATCGGAGGCAGTGGAATACAATTTTCTGGAAGGCAAAAGAGCTCGGGTTACAACCAAGGATCACATACCCAGGGAGACTGAGCATATTCTTCCAGGCAAACAGATGGTCATTCAACAATATAACAGAGTTCCAGAACTTCTTGATAAAAAAGCCAGAACTCAATGGAAAATTCAACCTCCAATTACGAGATGCAATAATGACATAGAAAGGTAAACAAGGAAAACACACACATACCCTGCTATTTGATAAGAGCAAACTGGTTATAGACAAGGAGAAGGTATGAGTATAAAATACACAAAATGACGATTAAAAAAAAATCTTATTAAGGGCTACAAAGGGACTGCAAATGGAAGAAAGGGGATGAAGTGGAAAAGGGTAAATTATGCCACACAAAGAGGCATAAAAACTGTATAGCAAAGGAAAAGAAGGGAGGGAGATGGGAACCATATGACCTTTTCCCTCATTGGTTCTGGTGCAAGGAGGGAATAACAACCAGTTAAGCATAGGACTCTATGGAGAAGAAACGTAAAAAGGATCATTTCAGAGAGAAAGAGGGGATGGAGAGGAGCTTCGCATGACGTTCGTTCCTGTCACTCTTGGTGCGAAGAAGAAATAACGTACTTCATTAAGTATAAAAATATCCTACAGGCAGTAGGAGGAGGAAAGGGCTATGAAGGGGGGGGTAGTTAGTAGGGAGGGAAGAAGTAAGGGGGAAGGGGAAAAAAAGGGAGGTGAGCTGATAAGGGAATACTGAGGGAGGTGGTGGTCAAAAAGAAAACTATTAAGAGGGTGAAGGGAGAAGGGGGCGGAAATATGAACATTAACAGGGGTGGGAATAGGATGGAGGGAAAGAAACAGATAAAAATCATAATTGTAAATGTGAATGGAATGAACTCTCCCATAAAACGGAGACAGATGGCAGAATGGATTAGAAATCATAATCCTTTAGGAGCGGCCAGGTGGCTCAGCGAGTAAGAGCACTGGTTCCAGTGTCAGGATGACCTGGATCAAATCCGGGCTCAGATACTTAGCACCACACCCAGAAATAACTGGCCGTGTAACCTTGAGCAAGTTACTTAACCCCGATTGATTAAAAAAAAAAAAAGAAATCATAATCCTACAATATGCTGTTTACAAGAAACACATCTGAAACAGAGGGATGCACACACGGTAAAGGTAAAAGGCTGGAGCAAAATATATCATGCCTCAGCTAAAGTAAAAAAAAAAGCAGGGGTAGCAATCCTTATCTGAGATAAAGCAAAAGCAAAAATTGACCTAATAAAAAGAGATAAGGAAGAAAACTACCGTGTTTCCCCGATAATAAGACCTATCCCGAAAATAAGCCCTCCCCTTACTGTGGCCCTATTGAGATTGTTACTGTAGTGAAGGTGATCCCCTGTGCTACATGCTACATTATGGTACCCTCTGTATGCACCCCCCCCACACTCGGTGAAACGCACGCTGCGCTCCGAGCTGCATCCAATCAGAGCTGCAGCAGTGAGCACGTCATCCTGTTCTTTATTGAATTCATTATTGAATAAAGGTACATTTTTTTGTTCACATTTACCTGTTTATTAAAATTGCTGTCAATGTTTATTAAAATAAGCCCTCCCCTGAAAATAAGCCCTCTGGTGTTTTTCTGTCCAAAAAAAATAATAAGACAGTGTCTTATTATCGGGGAAACAAGGTATATCCTGTTAAAAGGCATCATCAAAAATAAAGCAATATCACTACTTAACATATATGCACCAAGTGGTATAGCATCCAAATTCCAAGAGGAGAAAGTAAAGGAATTAGAGGAAGAAATAGATAGCAAAACTATACTAGTGGGAGACCTTAATCTCCCCCTCTCTGAACTTGATAAATCTAACCTCAAAACAAACAAGAAAGAAGCTAAGGAGGTGAACAGGATTTTAGAGAGGATAGGTATCATAGATCTCTGGAGAAAACTGAATGGGGATAAAAAGGAATATACTTTCTTCTCAGCGGTTCATGGTACATACTCAAAAACTGACCACGTTCTAGGGCATAAAAACCTCACAATTCTATGCAGCAAGGCAGAATTATTAAATGCATCCTTCTCAGATCATGATGCAATAAAAATTACATGCAATAAAGGGCCATGGAAAGACAGACTAAAATCTAATTGGAAATTAAACAATGTAATCCTAAAGAATGAGTGGGTCAAACAAGAAATTATACAAACAATCAGTCATTTCATTCAAGAGAATGATAATAATGAGACAACATACCAAAATTTGTGGGATGCATTAAAGAAAGTTATTAGGGGAAGTTTTATATCCCTGAGTGCATACATGATTAAATTAGAGAAAAGGGAGGTCAACGAATTGGGCGTGCAATTGAAAAACCTAGAAAAAGAACAAATTCAAAATCCCCAAATAAATACTAAATTAGAAATATTGAAAACCAAAGGAGAGATCAATAAAATTGAAATTAAGAAAACTATTGAATTAATAAATGAAACTAAGAGCTGGTTTTATGAAAAAACCAACAAAATTGATAGACCCTTAGCCAATATGATAAAAAAAAGAAAGAACAAAACCAAATTATGAGTATCAAAAATAAAAAGGGTGAATCTACCTCCAATGAAAAGGAAATCAAAACAATAATTAGGAATTATTTTTCCCAATTGTATGCACATAAATTTGACAATCTTAGGGAAATGGATGAATATTTACAAAAACACAAGTTGCCCAGATTAACTGAAGAGGAAGTAAATTATTTAAATAACCCCATCTAAGAAAAAGAAATTGAACAAGCCATCAGTCAGCTCCCTAGGAAAAAATCTCCAGGGCCAGACAGATTTACTAGTGAATTCTATCAAACATTTAAAGAACAATTGATTCCAATACTCTACAAACTGTTTGGGAAAATTAGTGAAGGAGTCCTACCAAATTCTTTTTATGACACAAATATGGTACTGATACCTAAATCAGGAGGAGATAAAACAGAGAAAGAAAATTATAGACCAATCTCCCTCATGAATATAGATGTAAAAATTCTAAATAAAATACTAACAAAAAGACTACAGCAACTTATCTCAAGAAAAATACATTTTGATCAGGTAGGATTTATTCCAGGAAGGTTTAATATTAGGAAAACCATTAGTATAATTGATCATATCAACAATAAAACTAGCAGAAACCACATAATCATCTCAATAGATGCAGAAAAGGCTTTTGACAAAATACAATATCCATTCCTATTAAAACATTAGAAAGTATAGGATTAAATGGAGCCTTCCTTAAAAGAATAGGTAGCATCTATTTAAAGCCATCAGCAAGTATTATATGTAATGGGGAGAAGCTAGGAGCATTTCCCATAAGATCAGGGGTGAAACAAGAATGTCCACTATCACCCCTCTTATTCAATCTGGTCCTAAAAATGTTAGCAGTAGCAATTAGAGAAGAAAAAGAAATCAAATTAGGCAAAGAAGAGACCGAGCTACCACTCTCTGCAGATGATATGATGATATACTTAGAGAATCCTAGAGAATCAAGTAAAAAACTACTTGAGACAATAAAGAAATTTGGCAAAGTTGCAGGATATAAAATAAACCCACACAAATCCTCGGCATTCCTATATATATTTCCAATGAAATTCAACAGCAAGAGATAGAAAGAGAAATCCCATTTAAAGTTACTGTAGACATTATAAAATATATGGGAATCTACCTGCTAAAACAAACCCAGGACCTCTACGACCACAACTACAAAACACTTTTCACACAAATAAAGTCACATCTAACTAATTGGAAAAATATCAATTGCTCTTGGCTGGGTCGAGCTAATATAATAAAATTGACCACTTTACCTAAATTAAATTATATATTTAGTGCCATACCAATTAATTTACCAAAAATAGAAAAAATAGTAACAAAATTCATTTGAAAGAATAAACGGTCCAGAATATCAAGGGAATTAATGAAAAGAAATGCTAGGGAAGGTGGACTAGCTATGCCAGATTTCAGTCTGTATTATAAAGCTGCAGTCATCAAAACTACTTGGTACTGGCTGAGGAATAGAGGAGTGGATCAATGGAATAGATTAGGCACACGAGATTCAGAAATCAACGACTATAGTAATCTATTGTTTGAGAAACCCCAAGACCCTGGTTTTGGGGATTAAAAACTCACTATTTGACAAAAACTGCTGGGAAAACTGGAATATAGTATGGCAGAAACTGGGCATAGACCATTATCTAACACCATATACCAAAATCAAGTCTAAATTGGTGCATGATCTAGGTATAAAGGTTGATACTGTAAGCAGTCTTGTAAAACAAGGAATAGTTTACCTGTCAGACCTGTGGAGAGGCTAAGACTTTATGACTAAACAAGAATTAGAGAACATTATAAAATGTAAAATGGATAATTTTGACTACATGAAATTGAAAAGCTTCTATACAAACAAAGCCAATGTAACCAAGATTAAGAGGGAGGTGGGAAACTGGGAAAGAATCTTTACAACCTATGTCTATGACAAAAGATTCATTTCTAAAATGTACAGAGAACTGAGTCAAATTTATAAGAATACAAGTCATTCCGCAATTGACAAATGGTCAAAGGATATGAACAGGCAATTTTCAGAGAAAGAAATTAAACATATCGATAAGCACATGAAGAAATGCTCTAAATCACTACTGATTAGAGAAATGCAAATCAAAACAACTCTGAGGTACCACATCTCACCAGTCAGATTGGCTAAGGAAAATGACAAATGCTGGAGAGAATGTGGGCAAATTGGAATACTAATGTATTGCTGGTGGAATTGTGAACTGATCCAGCCTTTCCTGAGATCAATCTGGAATGTAACAACCTTACTGACTCATTGGCCAATCAAAAGTATCTACTGAAAAACAAGCCTCCCACACCAGGCTCCAGGTGCCCTTTAGCCTAGGGGCAGTGAAGATCTTTAAAATTTACATTCCCATTACATTGGGCTATAAATAATTTTATACCCTTTGACCCAGCAATACCACTCCTAGGTTTATATCCCAAAGAGATCATAGAAGTGGGAGAAAGACCCATATGTACAAAAAATGTTTATAGGAGCTCTTTTTGTGGTGGCAAAGAATTGGATATTAAGGGGGTGCCCATCAATTGGGGAATGGCTGAACAAGTTATGGAATAATATTGTGCTATAAGAAATGAGGAGCAGGCGGTCTTCATATTTACCTGGAGAAGCTTATACAAACTGATGCTGAGTGAGAAGAGTAGAACCAGGAGAAATTTGTACACAATTACAGACACAATGTATGTGTGATGACCAACTTTGATAGACTGGACCCTTACCAGCAATGCAGTGATATAAGTCAATCCCAAAAGACTCATGATGGAGAGAAATATGTGCATCCAGAGAAAGAACTAGAAATAACTGAGTTTATATACAGGTGGAAGCAAAATACCTGATCTTTTTCCTTCCCTTGTTTGGTTTTATGTCCTCTTTACCATTTTTCATTCCATCTGATACAATCCATCTTTATAACCTGACTAATGTATAATGTGAAAGTATTTACAGATCTTATACTTGACTATATGCTGCCATGAGGGGGAGGGGAGGGAGGGGGACAAAATGTGAAACTCAAGGAATTGTGGAATTGAATCCGGTAAACTAAAAGGAAACAAACAAATTAATTAAAAAATTAAAAAAAAATAAATAAGAAAGAAAGAAAAAGACGGAGTCAAG
Organism: Petaurus breviceps papuanus; assembly: GCF_028583685.1. Lineage (NCBI taxonomy): Eukaryota > Metazoa > Chordata > Mammalia > Diprotodontia > Petauridae > Petaurus > Petaurus breviceps. Next base: position 54,880,246 of record NW_027186473.1, read on the forward strand.
CCATAACTAAATGTCCCACAGATCACATATCTATGACTAGAAGCAGCTAGGTGGTACATTGGTAGAACAATAGAAAGCTAGACTAGACTGGAGTTGGGAAGTTCTGAGTTCAAATTCAGTCTAAAACACTGTGTGACATGGGCAAGTGACTTACTTTGAAGCCCTTAGTTTCATAGTCTGAAAAAATGGGGAGGATACTAATAGAACCTACTTCCTTAGGTTGTTGGGGGGTGTGAGGAGAATGATATAGTTGAAAATCCCTTTGAAACTAATTTAAAGTGCTAAATAAATGTGAATTATCATTATCATCATCACTATCATCACCACCACCATTATTACAATTCATTCATTTATTCAGCCAACATCTTTTAAGCTCCTACTATGTTCAAATATAAAGTAGGTACTGACAACCAAGGATAAGAAAGCCTAGGACTTGAGCCTGCTGATTCCTAGCCCATTCTTTCCATTCCACACGTCTGACATGCACTCACTCCTCATCCTATATGACGTGATGAAATTTTCTTCTCTCAAAGACTGTTCGGGTGCCACTTCTTTCATGAAACTTTTCTTATTTAGTTCCTCAGTTAAAAGTGTTCTCAAATTTTCCTAGTACACTTTCTCGAGGAGTCAATCCCTGCTTGGAACCCAAGGCTAGATCTCATCCACTATCTTTCTACCCCACATATCTGGGTTCTAGAAGTCCTATGCTCAGGTTCTGCTTCTAACCCATATTGGGGGTATGACCTTAGGCAAGGCTCTTAATGGATCAGTATACCCAAGCAACATTCCAAGTCTTCACATTGTAAAATAGTTGCAAATCTATATCAGTAGGAGTTTCCTCATCTTAAGCTCAATACAGGCTGGACAAAATAAAACACATCTTGAATACCTGTCTCCCAGGGCTATTTTGAGGCTCCAATGAGATAAAAGGTTCCAACACTCTTTAAACTGGGAAATGCTAGCTAAATGTTGGTTATTGTTATTTTAAGCTTGCATCTACCCCATCCCTATCTTCCCATACACATGTGGGTATCTATGCCCTCTTGCATTCCAAGAGACTGAAAACTCCCAAAGCATCATGATGGCAGTTTTTCATTCTTGGGTCTCTAAGTCTAGCACACAGCCTTATACAATAAGTGCTTAATTAAAGTTTATTAACTTGAATTATAACACAATACTGCTACTAATCCATAAAAACTTCAGTTCACAAACTAGCTCAGATATGGCTTACCAGAAAACATTTTTGTAATGGGCCTGAATTCTGTATATAAAGCACTATATTTTGAATGAAATTTAAGCAAGGTTTTAGAACAAAAACTTTCAGAGAGTTTATAGTCTAAGGTGGCTATATTAACAGATTCAGAAGAATGCAAACAAGCGATAAAACAAGGGAACCAAAGCCTGTATAAAACCATAAACATATGGTTTTATAAAACCATAAAGGTGTTGATTTTTTTTATCAGATCCAAGAGATATAGACTACTCAGGCATTTATGTAACTGATCTGTCATGAGATTTCCTACTACAGGTATTATTATATGCTGATCCCCTTTTTCCATACTTATGAAGTTACACTTCTACCACTCCCTCTGAATATGGTCCCTTGGGGGTACTGATAAATTGAGTGTTCTTTCCTGTTTATCTTGAGCTTCATTTTGTTTCTAACAATCTACCTTATTCACATCTGACTTTCTAAGAATATTGCAGACTTAGTCCAAATCAATTAAATTTGACATTTAATCCAGTCTGAACTATGTTTCCAACACTAGGATCTACTACACACACACACACACACACACACACACACAGAGTTTTCTTATTGCCCTGTTTAGACAATATCAGCCCTAGAAACAGAAGTTCTCCCTAGCTGGATGAGGACAGGAGACAAGGGTTGACAGCCTTGGTCAGTTGGCAGAGCCACAACTATAAGATCAATGATGAAGTTTTGCCCTGGGGCACTGAAGTTTAGAGGTCACAGACAGAATTTATATGCCTTCAACATCTTAAAAACTACTAGTGTATGTACCTACTTTGCCCCATTCCAAACACACAAAATTATTCCAAAAGGTTGATTTTAGGAGAGTTTCATACTGCTTGGTGAGGCATGAAAATAGCCAGTTGCATTCCTATCAGCAGTCATTTGGTGGAAGTACCAGGGATAGCAGGTAAGGTAATCACTCTTCTTCAAGGCAAGGTCATCAAAGTGGCTCTTTTAGAAGTTTTGAGACTGAAAATTCCCCAACAATCTTCCCTTACTAAATGGGGATTATAGGAATTTTAAAAAAGAAAAAGTACATTGCCTGAGGCTGTATTTTCCCAGGGAAGTGAAAGCCATTTGGGTCTCAAGAATTCACTGCCTACAGCCAAGAGGTTGATCATTCATGCTAAATAGGAACTCTCCCAACCCAAAAAGTAAAAAAACCAAAAGGATGGGGGAAGAGGGGAGGAGGAGCAAGGGGAGGAGTTAGAGGTGGAGTGGGGGGGAAACAGTGCCTTTCTTGGGTCTATCTCTGGCAAGTATGTGTAGGCAAAAGTGAAAGTTACTACAACAGCTCAGATCCTAAACCTAACAAAGAAGAGTGGTTGACTGCATATCCTTTTAAGAACAACACTAGATCTCTCTCACATACCTTAATTCTATAAGGTTCTCAAGACAAAAGGATTTAAGATCTATAATTCCACAGTCCTTCTAGGTTGATTCTCCTTCAGGCCTCTGGAACATCTTCATGATAAATAGGTATCATTTTTAAAAATTGTCACAAATTAAACAGAATATTATCTTGGGCGGGTGGGGGTTTTATACAAAAAAATTTCAAAGGCTCATGTAGAATCTATAACTTCTAGATATAACTTTAATATGTAAGATTAACCAAGCTTCCAACTAGAAGCCTATTTGTCAGAAGACATCTTTATCTACACACAATGGACAATAAAGATTCTGAGATAACTTTCACTTTTATACTGCCTGGTAAAGCTAGCAGATTTAGATGTATCCTAATAGTTTCAAGAAATTCCGTTAAAACAAGTCTGTAAAAAATTATTTGCTCTTTTAAAACAGAAAACTGCCTTTATATTCACAATGGAAAAAAGTCATCCATTATAGGCCAAGTCTCATTCCACAAACCATGGGAACTCCTCTTCAGATCCTGATATAAAACTATTCATAATTTGGGCACAGACAGTCTCATGGAGCTTATGTTAACTGCTACTTTTTGAGTAAAACTGCTTCCACACTAAAAAAAAAAAGTCTCATTCTTAAAAAACAAAAATACAGTAAATGGCACATCTATCAACTAACTTTACAAATAAGGACTCACTTGTCTCTCTGATTAAAAGTTACTCTTGCTTACAAATCCTTACGTACATATTTCCAAGTTTCTCATTTGCTTCATGTAAAAGAAAAGCCAAAGCATTTTATTTAATAGTTCTCAAATGTTGTTTACAACTCTATTTTTATGTCATGGTACTGGAATGTATACAAACTATTCATGGGCCTATAAGAATCATTTGCAACTAATTCATAGTGAATGTTCCTGACATTAATATGCTCCTTACCAGTGCCCTTATTTTCATATTATATAAAGAAACAAAAGTACAATAAAATTTAGAATATCTGTAAGGGGGGAGGGAGGAGAGGGAACTAACTAGTTCAATAGTGAAAAGTTACCATTCTAGAACACTTTTTGAAAGTGAAGCTTAGATATATACTTAAGGATCATTTTACACAATAAACTTACAAAAATATTTTACCTCATTCAAAATACATATATGTTATATATGTACATAAATACACACATATGTATGTGTGCATGCTAATGTATTTTATATCATAACATTATATATAGTATGGCTTGGAGTTGGAAAGACCCAAGAGATTACCTACTCCATGTCCCTCATTTTACATGGAGAAAACTGACCAAAAGAAATATAATGATTATCAGTCACAGTTTATTATAGATCAACAGCTATAATGGATCTTAAAGACAATCTAGTTAAATCTCATTTTGTAAGAGACTCATAGAAGATAAGTATCTTGACCAAGGTCACACAACTAAGTCATAAGACTCAGAGGCAAGATTTTAATACAAGCTGTGGGACTCCAAAGAAAAATTTCTTTTAATTGTACCATTACAGTAAGTAGTAGGGCCATAATTTAAATTTAGATTTCTCTTTTCAAATCTTGTGATTTTCCATATGTTAGACAAAAGTTTTGATTTAGAAACTGAGAAAAAAAATAATTTCTTGAGTTTTTGAATTCAGGTAAAAAAATACTAAATTATGCTATATTACTTCCCTCTCCCCTACCCAAATATACTCAAAACATAATAAAAATTCACAGAGGAAGGGACTGGTTCATTGATTTTCTTAGCCAAAAATGATAACAGTATTTATTACCACAAACTATGCATTAGTAGTATTCAAATACCTTATAGTATACATTTTAAAAAAGAAACAAAGTTAAAGATTTAGGAGGAGAAAATCTTTTTTTTTTAAATCAGATTTCGCATAAAGTATAATAACACTAGTTCTAGTCACCTAACCTTTCTGAACCTCAGCTTCCTGACTGATAAAATGAGGGATAGTTATGATCTAGAGAGTTCTTTGCAGCTCAAAAAAACTTAAACTATAGAGATCAAACGTGGTAGTCAGACCAAACAATGAAAGAAAGGAAAAGAAAAGAAGGGGAAAGGAAATATTGTCATTATTATTATTTTAATATCCTGGCTACAAGAACTTAGATCTAATCTAAGGATTTAGTGTGATGCAGTGGGAAAAATACAAGATTTGAAGTCAAAGGACTTGGGTTTAAGTCTCAGCTTTGCAACTTAGTAATAACTAGATGACCCTGAAGCAAATTATTTAAATTGTCTTGAACTCAGGTGCTTCATCTGTAAAATGAAGCAATTAAACTAAACCTCTCAGGCCTTTTCCAACTCTATATCAACATGGACACTCCTTACATTTCCAGTTTTCTTCCAACTTACACTGCCCTACATACTCTTCAATAAAGTGAAACTGGTCTATTTGCTATTCCTCCAACAAGTTGACTGGACAATTTTACTGTTTGTCCTTCATGTAGGGTGTTCCTTTAAAACCCAGCTAAAATCCACCTTCTACAGGAAGCTTTTCCCAATTCCTCTCAATTCTAGTACATTCTTTCTGTTGATCATTTTCTATTTATCCTATACATAGCTTTTCAGTATATAGCTATCTACATGGAGTCTCTGTTAGATAGTGAGCTCCATGAGGGCAATGACTACCCTTTGGATTTCCTAGCATTTTGCCTTTCAGCACTTAGCACAGTGCCAGGCACATATTAAATAAATATTTAATAAGTGTTTACTGAACGAATGATCTATCAGTCTAATATATTCCTATCTATTAGGGTTTGACAGCATGTCTCATTTCAGATTAAGATTACAAAGAATATGGGGCAGCTAGGTGGAACAGTGAATAGAGAACTGGCCCTGGAGTCAGGGGGACCTGAGTTCAAACCCAGCCTCAGACACTTAACACTTGCTGGCCATGTGACCTTGGGCAAGTCACTTAACCCCAACTGCCCCTCAAAAAGCAAAAAAAAAAAAAAAAAGATTTCAAAGAATGGTTTTGTGAGTTAGAGTTGGGCTGAAAGGGACAAACTTGTCCTTACCAACTTTTTTCCTCCCTCCTACAAGTCAGATCCTACATAGAAGAGTCAGAGCTATAAGGGATTTTGAATAAAGGTCCTGGACAGGATGATTACGGAAACTGAAGTTTATGGCAGAAACAACAATGTCAAAATGTACCTTTAGGATTTTGATCTAGGAAACTTCCTTCATCTGGAGTTCAATAATACACCTTTTGAAAAGCAGCTATTAGTTGCATATTGGGCTTTAGTAGAGACCGAACAAACTGACTCTGGGTCATGAAGTGATATTATAGCCTGGAATCCTGATTATGACCAGGTAATGAGTACCCCAGCTTCTAGGAGAACTGGACATGAACAAGAGGTCAGCATAATTAAAGGAAAATGGTATATTCAAAATAGAGCTAAAACAGGCAAAAGCAGAGTTTCTGCTCTGCACTAATCTATAACAAACCTTGATACAGAGGGAAATGATACATTCCCTCAAACAAAGCAACAGCTGGTACAATCCTCAGTAAAATGGAATGACAAACATGATAGATTAACTGAAGAAGAGAAGAAATATGCATGGTTTATTGATAGGACAGCAAAATGTTTGGGCCATAAAAGCCATTGGCAAGTAGTAGCCTAGGCAGACTTTGGAAAGTACTGGGATAGGTGGAAGTAGTGAATATGCTGAACTTATGGCAGTACATTAAGCCATCAAAACAATACAAGGAGGGACAGTGTCATATATACACTGGTTCATGGGTGGTAGATAATGGGTTAGCAACATGGAAAAATCAAAATTGGGAAATTCATGGTAAACAAGTCTGGGGCAAAGAATTATGGGAAGATGCATAGGACATATCTTTGATTATTAATCTGTCAGTTTTTCATGTAGATGCTCATGTGGCCCTCACCATGCCAGAACATGAGTACAATGAACATACTGATTGACTAGCAAAGATTGCTACTCAACATATTGCCCCTATTCTGACACTAACTGATGATCCAATACTAGCAAAATGGGTCCATTCTGCTGGAAAGCTGGCCATTTAGGGGTCCAGGCCACACACCAGTGGACACAAGATTGAAGTATTAGTATCTCTCATTCATTGTTAAAAAAGATAGCAGAAGAATGTCATATATATATCAATTGGAAAAGGAATGAACTGTTCCTCAAGCAGAAACTGGGGAGATAGCGAGGGAAAAAGTTCCAGCCCAAATCTGGCAAACAGATTATACTGGTCCTCTACCTTAAGATAAAGGATGCAAATCTATATGTACTTGTGTTGACACCCTATTCAGGTGTACTACTGACTTGTCATTATAAGAATGTGACCCAGAAAAACACCTGTAAAACTCTAGATCTCATAAATCTATGTTATAGAACCCCAATGCAGATTCAAAGTGACAATGGTCACATTTCTTCATTTGAAATGAAGAGATATTGTATATTAAACAATACAGAATGGATATATTATATTCCATATTACCCACAAGCATCTGGGTTAATTGAAAGAATGAATGGATTATTGAAAGAACAGTTAAGGAAGTTAAGTTCTAATAATTTCTATCAACATTGAAAAGATAATTTGTTCACTGCTTTATGTAATTTGACTAGACCATTGGGAGGAAGTACACCTCTAGCCACACTGATGACCCCAAATCTGCAAATTAAAAAACAGCAGACACATAAGATCTCAAATATTGAATACTGGAGTGTGAGGCAAGATGTCTCAGCACCATACCCATGAACACCTGGTTCAGCAGGATATGATTTACATTGTTTAGAGGACTTTTGGTTGAAAAAATCTCTACTGGAATATGTATAAGAATCCCTAAAAATCATTTTGGACAGATATTACCTAAATCAGGATTAGCACTTATCCCAAGATTTTGAGCCCCATTCATTCGAAGGGGGAAAGATGGGGTGCTTGTGCCCAAGCCCCACCCTAATAATTTAGTCACAAGCTCTACCTTCACATTTGATCTTTGTCCTGATGATCATTCTTTCAATTAATCCAGATGCTTGTGGGTAATATGGAATATAATATATCCATTCTGTATTGTTTAATATACAATATCTCTTCATTTTAAATGAAGAAATGTGACCATTGTCACTTTGAATCTGCACTGGGGTTCTATAAGATAGAACCCCATCATATAAATGGGAATTAGTAAGCAGGATGTATACAGACTAATTCAAAGACTGATCTCTAAAGTCCCTTCTAGTTCTAAATCCTATGATTCTCAGACTATGAGCCTTAGGGACTATTTTGTTTCAGCTGGTATAGCTACTTCTTCTGCCCTCTACGCTGCCCAAGAGCCTCTCTTTTACCTTCCCTCCTCACTGCTACCTCCATTATAATCTGAAGCCAAAAATGCAAGCCAGGGACTGCTATTATGTTCAAAAAGTGAAACATTGTAAGTCAGGTAACAAGTATAGTCAACAATAATACACGCTTTATCTTGTCTTTAAGCAGCTACCATTTTATATTTTTATGCTTTTCTATAAGTTATACAGTATAGGCAGACAGAAAGAAAACCTGTGATCCAAAAGCTAATGTTTGTATATTGGTTATTTAGTATATGAAACACCAAAACTAAAAACCTTTTGGCATAAAAATAACCAACAAACTAGCATTTATCAAGCACCAACCATGAGTCAGGCATTTTGCTGAAAGTGAAGGATACAACAAAAATGAAACAGTCCTTTTCCTCAAAGAGCTTACACTCTAATGGAAGGAGTGAGGCAATAAAGGTATATGCAATGATATACATAATATATAAAAAAATGAATATAAAGTAGTTTTGAAAGAGAGTAGACTAGCAGTTGAGGGGTTCAAAAAAGGCTTTATATAAAAGATGGTTCTTGAGTTGGGTTCTGAACTAAACCAGGGATTTCAGGAAATGAAGGGGAAGAGGGAATGCATCCCATGAATGGGTGACAGTCAGGACAAAGGCACAGAGATAGGAAATGGAGAGTCATGTTTGCAGAATATCAAGAAGTCCACCATGGCTGGATCAGAGTGCAAAGATGACAGTAATGTGTAAGAAAAATAGAAATGTAGGAAGGTCCCAGGTCATAGATTAAATAGAGGAGTTTATCATTTATCCGAGAAGCAATAGGAAGCAACTAGAATTTATTGGGGGGAGGGGACGGAGAAAATAAGAAAGAGTTAAAGAGAAGTGCCATGATCAGCCCTGTGTTAAAGGTAAATCACCTTGGTCATTGTGTGAAGAATTGATTGGAGAAGAGAGAGCCTTGAGGGAGTAAGAGCAAATTAAAGACTACTGCAATAGCACAGGTGACTTGAGTCATTGCTGAGTTTCTTGAGAGAAAAGGACAAGAGTGAGAGATGTTGTAGAGATAGAAATAAGAGGATTTGGCAACCATTAGGTATATGCCGACAGAATGTGAGATGAATCAGAGGGAGGAGCCAAGGATGATACCAAGGTTTTGAACTTTGGTAACTAGAAATATAGTGATACACTCAACACTGATAAAGGAAGTAAGGGATTCAAAATTAATAGTTCTGTTTTAGACATGGTGAGTCTGAGATACCTGTAGAATATCTATTTGGAAATGTCCAATAATCAGTTGGTGATGGGGGACTGGAGTTTAGGTAAGAAACTGGCAGTGGTGGATATGTCAGTTTGCAAGTCATCTGTAAAAAGGTGGTAGGTAATTGAACCCAGAAGAGCTGATGAGGTCACTAAGTCAGAGAGCATAGAAAGAAAAAAAAAAGAGTTCATGCCCAGAATACCCACACTTGAAGTTCCAGTCAGTGTGAAATGGACAATAGAGTTAGAAATTCCCTGGTTAGCTCTCAAAAAAGTAAAAATACACCATGTAGATCAAAGACGCTGGTACTGGATCCTAAGCTCAAGTACTTCTGACATTCAAATATTTCAGAACCCTAAGCTTCTATGAGTTTTGGAATATTTCTAAAGTTCTGGGTCTGAAATTAGGCAGGAAGCTGATCACCAGGAATGGTTTGTGGGGCAGATATAGCCATCTGAGTATCTATAAATGGAAGACTCCCAATTCACAACAGCAGTAGAATGAGGAGAGTGGGGGCTGGAGTCAAACCACCTGAAAAGTCAGAGCTCTGCTACTTATCTTGTAGGAACTATGTACATTTGACTTCATTTCTCTGATCCTGAGACTCCTCAGTATAAAACAGAAACAACACTAATACAAGAAATCTCACTGGTTGAGCTTTTTAAATGTAAAGCTATACAAATGTAAGAGAGTATTACGTCACTTATTTGTCTTTCAAGAACTGCATTGTAGAAATTTTCTCTTTTGAATGACCTTTTCTATTAGGGGTTAATTTTTTTTTTGGAAGAGAATTATGAGCTACTTATAAACTAGAAACAACGGTATCTTGCCATTAAATTTGTGTTGTAGTATAATAGATCTAAAGAAAGAAACTATATTCAGAAAACTTATATTTATGATCTACATATTTGGAAAACTATACTTCAAATCAAAATTGCTCATTCAAAGAGTTCATGACTTCCAATGAGTCAAAAGGGAAAATCTGAGTTTTTCTTCTTCTAATGTAGAACATTTTACCTTTGTGGTCTTGCAGTAGTTCCCTGTTTCAGAGCTCAAAAGATTCATTACTTTGATGATCATTTATCAGAGACCCAAGTTCAATCTATAACACCCACTGAGACAGCAAATAATTCAGCCTCAGTGACTGTGTGTGTGAAAATGGGCAGTGCCCTAGATGAATGGCTTACCTCTCTCTGACATAGATTAGGTAATCATTCAAACTAACCACAGATCTCCAGACAAAGTCTGAGGAAAGACAGGTTCACTTTGGCTGACGTTTTTGTTCTAGCCTAGATTCTTTCTCCTAAATACTTTGAATGTCATCCAAGTAGTAGAACATTGAGTTAAAAACCAGATTGGGCAATATAATCATAAAGACTTTTACTGTGGCAACTGTGGAAAAAACAGATCAAACTAAATTACCCAACAAATAGTACACTGTTAAAGTGCTCTGACTTAATATCTTTTCTTTAGTCTCATTCATGAACCTTGGTTTTTATAGAGCATCTCCATGTGGAGGTCCTTTCCTACATAAAGCTGAGATTATTTGAAATAGAGTTCATATAGAGTCCAAATAGAATCCTTTCTTCTCTACTCTAAGTCCTGATCTCAACACCTTAACTTTTTAATTTCTTCACTGCCACTGTCAACATATTTAGATCAACATATTTTGAGTTATCAAATATATTTTGAGTTAATCACTAATTTTAATTTCCCATTTGCTGAGGATAAACTGAGAAGGATGTATGGTAACTATTATTCAGACATTGATTTCTCCATGTAATTAGCAATATACTTAATAGACACAGAAAAAACTTAGAATGATACAGATACTAATTAAAAGAATTATAGCACTTATTCCCTTGAGTTGTATCAATCATGTTCATTAACAGTTAGTTAAAAAAGAAATCATGGGAATATCACTACAAGTAAAAAGACTGATCCCCCTGAGGAAATGAAGGTAGCTAGGGCAAAAAAGATTTATGAATGGGGCAATGTGAACATCCTGGAACAAATAAGTGGAGATAGCAACTTCATTTGCTATTTCATAGAAAAATGTCCATTAAAATATTAAATGTCTACCATGTACAAGTTTTGGGGTTGTGTGTGTGTGTTTTAACTAAAGCTCTGTTCTGATACCTTATAATGGCAGTGACCCTTGATTTACACAGAACTAGAAAAGTTTTATGTATGCACCTGGCAACAGACATTTCCCTTTTGAGAAGCATCTCAAACAGACTCATTAGAATAGGTTGTCCAGCAAGTGATGAATTTAGCCAAAAAACACTTGGCAAAAGCAACTCATGAAGACTGTGACACAACAACTAAGACACGGAGTAGTTATAATCTGTAAGAACTGAGAAAGGACACACATTGTTGATATTATAACAAGAACAATAACATTTATATAGTACTTTAAGGTTTGCAAAGAGATTTATTAACAAACATCAACTTGTTTGATCCTCACAGTAACCCTGGGAGATAGGTGATATGATTATTGTCATTTTGCAGTTGCAGAAACTGAAGCAGACAGGGAGTAAATGACTTGTCAAGGATCACACAGCTAATAAGTGTCTATGGCAGGATTTTAATTCCGGGCTTTCTGGTACTGCATCAGCTGGGCAACCTTAATATCACTGATATTTTCAAGTACATTTAAATACATTGCACTATGCAATGGGTAATACAAGAAAAGAATGACTCGGTCTTTGCCCTCACAAAGTATACAATAAAAGAAATTAGACAAAAGGCACAACTGGAAATATCAGGGAGGAAGTGAAGATCATATCTGCACTGTTTTTGCTCTCTCTTTTCATTTCTCAATCTAATCCTGAAATTCCAAAGCCCAAATTCTAAGGATATCAACATCATTTCCTGCTACAGTGTAAAACTACTCCGGAAGCATCTCCTAAAGGACCTTTTTTCTCCTCCCACTCCATTCTACATAACATCTTTAATTTCTACTTTTCTACTTGCTTCTTCCTTACCACCTTGAAACACTTTTATTTTTTTTTATTTAAATACAGGAAAAACCCAAACAAGCTTTCAATGACCAAGCTGTCGGTTTACTAGTCAAAATGCCCTTTCTAAACACTTTCTCCTTTCTTTTCTGCCAAGCTGCTGGAACATCTGATCTGTGTCAGCTGCCTCAATGCCAATGTCTCCAATTCCTATGCATCCATTACTTTCTTAACCCTAGACAATCTGGCTTCTGCCCCACCATTGCACTGAAAAACACCCTTTCAAATATAGTTAGTGACTCTCATTAAAAAAATGATAATTTAGACCCACTTCATTTATTCAACTGTGTTTACCACAATAAAGCTTAAAAAAAAATCCTACAAACTATTGTATGCTGTCTCATCTGTGGCACTGATCACAACTTTAGCTCATATTTGGTTTGTCTTTAACATTATCCTCCAGTCTTGCTATTCTTTCATATTAATCTTCAGTTATGTCTTAGCTTCCATCTCTTATTCATATAATTTTAAAATCTCAGTTTACCAATAAATTAATTTTCTTCCTAATTACAATTAATTATTATGTTGCCAGAATTTTTATCTTAACTCTTGAGCTGATGTTGCTTTTTTTTAACCTTTTTTTTTCTTTTTGGAGAGCAATTGGGGTTAAGTGACCTGCCCAAGGTCATACGGCTGGTTTTGTGTTAAGTGTCTGAGGCCTCATTTGAACTCAGGTCCTCCTAACTCTAGGGCTGGTGCTCTATACACTGTACCACCTAACTGCCCCTGATGTTATTTTTAAAAATAGGAAACTGTTAATCCTCTATCTAAACTCCTTGAAATCCACTCAGCAAGTCGAGACTTCCTGGCAAACTATAACCAGCATTTTTTTCCTTATCTACTATGAAGTATAAGATGGAATCATCACTATATACGAATCTGAATACTTCTATTTCGTCAACTAGTTCCTCTTAGTCAGAATAAGGTCCAGAATTCCTCTTTTATCATTTCTACAAGAAATTATTGAGTAATTTCTAACAGTTTCCACTTTTACAGAGAGAGAACTGTTGAAGAGAGAATAGTTCAAGTCCCACATTATAACCATATCTACTGTTTGCTATCTATTTAGGGTACCTTCAGAAAGTTAATTTTATTTATTACATTCAATCTACAAAATATATTTAATGTCAGTTTGGGTATCAGAAAGAATACTTTACTTCTCACTAGTATTATCATTCAAAGGTTTTCCAGTACCTTATTTGAAATGACAAATTCTACAAAGAGAATATTCTCATGATACATGAAAAAAATATCAAAGGACTAAATAATATATATTCAAGAGACTTTCCAAAGACAGGTAGAATGATAGTTTAGAAAACCACAAGGGTTTTCTAGCTTATCCTTTCTCTCCACAACCTGCCTCTCCCCCAGAGATACCATCTTCCACTACTGCTTCTTGTTCCCTCCCTTTTATAAAAGCTACTGTGTCCCAAAGTATTTTAGAATGGAAACTTCCATACAAACTAACTGGTGTCTCCCTAGAACATCAAAGGTAGGAAGCCATTTAGATGCACCTCACCAAAATCTGTGACCTTTTTGATAAAATGTGACCTTCTTCCATATGCCTAGGTAATCCTGTTCCACAGACAGAGCCAAGGGCACAACCAAACTGGAAAGGAGTAAAAAGAATATGGCACAACCTGGGCATCATCTCTCTTACCTATTCTTATTGCAGACTTAAGATTATTGTACTCAAGGTATGGACTTTTGTATCCTGTCCCTTCTAGATTCCAGCTCTATGCTCATATTACTGATGACCATGATCTATGTCCATACCCTCAGTATTCATGTTATTTCATAATAAGTCTTAAGCCTTTCCTGAGTTAAAATATGTCTGAAATAAAGGCCTATTGTTTTGCATTAATGACAAGTCTAATTCTTCTGGGAAAAATCCCTTTAAGTCTAAAATAAGTGGTTGGTAAATTTCAGAGATGAGGGAATAGAAGTTACTTTGGGTAGTAACTGAATTGCTTGAATTCACTGAAATAAATATCAAAGAAGACAAAGGAACCTAATTTTTCATTTTACATTTTTCCTAAAATTCAGTTTGCTAAAAACAGTTTAAAAGATTACCATTACGTAAATCATAGCAGCAAAGACTATTAGAACTTGAAATGATCTTAAGTCATTTAGCCAAAAAAAAAAAATCATTTATAAAGAGGAAATTTAGATCAAACTACACACACACACACACACACACACACAAAATTTATATGATGTCACATGGTTTGTAGACCTTGGAAAGAGGAACAGATATACAGAAAAACAGTTAACACTTGGAAAAGCACCGCCAATATGAAGAAGTATCTATCCTTGTGACTAGATCCAATATTCTCACTCTATATTTTATATTTTTTTCAGTCTTCTACTTGCTTAACCTTTTCCCCTTCCATTTACTACTACTTTCCTAACAGGAATAGTGAGAACCAATGCTGTTATGAAGAAAATAATTTCCACACTATGTTTTTCTTTGTCACTATATTTTCTTTTTCTTTCTTTTAAACTTTTATTTAGTATTTTATTTTTCCTCAATTACACATAAAAACAATTTTAACATTCATTTTTAAAACTTTTGAGTTTCAAATTCTCTCCCTTCCTCCCTCCCCACCCCTCTCATTGAGAAGGCAAACAATCAGATATAGGTTATACATGTAGAGTCATGTAAAACATACATAATAGTCATGTTGTGACAGAAAACAAAGACACAAAAAAACCTCAAGAAAAATAAATGAAGCTTAACAAAATTATGTTTCAATCTATATTCAGACACCATCAGTTCTTTCTCTAGGGATAGATTGCATTTTTCATTGTAAATCCTTCAGAGATGTCTTGGATTATTGTATTGCTGAGAATAGCAAAGTCATTCACAATTAATTATTTTACAATACTGCTGTTATTTGTACACAATACATTTCACTTTGCATCAGTCCATGAAAGTCTTTCCAGGTTTTTCTGAGAGCTTCTTGCTCATCATTTCTTATATTATAATAGTATTCCATCATAATCATATACCACAACTTGTTCAGCCATTTTCCAATTGATGGGTTTCTCCTCAAGTTCTAATTCTTTGCCCCTAGAAAAGAGTTGCTATAAATATTTTTGTACATAAAGGTCCTTTTCCTTTTTGCTTGTTATATCCTTTGGGATACAGACCTAGTAGTGGTATTGCTAGATCAAAGAGTATTCATTGTTTCATAGCCTTTGGGGCATAATTCCAGACTGCTCTCCAAAAGGCTGAATTAGTTCACAGTTCCACCAACAGTGCATTAAAGTCTCATTTTTCCCACATCCCTTCCAACATTTGTCATTTACCTTTTATATCCCATTAGTCAATCTAACGGGTACATTAGTGCCTCAGAATTGTTTTAATTTGCATTTCTCTGGTCAATAGTGAGAGTATTTTTGCATATGGATATAAATAGCTTTGGTTATTTCATCTGAAAACTGATCCAATCCTTTATTATTTATCAATTGGGCAATGGCTCTTATTTTTATAAATCTGACTCAGTTCTCTATATTTGAGAAAAGAGGCCTTTATCAGAGAAACTTGTCTAAATTTTTTTCACAGTTACTACTGCTTATTGTATTTCCCTCTATCTTATTTCCTCCTACCCCCATTCATTCTATTCTCTCTCTCCTTTTACTCTATGGCTCCTCAAAAGCGTTTTGCTTCTCACTACCCTCTACCCCCAATCTGCCCTCCCTTTTATCACCTCCCCCCCTTCTCTCATGCCCTTCCCCTTCTATTTTCCTGTAAGGTAAGATAAGATTTCTATATCCAATGAAGTTTGTATGTTATTCTCTCTTTGACCCAATTCTGATAAGAGTAAGGTTCACTCACTCACTCTCACGTTCCCCCCGTTCCTCACCATTGTAAGGGGTTTTTCTTGCCTCTTTTATGTGATATAATTTATCACATTCTACCTCTACCTTTCACTTTCTCCCAGTACATTCCACTGTCATACCTTAAGTTTATTTTTTAGATGTCATCCCTTCATATTCAACTCATACCTGTGCCTTCTGTCAATATATATTCCTTCTGACTATCCTAATAATAAGAAAGGTTTTATGAGTTACAAATATCATCTTCCCATGTAGGAATGTAAACAGTTTAAAATGATTAAGTCTCTTATGATTTCCCTTTCCTGTTTAACTTTTTATGTTTCTCCTGAGTCTTGCATTTCAAGGACATCTTCTATTTAGCTCTGGTCTTTTCATTAAGAATGCCTGAAAGTCCTCTATCTCACTGAATATCCATTTTTTTCAACCCATGGTATTGTTGGGTAGGTGATTCTTGGTTGTAATGCTACCTCCTTTGCCCTCTAGAATGTCATATTCTAAGCCCTCCAATCTTTTAACGAAGAAGCTGCTAAATCTTGTATTATCCTGACTGTGGGTCCACCATACTTGAATTGTTTTTTTTTTTTTCCTGGCTGCTTACAATATTTTCACCTTGACCTGGGAACTCTGTAATTTGGCTACAATATTCCAGGAAGTTTTCATCTATGGATGTCTTTCAGGAAGTGATTGGTGGATTCTTTCTATTTCTATTTTTGCCCTCAGGTTGCAGAATGTCAGGGCAGTTTTCCCGAATAGTTTCTTGAAAAATGATGTCTAGGTTCTTTTTAAAAAATACTTTAAAAAAATCAGACAGTCCAAAAAATTTTAAATTGTTAGATTTATAATCTTATATATAATTTATAATTAGGTCTATTTACCAAGTCAGTTTTTTTTAAATGAGATATTTCACATTGTCTTTTATTTTTTTCATTCTGTTGGTTTTGTTTGATTGTTTCTTGAGTTCTCATAGAGTCATGAGCTTCTATTTGCTTCATCCTCACTTTTTTTTTTTTTGCTTTTTGGAGAGCAATTGGGATTAAATGACTTGACCAAGGTCACATAGCTAGTTTTTGTGTGAATTGTCTGAGGCTGGATTTGAACTCAGGTCCTCCTGACTCCAGGGCTGGTGCTCTTTTCACTGCGCCACCTAGGTGCCCCACATCCTCACTTTTAAGGGAATATTTTCTTCGGTGAGCTTTTGGACCTCTTTTTCCATTTGGCCAATTCTACTTTTTAAGGCTTTCTTCTCCTCATTGGCTTTTTGGACCTATTTTTACCATGTAGCCCATCTGCTTTTTAAGTGTTATTTTCTTCAGTATTTTTTTTTGGGGGGGGGCAGTATCCTTTGCCAAGCTGTTGACTAATTTTTCATGGTCTTTTTGCATCACTCTAATTTCTCTTTCCAATTTTCCCTCAACCTCTCTTACTTGATTTTTAAAATCCTTTATGAGCTCTTCTATTGCCTGAGACCAATTCACATTTTTCTTGGTAGTTTAGGATTTTTGACTTTGCTGTCTTCTTCTGAGTGTGTGTTTTGATCTTCCTTGTCACCATAGTAATTTTTCAATAGTCAAGAGTTTTTTCTTTTGTTTGCTCATTTTCCCCAGTTTATTAGTTGACTTTTAACCGTTTGTTAAAGTAGGCATCTGCTTCCTGGGTGGAGGGTGCACTGTCCCAAGTTTTGTGCAGTTGTTTTCAGAGATACTTCTATGGACTTGTAAGTTTTTAGTTCTTCCAAGGTGGTACGATCTAAGGAGAGGTGTTTACTACTCTCCTGGCCTATGCTCTGGTCTGTGAGCAACCACAAACACTCTTTTCTGCCCTGGAACTGTGAGTAGGATCCCCCCCATCTCCACTCCTGCCACAAGCTCTTCTATGCTAGTGCTTCTCACCCTGAGACTGACACCCAGCACAGCGACCAAATCCAAGTATGGGCAAAGCAACAAAGTCCTGCCTCCATGCTAGCAAGAAGACCCTTGTAATCTCCTTCTGAGCAATTGTTCAACCCCCTTACCATCTGTGGACTGAGAGCTCCAGAAGCAGCCACTGCCTCTGCTGATTCAGTCACTTCCAAGGTCTGTTTGTGGTTTGCTGGGGCTGAGACTGTGCTGGCACAGCTTGCGCTGGACTGTACTCCATTCTCACCCAAGTGTGACAGACCTTTCCTGATGACCTTCCAAGTTGTCTTTAGTGTCTGTGGACTGAGAATTCTGGAAATGCCACTGCTGCCAGTGATTCAGTTACCCTGAGGCCTGCTCCTGGTTGG
Source organism: Petaurus breviceps papuanus (assembly GCF_028583685.1). Taxonomy (NCBI): domain Eukaryota; kingdom Metazoa; phylum Chordata; class Mammalia; order Diprotodontia; family Petauridae; genus Petaurus; species Petaurus breviceps. The sequence continues at coordinate 54,898,548 of NW_027186473.1, forward strand.
TGGGGCCTGGACTGTGCTGGCATGACCTCCAGAAGACTGTGCTCTTCTCCCACCCTATCGCAACAGACCTTTCGGGTTGGCCTTCCAAGTTGTCTTGGGCTAGAAATTTATTTCTCAATCTTTTTATGGGTTCTGCTACTCTAGAATCTGATTGGAGTTATTTTTAAGGGTATTTGGAGGGGTTTGTAGTAGAGCTCAGGTGAGTTCCTGCCTTTATTCTGCCATCTTGCCTTGACCTCCTCTGTCACTACATTTTTCAAAAAGTACAAACAATAAAAACAGATCTAGGGAAAAACAACTTGGAGTAAATGACACTAGATGGTAATTAAGACTTTCATCAAATATAGATTTAGCACAACTCTGCCTCACTTAAATCTAATTTACACATAAGTCATCACCCCATAATGTCACTGGTGCTCTTCAAAAACAAAGAATGAACAACATTTGTAAAAAGCAAACTCCTAAACACCTATAACATACATTTTATTTCTAGCTTCTATAATAGTATGTACTATTGTATATATACACACACACACAGAGTACTATGTACTATAATGCAACATGATTCTAGCAGTTGTTCTTTATGGCAAAAAAGGATTTAAAAATGTATTTAAAATTATATACAGGGGTGGCTAGGTGGTGCAGTGAATAGAGCACCAGCCCTGGAGTCAGGAGGACCTAAGTTCAAATCTGGCCTCAGATACTTGATAATGCCATGTGACTTTGGGCAAGTCACTTAACCCCAATTGCCCTCCAAAAAAAAGGCAATAAAACAAAATTATATACATATATAAATATATATACATACACACACACACACACACACACACATATATATATATTTATGGGCAGCTACCGTGTTTCCCCGATAATAAGACCTATCCCGAAAATAAGCCCTCCCCTTACTGTGTAAGATTCCTCTAAAATAAGCCCTCCCCCGAAAATAAGCCCTATTGAGATTGCTACTGTAGTGAAGGTGATCCCCTGCGCTACACGCTACATTACGGTACCCTCTGTATGCACCGTCCCCCCCCAGATGAAACGCACGCCGTGCTCCAAGCTGCATCCAATCAGAGCTGCAGCAGTGAGCGCGTCATCCTGTTCTTCCCCAGTGATTTGCTTGCTGGCGCCATTGAGAGCAGTGCCGCGGAGGAGAGCTGAGGCAGGACAACATGAAAACCCGGTGTGTGAGCGGGAGTGAGGGGGCATGATGGAGGATAAAAAGGGCATGATGGAGGAAAAAAAGAAGAACTCTGGGGGCATGATGGAGTGAAAAGAAGGACTGATGGTCATAATTTTATTATTCTGTCTGTTTTGACCCCCAGACATGAGTACAAAAAGGAAGAGCTATACTGTTGAGTATAAGAAAGCAATTGTAGAGGAGTCACATGTCATTGCTGTCAATGTTCATTAAAATAAGCCCTCCCCTGAAAATAAGCTCTCTGGTGTTTTTCTGTCCAAAAAAAAAAATAATAAGACAGTGTCTTATTATCAGGGAAACATGGTAGGTGGTGCAGTGAATAGAGCATTAACCCTGGAGTCAAGAGGACTTGAGTTCAAATTCAGTCTCAGACACTTGACACACTAGCTGTGTGACCCTGGGTAAGTCACTTCACCCTAATTGCCTTGAAGGGGGAAACCCCTCAAAAAAAGTTATGGCATGAATATATTATATATTTCAATAGAAAAGCTGACTCTACATAGATTTTCAATTTCATGTACAATCTTCTCCTGTTCTATAACTTATATGAAAACTTATTTAGTAATTAAGAATTTTCTCTTTTTGAAAAAGTAAAAATACCATATGCTAGGAAATAAAGTAGGTGGTACAGTAGTAGATCAAGCATTGGACTTTAATTAAGAAAGACTTGAGTTTGAATCCTGCCTCTGAAAACTACTTAGATATATGACCTGGACAAGCTATAGAACATCTCTCAGCTTCAGTTTTCTCATCTGCAAAATAAGGATAATAATAATACCTACATCACAGACTTGTTGTGAGGAGCAAATGAGATAATATATATATATATATATATATATATATATATATATATATAAATACAACTTAATTCTCAAAGCATTTAGAAATGCTAGTTATTGTTATCATGACATTCTTTCTTCTACTAATTCTGTGTTTAAAACCAAGTTTAAAAAGACCCAAAGCTCCATTAACAATCATATTTTTAGAAAGTTAAGAAATATTTACCATTCCTATGAATAATGTGGCATGTGAACTTTTGGTACTTAGCAAAAAGAGGCAGGAAGAAACTCTGCTATCATTAAGATAAGGAGTAGAAATTATGAGAGACATAAACAACCAAGTGTGTTTAAGGTCTCCTTTTTCATGCATGTTGTTCCAATAGAAAATGCTCATATCATGTAGACGAATGAAGAAATTTCAAAGTGAAATTAAGATGTACTAGAATTCAACTCAGTTCCTTAAGCTTGCATTCTTTCACATAATCAAATGTCAATTATTTTTTCCCTTGATAGTCTCATTTTACACAGAAATGTCTTTCAGAAAATTATGGGACAGAATTTGGAAATTATGGGGACAGAATAACGAAAGAAACTTCAGAGAAAAAGCACACTCAATACCAGATATATATTTTTTAAAATGTACTTCTGAATTTAACCCTTGTAATTATGTTTAACCTACAAAACATAATCTGCCACAATTCTGATTAATCAACTGGAAGACCAATAGTTTTTCTTTTTTTTTTTTAAAGTAATTGGGGTTAAGTAACTTGTTCAAGGTTACATGGCCAGTTGTTTCTGGGTGTGGTGCTAAGTATCTGAGCCTGGTTCGATCCCCAGGTCATCCTGACACTAGGGCCGGTGCTCTTACTCGCTGTGCTACCTGGACACCCCAGTTTTTCATTTTTAAGAAAAAGCAGGCCTAACCCTAATTAAATCAAAGTCTAATTTGGGGAGTGAGGTGGTCCTCACACTTACAATTAAAAGGCAAAAGATCACAGATCCTTTACATAAGATTATAAATTATGGATAACTGTATAAGATGAGAAGCATTATAGGAACATTATGATATTCCCTGGTAAAAGGAGAATCTGCATCAAAGAAATCAAGGATCCATCAAATACTAAGAATCTTAGCATTAGATGGAGCTTTAGAGGTCATTGAAACCCAATGAAATTCCCTATAGGAATCTTTTGTTTAATATCCCTGATGGTTAGTCATACAATGTTTATATATACATCCAGTGACAGAAAAGCAACAAAAGCCAATCTAGGATAACTACAGTGACAAGAAATGTTTTTTTTTTTTAGGATAATTGGGGTAAGTGACTTGCCCAAGGTCACAAGGCTAGTTTTTGTGTTAAGTGTCTGAGGCCGAATTTGAACTCAGGTCCTCCTGACTCCAGGGCCAGTGCTCTATTCACTGCACCACCTAGCTTCCCCTAGAAATATTATTTTTATATTGAGTCAGCATCTACCTACATGTAACTTCCTCACATATGTCCTAAAACTCTGCTCTCTGAATCATAAAGAACAAATCAAACTCATTCCTCTCTATATGACAGCTCTTCAAGTATCTGAAGACAGCTATCATGTCTCCTTTCAGTCTTTTCTTCTCAAGTCTAAACATCCTAAGTTCCCTCAATCATTCTTTGTATGACAAGGTTTCTAGACCCTTTACCCTCCTCTGTATATATCCTAATATGTCAATGGCCCTCCTAAAATTTGATGTCCAGAATTGAACACAATTCTCCAGGTGTGGTCTAACCAGCACAAACTAGAGTGAATTATTTCCCACAATCCAACACACAATTTTCCACAATTCCCCATGATTTTACTGTCTTTTTTTTAGTATTCATATTACATTATTGGCCCATAATAAAGATTGCTACCAACTTAAAAAATTATCTAGATCTGTTTCTTTTTCTTTCTTTTTTTTTTTTAAAGCAATTGGGGTTAAGTAACATGCTCAAGTTACATGGCCAGTTATTCTGTGTGGGTGCCAAGTATCTGAGGCCAGAACTGAACCCAGGTCTCCCGACGCCAGGGCCAGTGCTCTTACTGCACCACCTGGCTGCCCCTAGATCTGTTTCTTATGAACTTTTTGCCTAGGCATATTTCTCTGTCCTATACTTGTACAAAAGTTTTAATTTAAATGCAGGTTACATTAACTTCTACTAAATTCTATATTGTTCTCAGATATTTCATCATGAATAGATCATTTTGAATTTTGATCCTACCAATATGTTTATTGTTTCTCCCAGCTTTGTGTCATGTATAGATCTTATCTGCCTTTTAATTTGATCTCATTTTTACATCTTCAATCAAGTTACTGATGTAGATATTGAACAGGGATAAGAAAAAAGTCCTGTGTCACTTCCATAAAAGAATTTTCTTCAGGTTGATACTGAGCAATTAAATCAATAACAATGCAGAGTTGTTGAATTCATTTCAAAGATCACTGAACCACAAAAAATTATTAAGAACTTGCTTTTTGCATTTTATTACATCTTGGTAAATCCATCTAGAAATGCCATCATTCAACCTGAATTTGACTATATTATTAATAAGAATATTACAGGAGATCTTCAAATCTTTTTCTGAAACCAAGATACACCATGTCTACAGTAATGTCCTAATGAATACAACAGTGATGCTATAAAATGAAAATATAAGATGTTAAAAAGGCCAAACTGAATTTTATTTTTATTAACTGGGTACCATGAAAGTTAATGTCAAAAGACAATATGGGAAGTAATGCAGTGAAATCTTTTTTGAGATCACAAATGATAATCTAAGTGTATTACCTCTACTTGACTTTGTAGCCTAGAAAAGAAAAAAAAATGAAGGCTAACAAACAAAATATACATGAGATTTAATACAACTTCCTTTTGTTGATCAGATATGAATTAGAGTTCTTAGGGTTAGAGTTAATGACATATTGTTTTAAAAGCAAAGGTAGATAGTCTTTTTCAACTTCCCAGTAAAATGTTACATAGATCACATTAGTTTTTAAAGTGACTTTGTCTATCTTTTACAAAAGCATAAAGTCATAAGACTGTAAGATTTAGAACTATAAGGAAGCCCTAAGGTGATTTAATACATCTTAAAATCCTCTGAAACCCATTCCGATATTTTGCAGATGAGAAAATCAAGGCTGAAAAAAGAGAAGTGACTTGCCCAAAGCCACATAGCTAGTAAATTGAAATGACCACATGAGAATGTCTGACCCTAAAACCAATGCTTTTTGAGTATTTAGAGACAAAAGACTTTCATTTTTGCCTTTTTATTTCCTTACCACATCACACAGTGGCTTGCACACAGTAAATGTTTGTTAAATCCAACCAGCTTTAATAGATGGCCCTTTAAATATGCATTGCTCCTTAAATGAGAAATAAAGCTTTGTGGTACTATCACATTCTGAATATACCTTGCTGAAGTGAGGGCAGAATATCTTAAATTTGAAGCAAAGATTTTAACTAGGATATTAGGATTTTGCTTACTTCTAGTTTAATGATTTTGGTAAGAGTTTAAATATGTAAGAAACAATACTAGTGAAATTAATCAAGAATTCTTTTTTTTTTAAGGATATGAATTAAATTTTATGAGACTTGCTTAATCCTTTCCAGGGCACGGGATAAGGAGGCAGAAGGCAGACAGAATAGAACTATTTTTTTTTTTACTTTAACTATATTACATTAGAATAAAATAGGATTTGTGAAATTCTTGGTAGCTACAGAAACCAATATAAATAGTAAAATATGTAAAGAGTAAAACAGATCATTTTTTTTATAGGTTGGGCCCAAACAGAATACCATAGTGACATAGCCTACTTTTAAAAATAGTGTTCTCTTACAAATCTTAAAGAGTACTGTCATTTCATCTCCCTCTTGGTAGTTGATTGATTACTCCTTTTCCTTATGTTCATTAATCTCATCACCTTATCTTTTATACCACTTCATTTTAGTAGGAAGGTAATAATAAAACCCTCATCCATTATCCTTTTACTCATCTAGTCAAGCGGAAATGGTTAATAACATGCTACAAATTGAACTTCAATCACCTCATTTTCTCCTTTGTCAAATGCACATTAAAATATATTCTAAAAGTGCAATTTGTTTTACTGGAAAATTTGTGTTATATTGCTACAGACAACTAAAATTAAGTGTTTCTCAGTTTGGTTATTAAATATATCCAACTGTTCTTTTATCTACAATACTAAAACATTAACTCATTTTATTAGGGTATAATAATACAAGAGCATTATCTCTCAGAATACAGAGACATCTAGAATACCTAATAGTAAGTGTTATACAATAGGTCATTTATCTTAAAAAAAAAAAGCCCATAAAAGTGTTCACGATCATTTATGAATGGGTACATTACTGCATATGAAACTGCCCTTTATTTTTAGAAAGTTAATTTGTTTACATTCAGCCTTATCTTCAAATGCAAGCCTTATTAGAGAAGACATCTATAACTGTCACACACAATAGGATTGTATTGGTGAGTATGACAGGTGGAAGGATGGACACAGAATAAGTGCACATACAATGATTTCAGGCCCTGAAACCACAATATATAAGTTATCTTTGGGAGAAAGAAGAATATTTGGGGCTTTATCAAACTATTATTCATAAAAAATTATGCTTTAAGTTTCTTGAATAAAATAGTTATGAATGACTGGAGAGGTACACAGTGAACACAGGTTAGCATTTGATGAAATCATAGACCTTTTTGCAAATGCCTATGTCCAGAGGGGAGAGAAAAATTCTCTGCTAACTTTGGTATAACTCATTTATTTGTCCACATATCATTCACTTGTTCCAAATAGATTGAGACTGCAATATGAGACCATAACAACTGATGAAAAACTGATGAAAAACCTAACCATATGCTTTAATTAGCTGAATAGAACTGGCCAAAATAATGTTAGCAATAACCAAATTTAACATCTAGTTTGCCCAAAAAGTGTGAGTCCTCAACTTAAGCAGAAAGTATTAAAAAAAAAGATTTTTTTCTAAATTCTCTTTTTTCCCCCTCATTTTTAAAGAAAGAATGGGACAACTAGATTATCTCTCCATAGATAACATTTATGGATGCCATAATCTAGTCATAATAAATCTACTGAATTTTATAGCACAATACTATACATATATATGGATTAACAGAGTTGAATAAAAGCAATATTCACCTATCAAATCTAGATAAGCTTTGCTCCTATTTACTTCAAGATCTTTTTTATAATGTCATCAGAATGTTCATGTTCAGTAAGCATATTTTGTGCAATTTCATATCTTTTGTACAATTGGAGAATCTTTTAAAAGTCACAACTTTTATGAATAGCAGATACATTTTAGCATGAATACTATTATATGACAAAGCAATGTTATATTCATGAATAAATTTTTTCTAACATGCATAAACTTTTTAAAAGTGACAATGACATAGTATATCATGAAGTCGTGGTTTGTTTTTAAAGAATTGCTCCACACTTATAAAAATGTCTTAATGATGTGACAAAGATATTTAATTCATTAGGTTTATGTTTTTAACCAAAAGGCAGAAAGCGAGAATGCAATGCCTAGTTATAATTGAAAGGCCAGCAAGTATTGAATAAATCTTTACAACAATTTTTACTTAAATCTCTAAACACATCCTTGTACAATATCAGATGTCACGACTTACAAGTAAATGAGTTCATCAATTTAATGAGGATTCAAACAAATCGGCTGCCTAATGAGAATTCTGGCTAATGTGGCAGGGTTCTGGTCCACTGCTGACAAAATCACTTTGATGAAACTGGGACAAACAGATGAATGTCCTGTTTCTTCTGGATATTATTATATCATATTAATTAGAAATAAGAGAATAAGCAGTTGTAATGTACAAAGTTAAAGCTTTTTTTTTTTTTAATGCTTCCAGGTTTTGCCAAGTGTTTATGCTTTTACTCATGATTTTTCATCTTCAACTCCTACTTCTATTACATCTCTGGCACCCTTTACATTCACATTGCCACCACTGTCATTGAGGCCTAGCCTGATATTGCTAAGAGTCTCCTAACTGGTCCTTTGCCTTTGATTTCACCTTTTTCCAGTTCATCATTATTTCTGCCAGAAGTAATCTTCCCAAAGTAGGTTTTCATTCATGTAATTATCATGCTCAAAAATCTTTAAAAACTTCTCCAGCTACAGAACAAAGTTTAAACTCATCTGCATAACATATATACCCTTCACAACATGATCCAATCTACTTTTATAGACCTATAGACTTATATCTCTCAATACTGCGCTACATATATTCTGTGTTGGTTTAATGCACCCTCACACATGCCCCACACTTTCCATCTCCACATCACTGCTTGTTCCAAGTGCTGAAAGACTTCATGATTAAGATCAAATGCTATCACTTTCATGAAGTTACTAAAGAAATTCTGGAGATAGCTGGGAACAATCCACAAAAACTAAGCAGGTAGTATCATACCGGACTGAAGGTGTTGTTCTTCCTTCATTTACAAAGAGGACCGATGACATCATGGGGTGATTTCTTAACTTGTGCATGAATTGGATTTAAGTAAGGCAGAATCACACAAAGTCATCAGCCTCACTCTTTATTCCAGAATCATTGGAGTGAGTGGCAAGACAAAAGACAGGACAACTGGTTATGGCCTGGGAAGCAGTGGATGACTTTGACATCTTTGATGCCAAGCTGTAAGGGCTCCACAGCACCTGCTTCAGCCGCCTTCATGGCCATTGGAACAAACTGCTCTCATCCACCATTCCACCAGGGAAAGTCTTCACATGCTTGGATAGATTTCCCCAAACTCACCAAAGGTTTTGAGGCCTGTCAGTTACCCTGAACTTCGCTTAGCTCTTATGAGATGATTTTACTGGTGTGTGACTACTGCACAATTCCTGAAGCCCCAGATGATGCCAACTATGCTGAATGTGAATTGTGTAAGAACTCTTTGCTCAAGTTCATATCTAGCTAGGCACCTACTTTCTTTTAATTCTACTCAGGCTTTGTATTGTTTACACTTTAAATATTACAGGAACTTCCTTGAGGAAAATTTCTGGTCTCCAGAGAAATCTCCATCTATGATCTCACATTTCCTCTCTATTTCATGCTCCCTACTCTGGCAACTTCACTATCCTCATCACCATTTGCCTCTTAATTCTGTACCTTCCCAAATTCAGGCTTTATTTCTGAATTCCTCTTTTCTAGTGTGCCCTGGTCAGAGAACCTTCAGCCTCAAAGAGTGGTGCAGGAAGAGAATGCTGGCTCTGGAACAGAGGTTAGACTCCTGCCTCAGTTACCTGACCTGCGAGACCTTGGTCAAGGCACTGCTTTGATCTTCGGCTTTTTCATCTATAAAATGACTCAATCAATGGCATCCAACTTAAACAGAAAAGGGGGTCATTAATTAATATATGAAAATCCTTGTGGGGCATAATGACCTAGTTTTAAAATGTGATATTATCTATTTTATTATTTATTCATTTATTTAGCTAAATATTTCCAAAGTACATTTTAATCTGGTTCAGGTCACATTCAGGATTACCAAGGGCTACATGTGATCTGCTGGTCTCTGTGTTGGACACTTCTGGACTATACGACCTTTCATGTCCCTTATAGCTTTAGATCTATTGTCCTATCATTAGATGGAGCATCTCTGGCTACTGGCTGAGGCCTCTGGCTGGCTGTGCTTCCAGAAAGGGTGCTAGAAGAGCTAGATGACCACATAATTATTGCCTCCCCTCAATTAGATATGATTTCTCCTTGCCTTTGAATTTCAACATTCTACAAAGACCCTTGAGACACTGGGAGAAAGTAAGGAAAGCCTGAATGGACATCTTGTAGTGAACTTATGGAACAACATTAGCAATAGATGCAAAGGATGGGCAGATTGTAATCACTCCTGGAAAGAAAGTCTGAATCCATGGGATTATAGATACATTTGACATTTGCATCCTATCAGTCTCTCTGTTTCTTTCTGTATTTGTTGCATTTATCAAATTTTATGTTACAATTAATATTTACCCCTTTATTTTCAAGATTATAAACTCCTTGAGCCAGGGATTGTATCCTATTCATTGTAGTACTTGGAACACAGTATAGGAAGCTAAGGGGGCACAATGGTTAGAGGTCTGAAGTCAGGAAGACTTGAGTTCAAATACACTTACTAGCTATATGACCTTGGGCAAATCACTTAACCTGTTTGCTTCAGTTTCCTCAATTACAAAATGGGGATAATAACAGCAACTCCTTTGTAGGATTATCATGAAGGTAAAATGAGATAATATTTGCAAAGTGCTTAACCCAGTATCTGCTACATACAGTGGCTTGTCCTTTGTTCTCAAAGAGGACCATTATATCAGGAAGATGATGCCATGACTTGCAAAGTGAATTGGATTTAAGTGAGAGAGGGCTGTGGAAGGTCACCAGCCTCGCTTTCTTCTCCAGAGCCACCAGGCTCCAGTGGCCAGATACAGATGAGGACAATTGGAGATGCCCACCTGCCACATACTAGGTATTATAGAAATGTTTATTCCCCCCTCCACTAAAACACACAAAGAAGCGTGTAAAATATTTGCTGAATTGAATAGTCACCCTTTTCCATCACAATATTACTCATAAACCTGTTTTTATCATTAAACCTCAAACCAAAATACAAAAAAATAATCTAATAAGATTCCTTTAGAAACAGTTGTTGGGTGTTTTGAAGTGCTAAACATGTCCATATCTAATCATTGATATGTAATAATGTTCATATTTTTTTTAAAAGGCTGCTCAAAGTTTATTAGTTTCAGTTGAGTACAAAGTAAACAGGTTACTGAGGCTGCTGAAAAGCACATAGGTGATTCATATAAAAAAACAATAGCAGTGTGGTTTCTTTTACTTGTTTTTTGGTGTTTTGCTTGTTTTCCTTAAAAAAAAAAAAAACATACCCCACAACTACTTCCTACACTTATGCAGCCTATCTATTCTAAAGGAATAGGTGGGAGAAGGAAGGGAGGGGAGGGGAGGGGGAAATGGGCTCTGATGCCTAGCACACTTCAGAAGCAGGGGAGCAGCAGGGAGGGTGCTGCTGCTCATGCAGAAGGCCCAGTGCTGGTCTTGCTGGGCTCACTGACATACCGCTTCCTCATGGCCTCCTGAGCCAGGTCACAGGTGATCGTGCCATGAGCAACCTGGAAAGTTCCTGAGTGCTCTGGGGATTCCAATACAGTTGTCATGAACGGATGACTTGACTTGTCAAAGAAGAAGCTTGCCCACCAGTGGCTTGGGTCTGATTTGGGAAGACCAGGATGGTGGGGGATCACTTCCCCAGAGTACTCAGCACCTCCACAGGAGCTATTGCTGGAGGTGGAACCCAGACGCCTTCGGTAGTAGTCATGGGTTGCCACAAGTGAACCGCTGGATGGGATTGCTGCCATATTGCTTGTTCTTCTTATGATGATGTAAACCTTAGTGGTGGCTCCCTAGCAGCCCCTGTCAGGCAGTGGGCTGCAGCGGACGATCACCGGTGACCTGGCTCAGGAGAAGGGGGCGCTAGGCCACAGAGCCCATTTATAAAGGAGATCATGGGAGGATACTCCACGGCAACGAAAATGCGAGAGTTCTTTGGGTTTCGTTCATATTTTCTAAGATGTTTAATGTCAAAGGAGGCTTTATAAAGTAACAAAATTATCATAAAATTAAATGATTTAATGAATGGGTCCTATACTCACCAATCATGGAAATATTGCTATAGCACTATGCTCACAAATAATAATGCTGCAACCTGAAATTAAAAATATTTATACCCTTTAACTATCATGGGTGCTTCACTGTTAGAAACATAGCGTTACAAAATAATTTTATAGCTAATATGTAATTCTTTAGTTTACAAAGCATTTTATATTTATTATCTCATTTGATATGCATAACAGATTATAAATGAAAAGGAGTAAGGAAAAATTATAACGATCATTTTAGGAACACACTAAGGATTCTAGTTTGGGCCAAGGAGAGAACTAGGAGTTAAGCTCTGACCTTCTATAGAGAAGGCTCAAATGAATATGTTGTCCTATTTCATATAGTGGGATTGGAAAGTCAAAGTCAAATGATTTGGTATTCCAGAATGAGAGATAATGCAAACATTAAAGATAATGGAGAAATTACCATAAATTAGGACTGCTGAAACCATCTATAAAAAAGGATTTTGTCAGCCTTCGTAAATAACTACACTCACATTATTTAAAATTTCAGAACATTACTGTATGTCTACAAATGAAGCCAAAGAATCCTAAAACACTGCCATATATTTCAGAAATAGCCATTCAACATTCTATATATTTTTAATACTTACCATATAAAATTCTCCTCACCTTTGCTATTGAACACCATGAAAAACTTGTCTTTAGCAAATGGCCTGAACTTCCCCCAGTATTCTATTCTCAGTCCATAGAATCAATGTGTTTTCTGCCTGGACCATTACCCTGAAATGTCTTTTGTCAAGCTCCTCAGAATACTCACTACCAAACACAAATATCTCTTTTCAAGTTTCCAGGGTTTTCATGCTGTTGACTAAACACTCCTAACAGGACAATCTCTTATTCCTTGGTTCTTTAGAAAGCAGGCTTTCTTGGTTCTCCTCTCTAATCATTCTGCTGTCTCCTTCACAGGTCCTTCATCTTCTTGATCCATGGAGTATGGGTATTTAAAGATTTACAAGTTTTTTTCTTCTTTCTGTTTTCATTCAGCTTCCTAGCTTCAACCACTTCAAAGCAATCGAAACACAAACCTTCATCTCCGTTCCTGACTGATCTTCACAGCTTTAGATCTACAGACTTACCTGGAGGTCCCACTAGCTCCTTGAGCTCAAAATGTTCAGAAGATAAGCTTGCTTTCTTTCTTTCCCACTAAATCTATCTTTAATTTTGATATCTTTTTTCCTATGGCAACATTAATTACCCATTTCTATATTCTATACTATATTATCCTGAACTCTTCTTCCTAATCTCCCATGGAATCACCTTACCAAGTCCTGTTGATTCTACTTCTACAACTCTTCCATGAGTCCAATCTTTCTATTCCAGGTCTCTACTATCAGTCCTCATTATTATAAGCCCAGACTAATGTGACACTTTTGCCCCTTCTCTCTCATAATCTATTCCCATTCCAATCTTTCATATGGCTGCCAGAACAATATTTCTTACAAGTAACTTTAGCTGTGTCACTTCTTCCCTCAACAATCTTCAGTTTCAAGTTCAAACTCAATTTCTTGGCAAGGCCCTTTATGATCTGGAGCCAATCCTATCACTCCAGCAAACTTCTAAAAATTCTAAATGCCAGGAAAAAAAAAACTTAACTATTCTCTGACCAACAAATATTATGATTTCAATACATCTATATATTTGCTCCAAAATTTTACTGTTCATGTCCAGAATTGCTGCCCCTTCTAATATCTTTATCAACTGAATACCTACTAATTCTTTAAAGTTAAAAACAAATGTCACTTTCTTTTTTGTTTGTTTAATTTCTTTATTTTTACTTTTCAACATTCATTTCCACAAGTTTTTGAGCTACAAATTTTCTCCCTGTGTTTCCCCTACCACCCACCCCAAAATAGTGATTCTACTAAATACCCCTTCCCCCAATCTGCCCTCTCTTATATCCTCCCCCACTCCCTCTGACTTTCTAGAAGGGCAAGATGGATTTCTATACTCAAGTGCCTATATATCTTATTTCGCAGTTGAATGTAAAAAAAAAAGAATAATAAAATATATATTTTTAACATTTGATTTTAAAACTTTGATTTCTGGATTCTTTCCCTTCTTCCCTTGTCACCCACCCCTACTGGGAGGAAAAACAATTCAATATAGGTTACACATGTGTAGTTATGCAAAATATTTCCATAGTCGACATATTGTGGAAGAATGACTATATTACTATCCATCCTATCCCACCCCCCACTTATTTTTTTTCTCCTTTGACCCTGTCCCTTTTCAAAAGTGTGTGCCTCTAACTACCCTAGCCCCCACTCTGAGCTCCCTTCTATTATTCCCCCTCTTATCCCCTTCCCCTCTACTTTCCTGTAGGGTAAGATGCCCAATTTGGTGTTCACACTATTCCCTCCTTAAGGCAAATTCAGTGAGAGTAAGATTGATCCATTCCCCTTTTATCTTCCAGTTCTTCCCCTCCATTGTAATAGTTTTCTCTCACCTCTTTTATATGAGGTGATTTGCCCTATTCTATCTCTCCCTATTTCCTCTCATTATATTCCTCTCTCACCTCTTAATTTTATTTTTTTAGATATCATCCCTTCCTGTTCAACTGATCCTGTGCCCTTTATGTGTACCTGTACACATATACACACACAATCACATATGTATTCATATGCACATATACCCTCCTATATAGACATATATATATATATATATATAAATATATATATAAATATAAATTTATATTCCTTCAACAATCATAATGCTGAGGAAAATTTCATAAGTTACATTTATTATTTTTCCATGAAGGAATGAAAATAGTTCAACTTTAATAAGTTCCTTATGATTTCTTTCCCTGTTTATCTTCTCATGTTTCTCTTGGTTCTTGTATTTGAAAGTCAAATTTTCTTTTCAAATCTGGTTTTTTTTATCAACAATGCTTAAAAGTCCTCTATTTCATTGAATGCTCATATTTTCCCCTGAAACATTATACTCAGTTTTGCTGGGTAGGTGATTCTTGGTTTTAATCCTAGCTCCTTTGACCTCTAGAATATTATTTTCCAAGCCCTTTAATCCCTTAATGTAGAAGCTGCTAGATCTTGTATTATCCTGATTGTGTTTACACAATATTCAAATTGTTTCTTCTTGGTTACTTGTAATATTTTCTCCTTGATCTGGGAACTCTGGAATTTGGCTATAGTATTCCTAGGAGTTTTCTTTTTGGGATCTTTTTCAAGAGGTGATTGGTGAATTCTTTTGATTTCTATTTTGCCCTCTGGTTCTAAAATATCAGGGAAATTTTCCTTGAGAATTTCTTGAAGGATGAATTCTAGGTTCTTTTTTTGATCATGGCTTTCA
Organism: Petaurus breviceps papuanus; assembly: GCF_028583685.1. NCBI lineage: Eukaryota > Metazoa > Chordata > Mammalia > Diprotodontia > Petauridae > Petaurus > Petaurus breviceps. The sequence goes on from NW_027186473.1 coordinate 54,913,591, forward strand.
GGTAGTGAAATAATTTTTAAATGATCTCTCCTGGATCTATTTTCCAGGTCAGTGGTTTTTCCAATGAGATATTTCACATTGCCTACTATTTTCATCATTTGTTTGGATCTGTTTTATAGTATCTTGGTTTCTCATAAAGTCATTAGCTTCCATTTGCTCCCATCTAATTTTAAAGGAATTATTCTCTTCAGTGAGTTTTTGAAATTCTCTTTCTATGTGGCAAATTTGGCTTTTTAAGGCATTCTTCTTCTCCTCATTGGTTTTTTGAGCTTCTTTTGCCATTTGAGTTAATCTATTTTTTAAGGTGTTATTTTCTTCAGTCAGGTTGTTGACTCTCTTTTCATGATTTTCTTGCATCATTCTCATTTCTCTTCCCAATTTTTCCTCTACTTCTCTTATTTGATTTTCAGAATCTTTCTTGAGCTCCTCCATGGCCTGTAACCAATTCATATTTTTCTTGGAAGCTTTTGTTGCAGGAGTTCTGACTTCATTGTCTTCCTCCCATTCCATACTTTGGTCCTTTTTGTCCCCAAAAAAGGAATCTAAAGTTGGATTGCTGTGCTTGCTTTGCTTCCTTTGTTTGCTCATGTTGCCACTCAATTACTTGACTTTTGAGCTCTTTGCCACAGTAGAACTCTGCTTCCAGAGGGGAGAGCTTTGTCCCAAATCACTGGGGTTTTCACATTTGTTGGAGTTATCAGGAGGGCACTATCTCTGCAGCCCCAACAAACTCTGTCTCAGTAGTCACACACCTCAGGACCATTAACCAAGATCACAATCCAGATCCAGGCAGGTTAAAGCAAGAGTGATTACTCTCTGAATGTTTGCTTGGCCCCACTATGATCTGCAGGCCAGGAGCTCTGAAGCAGCCACATGGAGGTGGCTGCAGGACTACCGCACCTCTGCCACTTCTAGCTCTGGACCTTCTCCTCCATCCCCCCTCCCCCCCCCAGGTTCCAACAGAGTTCTATACTTTTTTCTTTGGCATTTATGGGTTGATAATTCTGGAAACCACCACTGCTGCTAGTGATCCATTCTCCTGAAGTCCTCTGCATCTGTTGGTCATGGTCGCCCTGGGGCTAAAACCATGGGCTCACGTGGGACTACTCTCATCTCCCAGTGCTGCAATGCCCTCTTCCTCCCAGTCTGCCAGACTGCCTTCAGTGGGAGATCTGTTTCTCTCTGTCACTTTGTGGATTATGTAGCTCTAAAATTTGTTTAGAGTTGTATTTTATAGGTATTTGAGGTGGTTGTAGAGGGAGGTCACAGAATTTCCTGCCTCTACTCTGCCATCTTGGCTCTGCCCAAATGTTACTTTCTATGGTGTCTCTTTGGATATTACTGTTAGTGTAAACCTTCCTCCTGGTATCTGACACAACATTTTATTTTACAACTCTCTAATACTGCCATAATATTGTGTGTTATACCTATGTAAGTTTGTGGCATTTTCCCATTCCTCCAGCACGGTAAGACCCATAAGAGTAAGGATTAATTCTTATCTAAATATTTTATCTCCCCAATGCAAAGAACAGTGCTCTAGCAGATGCCTTAATATCTACTGATTCTTAATCTTCAAGAAGATATTATTATTAAGAAGATATAATTCTAATAGCAAAATGTAAATTTCAGTATTTATCCACTAAAAATTACAAAATGTTATCAATTATGTTGACTTACAAAATCAGGTGATTAGGTAAACTTACTGTCTCCTTTCCCTTTTACATTTCCCTTACCCCCTCTCTCATCTCTTCGCTGACCAGATCCCATGGGGTACCAGAGTAGGAAGAACAACCTGCCTACTTATTCCACTTGGATAAGCTAGTACTCAAAAAATTTTACATTTCTGGGGAAATGGGAGACCATCAGATCTTACAATCTTCCTTTATCTATACTTTCTGGAATCCAGAGTTCTCTGCATATGGACTGCTGATGGACCCTAAGTACTTATATACCTCACAACTTTGTTGCTGACTCCTAAGGACCCTTCTTCAAGGGTTCTCTCACAGAAATACAGTGTGAGGTCCTTGGGGGCAGTTCTCACTTTTTCTATTAGTATCACAAACAATTAACATAGTGCTCGAAACACAATTACTTAATAAAGACTTTTTTATCCATTCATTCTCAATGAACAAAACCAAAATGTTGTTAGTCTAGGCATATCAGATTTTTTTTAAATAACACAAGATTTTTAAAAATACATATTTTTCTAAGTCAAACTATAACTGTTTTCTTGAGTAGTGTACCGTGGAACATATCTTTTTTTTTTTTTAAGCAAAGACGATGATGCCAAGTCATGTCTCAATATTTTAAAAAATTACATGCATGGCCATTAAAATCGGGGGGGGGGTGTTTCTTTGACCTTTGAAAATAAGTTTTTAACTGATATATTCTATTTCTCATATCACTATGTATACTACTTAGCCCTTCCCAGAAAGTAATCCCATATGACAGATATTGTTTTGTACAGAAGGGAAAAAAAGTCAGGAGAATTAATCAATACATTAAGAAAGGTTAAAACCATGTGTTAACACCTGTGGGGTAGATTGGTATTATCTTCTTATATCTCTCTAAGTCTTCCTTGACCTTCACAATTTTGTTACAGTAACTTTCAATTTTTTCCTGTGTCATTGTTCTTTCCATTTACATTGTTATAGTCACTATCAATATTGTTTTCTTGAGTCTACTCACTTTACTCTACTTACAGCCCAGTAATATTCCATTACCATCTATCGAAATTTATTGAGTCATTCCTCAACTGACAGGAATCTATTTTAAAATTCTCAATTATCACAAAAAGTGCTATTATAAATATTTTGGGATATACAGAAGATTTCTTTTTCTCAATAACTTCCTTAGGATATCATTAATGGAGTCTCTAGTTCAAGTGTAACTGGTTTACATAATTTCAATTTCCATTACAAAATGGTTGTACCATTTTATAGTCCCCAAACAATGCATTTAGTGTGTCAAGACTCTTACAACCTGTCCAAGAGTGACTTCCCATTTTTGTCATTTTTGCCAATTTGTAGGGTATGAGGTGAAATCTCAGGGTTGCTTGGATTTGCATTTTCTCTTATTATTACTGATTTGGAGCAATTTTTCACATGGTTTTGAATATTTGCAGTCCATCTAAGAACTGTTAGTTCAAAGCCTTTGATCATTTATCTAATGGGAAATGGTTATTTGTCAGATATATACTTTTATATGTTTGTATATATGTATAAATTGTCCATATATCTGGGATATGAAAATCAGTATCCAATTTCTCTGATATGAACATTTTTCCCACTCAACCTTTCTTTATGCAAGAAGGATTAATGTTGTCTACACAGTTTTTCAGGGTCATATATTTAAAATTGTCTATTTTATCTTTTATAACCGCATCTATCTCGTTTAGTTAAGAATATATCTCCTACTTAAAGCTGCAAGGGGTAGATTCTACTCTATTCCCTCCACCTGTCTTTGAAATAGGGTTTTGATTTCAAGTTATGATTTTTTTTCCTTCTGCTGAAAACACAGTTTTATGTTGCCTCTATTTAAAAAAATTTTTTTAAGGTAGCCTGGTTCCCACTAGCTCTCTTCTCACCTTGATCCTCTCTTCTTGTTTATCACCCCTTTTCCTTCAGAGTATTGTTCAATAATTACTTTTTCTCTCCTGCCTTTATCAGGCTATATATTTATTTCCCCTCATTCTTTTTTCCTCTCAGTCAAGTAGATTTCCCCATTGTCTTCTTTTTCAGCTAGTTCTGTTAGTTTTTTAATTTAATCTTTTATTCCTTTGATAAAGGATTTTCTCACTCTCTTTATTATCCACATTCTCTTTCTGTTTTCTATAAACTATCATTCTCTGTATTATTAACTCTTCCCTTTATCCCTTTCTGCCACTATTTTGTAGGACTCATCCAATGGATTTGCAAGGAGTGTCACTTAGCTTTGTCCAGTTCACTGCTTTTTGGAACACATTATAACATTGCTTCCTCCTCTTTTTTTTTTTTTTTTGCTTTTTTTTGGGGGGGAAAGGGGGAAGGCTGGGCAATTGACTTGTCCAAGGTCACACAGCTAGTAAGTGTTAAGTAAGTGTATGTGATAAATACAGAGAAGTCTGAGGCCACATTTGAACTCAGGTCTTCCTGACTCCACGATCCGTGCTCTATTCACTGCACCACCTAACTACCCCAGCTTCCTCCTCTTTCTAACAGGTGCAGAACAGTCTCTGGTTATTCGAATGTTCTTTGCTTCATATTTACAGGTCTTTCTCCTGATCACTTGCAAAACTAGTTGTTTGTGAACTGAATTGTTAAATTTAACCACTATGTCTCTTGGAATTTGCAGCCTCAGATTTTCTGTGGATTCTTTCAACTGGAATTTTTTTTTCTATGTTCAAAAGTTCTGGCAGTTTTCTTCTATTACTTCCTTCATTGTGGTGTGGAGATTTTTGTCATGTCCTTCTGGGAGATCCTTAGGTTACCTCTCTGCATCTTGTCTTCAATATCAGTATGTTTTGTTGCATAATATGCATGTTTTCTTTTAATGTTACTGTTTTGCTTACTCCTTCTAGATTATCCTTCATTTCTGTGCATTTTCACTCTACTGTTTGATCATTTATCTGTTCTCTCTTTTGTTTCTTTGGTTAAGCTTGCCATTACAGATTGAAGTTTTTCTATTTTGTTCATTACTTCTGCTGTGCAGGACATACATTCTGCTCTCATAATTCTCATATATAGTCTATTTTAAACATCAATAATATTTTTTTACTCTTGGTTGATATTTTACCTAATTTGTCTTGGGTTTTGACCATTACATCTCCTTACATCTCCTCAATTATCCTGGGATCTCTAATCTCCAACAGCTAATGACTCTTTTTCATTATAAGTAACATAAAAACTGATAGCACTTGCTACATAGTGTTTGCCTTTTGAAACCAATCTTTTGTGACTTCATGTACATTTTCATGAGGTTACTCATAATTTTCAACCTTCCATGAATCCTACACAATTCAACCCACTTAAATTCATTAAATACTGCTTTAATCATGTTACTTTCTTGCTAAAAAATCTCTAAGATTTACTTTACTTCTGGCAGCCTGTTTAATGCTTCTGTTCTATAGAAGTTATAGTACTATTACTAGTGTTAAATGAGAATCATGTACAATCACGTACATTTACTTAAAGGAAAAACCAGAAGAAGAGTCTAAAGTTGGAAAGGATGTCGGATCACGTATTTCAATCCCCTCATTTACACAAAGGAAACTGAGACTAGATAAATAAAACACTTGCAGGAGATCATCCACTATATAGCAGATCCATTATATGAATCTGACTCTTCACATTCCCCATTTTTATTAATTTATAAGCAAGGACAGTAATATTCCTTTAAGACAAGGATTTCTGTCTGCATGAAATAGCACAGTACCTTCTTTGCAGTGTGTGTGTGTGTGTGTGTGTGTGTGTGTGTGCGCGTGCACGCGGGGGGGGGGGGGGGTTTATTTTTAAAGAAGTCAAAAACCTATCAGAATATCCAGAACCTTGGGGAAAGGGCATTATCTATCAACCACCAGGACTTTCCCCGGTGTTCTTCAATTAATACAATGACCAGCACCATTTTCATCTACATTCATTCCATCTACTTTCCTCAAATTAAGGAGACTAAACATACATACTGATACTCAGTTCTTTCATCTATTTCATTCCCAGAGTCCAGTCCCCCTATTCCACCTACTCTACAAATGGGTCATACAATTCATCTTGCTATTATAAACAAGTTTTTCACTTCTAGGTTCATGAACTACCTTTATCTAATCACAACTTTTTTTTAATCATTATATCATTCCCTATGTCTTACCACTCCAATATGCTTCTTTGTCCTTACTGTGACTTCAAATCCCTCTATCTTCAGTTATTTCCTAGGTTATCACCTCTGCATTAACTATCTTCCCTTTGATTCTACTTTTGCAACATCTCTCATACATGCCTCTTCCTCTCCTATAACATTGCAACTGCCCTGTTGCAGTCCCTTGCCACCTCTTACCTATACTGCCAACACCTTTCTGGTTGGTTTTTCTACCTCAAGCCTTTACTCTCTCTAATCTGTCCTCCACTTAACTGTCATATTAATCTTCCTAAATTTCAGTTCTGAACATTTCACACACCACCACTACCCACTCTGTCCATATATTCCAGTGGTTCACTATCACTTTCAATATCAAATATTGAATTTTCTGTTATTTAAATCCCTTCACAATTTGGACCCTTCCTACATTTCTGGTGTTCTTACATTTAGCATCACTCACTCCTACTCTGATCTACTTGCTATTCCACACACATAAAACTCAATCTACCATTTCCATGCTTTTATAGGCTATGCCTCTCTGCCTAGATTTCTCTCTATCCTCATTCCAACTTGTAGTTTCCCTTTTTTTTTCAAGAATCATCTCAAGACTAGGGGTGAAATCAAGATGGTGGAGAATAGGCAGCAACTCAGTTGAACTCTCCTAAAATACTCTTCCAAACAACTTTAAAATAATATCACAAATCTAATTTTGGAGCAAGAAAGCAAACAAAAATTTGGGGTGAGACATTTTTTTCCAGCCTAAAACAACAAGAAGACAGTGAGAGAGGTCTGTTACACAAGGGAGAGGACCAGCCCAGAGCAAGGCAATACCAGCAATGAGTTTGGAGGTGGTTGCCACAGAAAGAGCAGCAGCTTTAGGAGCTCCCAGTTCAGAATGGGAAAGAGGGTCATTTAACTGGTCAGAAAGAGATTACAAAGAAATCCTTAGCTGGCACCCAGTGCAACTTTCATTTACTGATAGTTTTATTGTCTATATGCAGTCCTGGGTTTAAGTTCTAGAGAGGATATGAGCACTAGGACTTGTGGCTTCAAGAGAATGAGAGACCTGGTAACAGTTCCAAGAGGAATGCTGCCAGGAAGCAGGAGTCTTTCCTGGGAGAAGACCTGGAGAACAGTGATCACACCTCTCCCTGGATCATACTACCATGGAAGTATGAAAAATTTATAGACCTCCAGAACTCACTCTGAAAATAACAGCACAAAAAGAAAAATCCTGAAGCTTGGAAAAGTGCCTTTCTAACTCCAAATAAACTTTAACATTAAAGTCAAGAAACAGGATAGATGCAAGGGCCTAAAACAATTACAAAAGACTCATAATCAAAAATGCCATCCACATCCAGAGAAAGAAATCTGGAGTCTAAATGCTGATCAAAGCAGACTATTTGCTCTCCTTTTTTGTTTTGTTCGATTTTTTTCTTTCTCATGGTTCCTCCCATTCAGTCTAATTCTTCTAGACAACATGACTAATGTGAAAATGTTTAATAGGACTGCATATATAGAGCCTATATCAGATTGTTCCCCATCTTTGGGAGGGGTAAGGGAAGGGAAAAGGGGGAGAAAATGTAAAACTTATGGAAGTGAATATTGAAAACCAAAATTAAATAAACTGATTTTTAAAGAAAGAGACAAACTAGAAACTTAAGCTAGAAAAAATGCACAAGCAATGAATAAAGAACTTAACCAGAAAAAAAGTCACTATAATAGCAGATAAGACTAAAACACAAACTCAGAAGAAGACAACAATGTGAAAATAACTACAAACAAAGCATCAAAGAAAAATGCTAATTGGACCCAAACCCAAAAAGAATTCTTGGAAGAGTTAAAGAGTTAAGAGTTATAAAGGAAAAATTAAGAAAAAAAAATGAGTGATGCAAAAAAAAATTATGAAAAGCGAATGAACAGTTTGGTAAAAGAGGCAGCAAAAAATACTGATGAAAATAAAACCTTAAAAAACAAAATTCGTCTAATGGTTAAAAAAAGAGGCAAAAATTCACTGCAGAAAAGATCTCCATAAAGAATAGAATAGGTGAAATGGAAAACAAGATACAAAAACTTGCCGGAAAAAAAGACCTGCTTTTTAAGCAGAATTGACCAAAATTAAAATGAAGCAGAAAAGTTCACTGAAGAAAAAAATTTCTTAAAAATTAGAATTGGGTAAGTTGAAGTTAATGACTCTATGAGACATCAAGAAACAAAGTCAAGAGAATGAAAAATAGAAGAAAATGTGAAATGTCTCATCAGACAAATAAGAAAAATATAGAAAAGGTCATTTAATTAGTGAACTACCTGAAAACTATGTATTAAAAAGGAGTCCCAGATAGCATATTTCAAAAAATTATAAAGGAAAACTGCCTTGATATCTTAGATCCAGAGAGTAAAAAAGAAATTGGGAATTGGAAAAAGGAATTGGCACTAATCACCTCCTGAAAGGGATACCAAAATGAAAACTCTCAGGAATATTATAGACAATTTCAAAGGTTCCAGGTCAACAGTAAAATATTCTAATCATCCAGAAAGAAGTCATTCAGATATCTTGGAGCCACAGTCAGGATCACAAAAGATTTAGCATGTTTCAAGTGAAATGAGCAGAGGGCTTAGTATGTGATATTCTGGAAGCCAAAGATGCTAGGGTTAAAATCAAGAATCACCCACTCAGCATAACTGACTATAATCCTTCTGGGGGAAAATGAACATTTAATGAAACTGAGAACTTTCAAGCATTCTTGATGAAAAGAGCTGAGCTGAATAGAAAATCTGACATTAAACACAAGACAGGAAGAGAAGCATGGAAAGGTAAACATGAAAGAGTAATCATAATTGACTCAATAAAGTTAAACTGTTTATATTCCTACCTGGGAAGAGATACAGGTATCTCTTAAGAACTTTATCGTAATTAAGGCAGTTAGAAGAAAACTACAAGGGCACGGATGTGAGTCAATTATGTTGGGATGATCCCCCCCCCCCCAAAAAAAAAGGCTTGAGAAAGAGAGATGCACTGGGAGAAGGAGAAAGGGAGAGGTAGAATGGGAAATTTCCTCAGATAAAAGATGTGCACAAGGAAGAGTGTTTATGGAGAAGAGGAAAATGGGGAGGGGGAGGGTAGGCAATGCTCACTTTCATCGGAATTGGTTCAAGGAGAACAGAATATATACACATACACACAGGTGGGTACAGAAAACTATCTTGCCTACTAGGGCAATAAGAGGGTATGGGGATAAGATATAATAAGGGGAAGATGGGCATGATAAAAGAAAAGGCAGAGTAAGTAAGGCAGTAGTCAGAAGCAAAACAGATTTTTGAGGAGTGACAATAAAAAAAGAGAAAAGAGAAAACAGGATGGAGAAAAATATGTAGTAATCATGTAACACTGAATACGAATGAGATGAGCTGACCCAGAAATGGAGAGCAGAGCAGAATACTGCAATATGTGGTTTATTTCAACACATCCACCATAAATGATAAATGCTGGCAGGAAAGAGGGAAAATAAGAATCCTAATAAACTCTTGGTGTAGTTGTGAACTGGTGCAACCATTCTGTAAAACAATTTGGAACTATGATAAAAGGCTATTTAAAACTATGTATACCCTTTGATCCAGCAATACAACTACTAGTTCTGTATCCCAAAGAGATAAATAAAAAAGCAATGTGACCTATATATACAAAAATGTTTATAGCAGCTTTTTCTGTGGTGACAAAAAATTGGAAATTAAGAGGATACTCATCAATTGGGGAGTGGTTGAACAAGTTGTGGTGTATGATTGTGATACAATATATTGTACTATAAGAAATGATACTTGGGAAAATCACTTCAACCCAATTGCCCTGCCTTTCACTCTCCAAAAGGACCAAAAAAAAAAAAATGATGAGCAGGATATTTTCAGAAAAACCTGGGAAGACTTACATGAACTGTTGCAAAGTGAAGTAAGCAGAACCAGGAGAACAGTGTAAACAGTACTATATACAGTCACAGCAATATTATACAATGATCTTAAGTGAATTAAATGAATGACTTAGCTTTTCACAGCAACACAATGATCCAAGACAATTTCAAGTTGACCTCCAGAGAAAGAATTTGTGGAGTCTGAATGCAGATCAAAACATGCTTTAAAAAAAATTTTTTTTCTTGATTTGTTCTTGTTTTTTGTGGTCTGTGCTTTCTTTATTTTTGCTTTCTTTTTTTTTTTTTTGGAGGGGGGAGGGCAGGGCAATTGGGGCTAAGTGACTTGCCCAAGGTCACTCGCCTAGTAAGTGTTTACTATCTTGAGGCTATACTTGAATTCAGGTACTCCTGACTCCAGGGCCACTGCTCTACTCACTGCACCACCTAGCCACCCCAAGGTCTGTGTTTTCTTTTACAACATGATTAATATGAAATATTTTTGCATGACTATATATGTAAACCTATATCAAATTGCTTGCCTTCTCATGGGTGGGGGGGGGAATGGGAGAAAATCTGGAACTCAAAATTTAAAAAAAACTAAAGTTAAAAATTTTTACATGTAATTAAAATAAAAGAAAATACTGTGTCTAAAAATATAATACACTCAATATTGGTAATTCATTTTTTTAACATTGTCTCCACTTTCAAAATGATAGCAATTTGCATTTTAACAAATTTAAAGTTCTGGGTAAAATTTATATGCTATTTTGCCAATAATCCAGATTAATCTTCCTGTCTCATATTCACAGATTTTTCTAATACCATCATTTCACATTTCCTTTTCTTGACTGCCATGCTTCACTGCCCAAATTTAATGCTTTATTTGGGGCAGGATAAAGTGAATGTCAAACTATTTCATTTAAAGAAAGTTTAAAAGCATTGCATTATTATTTTAAAGATACCTGTTAAAAATGTGAACAATCTATTTTCCTTACTTTTTTCCTAAAAGAAAAATACACATTATCGTCAAGGTCCTTCAACCCCTGACATACACATATAAAACATGTGAAAAGAAGAGAAGATTTAATAAAAAATGCAGCTAATGACTAACTGTGACAAGAGTCATTATTACCATGAACTTTAATGTTCTCTGCACCCAATACCTTAAGCAGTTTTCAGTACAGTCCAGAACCTAAGACTCCAAGAAGATACAGAAAGAGAAAACTAGCTAGGAACACCATACCCTTAGAGTTGTACTGTTTTGTTACAAAAAGAGGTCACTTGGTTCATTTACTTTTCCTTTGATTAACACATACAACTCTGCAAATACAATATAACCAAACAGTTATACAACAACAAACACAGACTAGGAATTCAGGTATCCCTATAAATACATGCTGCCTATTGGCAGCCTTGGAGTAAAAGCAAGGCTATGCTCTAATTAGGGTTGTTGCCAACAGCTGCTGCCTTCCTGGCTCATTATCAACTGTCCTGCCTATTTGCTTTTGGTAACAATTATTTTCACTTGTCTCTCTTTTAATTCTGGCCATATTTTGAAGAAAAACATGTCCTACAATCAGCTATAACAGTAACATTTTGGTCCTATGAAAAGGCACTAAAGACAAATGTAGTCTACTTAAAAGTGATGTCAGGACAAATTTTATGTTATGTATTTTTTTTCCCACATGATTCCAAGATCAGTATATTCAACCCTAGTCTCTTTCCTAAGCACCAACTGTGCATATCCAACTACATCTTATAAATTTCAAACTAGAAGTGCTATTAAAGCCTCTTACACTCTACATGTCCAAAGAAAGACTCACTAAGCAACTTCTCTTCTGAACTTTCTTATTTCTTTCAAGGTCACCACCAACTTTCTCTCATCACCCAGGTTTCCAACTTTGCTGTCATCAGTTCCTCATTTTCATTTACTGACTACAATGTCACTTGGTTATAAAATGTTGTTTCTATCTCCACATCTCTCATTTATGTTCCTATCTCTCCATTCATGCAGTTAAAACTCTAGTTCAACTTTTAAAATCATCTTCTGTTTGAATATTGTAAATTTCATTTCCTAATATCTCTGCCATCCAGTCTATTATCTACACAGATGATAAAGTGTGATTTTTCTAAACTGCAGAACTGACTATTCCCTATTCAATAAGCACTAATAAATACTACTTAGCTCTAAAATCAAATACATACTCCTCTCTTAGGTATTTAAAGTCCTTCATAATCAAGCCCCAGTCTACCTCTGCAGTCATATACATTACTCTCTTTATCTCATGATACAGTTCAGACAAGCTGGCCTTCTATTTGGCACATGTAACATTCCATTTCCCTTCTCTGCACAGGCATTTTCTTTAGTACAAGCAAAAGGGTTTCCATTTAGGTTAACAAAAGTTAAAAGGATATGATAATCATACACAGCTTGATCTGAATTAATTCACCTGAAAGTACTTTAATTTACTCTATTACATAAATTTCTACAGTTACATGGCATGTGTTTTTATTGACATTTCTACTCTTCCCCCCAATTAACCAGTCTCTGACAAAGATTTAGATTTGAAAAGGACACAGTTTTATATACAATTAACAGCCAAATTCTAACACAAATTACATGTCATCCTTATCACAGGAGACACATTGAACTCCTATATCTTGTTGCCAACAGGCAGCTTTCTCTATCTAGGGAATACATCCTGAATTTGTCTTATGTCTAGGAATAAAATTTCACACCTAAAGAGGAAATACAATCCACTGCCTGCTACATTCACTGAAATCAACCATCATACTCTTTTTGATCACATGACTAGATTTTAGAGAATCACTTATCACTCCGTCCCATTATTTTAAATAAGGATTTCCCTATAAAATGAAAATAGTACTTTGTATTTCTTATTTAAATGGACACACCTTAGACACTAGTCACTCTGAGGTACATGATTATTTCACCAAATATTATAAAAAAAATTTAGAGAGAGTCCTAGGTCATGTGAGCAACAAGGTGGAGTAAACATTTTCTGTGATGCCAATAATCTCTCAAAACACTCCAAAACAGAAATTATACACCAAAGATAAAGCAACTTTCAATTCTCTCCATGGTCTAAGACACTCAGAATCCAAAAGAATGTATAAAAATCAGAACAACCCCAAACCTATCAACTAATGCGCACTGACACAGAGCTCACCCAGCCTGTTTCCTCACCCTCCCACCCTAACAGCAGCAAGGCTCAACTAACAGACCCAAGGACACAAAACAGGTTTACAACAAATTCTACTCCTATACTCCCATGCCCCTTCCCTTTTTCCAGTGCCCTGGACACCCCAGCTTCAGGCTACAGAAGTTTGCACTGAGTCTCAACAGCCAGCTTGGCCAAAGCCCTTTAGGAGCAAGAGCCTTTTGGGAGCTAAAACTTGGAAGTACCAGTCTGCAAAGCTCTGAACTGCTGGTAGCAGGCCAGAGAAGTGAGGGGCAAAGGGAATGGGACAAGTCATCAGAATATGACACTGTTGGTGGGTTTTGGTGGGGGGGGATAGGGAGGTGGGTAGTAAGAGGTTGTACAACATTCCAAGCCTGAGAGAAACAGGACAGCATCCAACTGGAGGCCACTTAAAAGTCAGCTGGAGCAGAGACCTAGGCTGATGATCCATGAGTTGCCCATTGTGGGAGGAGACTGGGATGCTTTGAGATCCAGTCCCCAAGGAAATGATAATCAGATGAGGAGGGAGTCAGAAAGTGAGAGACAGGGAAAACAAGGTGGGGGGAGGGAGACTGAAATTAACAAAGCGTTCTGGAAGAAGAAAACTCAGAAAGCTTGAACATAAGCACTTAAGTCAACAAGAAAAGTAGTAACAACAGAAGGAAATATGGTCTCCGGATCCAGTAAACAAGTTCAGGCATCTATGAATAAATGCTGCAAAACAAAGGAAAATGATCCAACACTTGATAAGACAGAGCACCCTGAGGAATTTGGGGAGAATATGGAACTACAACATGCTGTTGTTCCTGAGTGGTTTAAGAGAGAAATGAGAATTATGAGAGCAGAATGTATGTCCTGCACAACAGAAGTAATGAACAAAATAGAAAAACTTCAATCTGCAATGGCAAGTCTTACCAAAGAAAGAAAAAAAAAAGAATTTACAGAGGAGTGGACAAGGAGGAGACAGGAAAAAAGGGGAGGGGGAGAAAAAGGAGGCTTTACTTTATGGGTGGGAGGGAGGTTCCACTGATGAATGTTTTTATGGGAGAAGAGTGAAGGGAGAAGGTGTAATGGGAATGTAAATTTGTAAGATCTTCCCTGCCCCTAGGCTAAAGTGCACCTGGAGTCTGGGGTGGGAGGCTTGTTTTTCAGTAGATACTTCTTGATTGGCCAGTGAGTCAATAAGGTTGTTACATTCTCTGAGCCAGGAGAAGGCTATATAAGCCCTGATGTGTAGCTTTGTTTTGGGGCTCACTTTGAGAAGTGTTCTGTGATTTGATCTGGATTCTGGAAAGCCGTTGTTGAGAGCGCCCCCCCCCCCAGCTTTGAAAAACCCAGATGTTGAAACCCAGATGTTGATTGAGTTTGGATGTAATGGTTGGACAGTTTGAAATCTGTCTACTTGATCTGTTTCTGTCTTGATAATTGTCTGTATATTCTGAAGTTCTGGGTGCTGACCTCTTTCCCCTGAACTAGGTAAACGATACATGTTTGGCTGATTAAAGTAAGCTTGTTAACCCATTTTGACTTGCTTTCCTTTATCAAAGCAGATCCAAGAACCTGTGTTGGCAGACATCCTGGGGATGCTGGGGTGCTTGCTGCTACAGAAGGGAACTTTACATTAGATGAGGCCTGGGAGATTTGGTTATTGAAAAGTCTACATGTTCTCTAAGGGAGGGTATGAATTGGAACCCCTGGAGGCAACTAGTATTTGGGGAAGTGAGTATGAATACAGGGAAAATATTTCTAGCAAATGGAGGCACACACACACACACACACAAATCAACGGGAAAGGATGTATGTCAGTGGTGAGCTGCATAATCAGGGGTTGTGGGTAGAGGTAAAGCCCTATATGTAGTGTCCTCTCTAACACCTACAATAATTAGTATTGCTCCAGGAGTGAGGCACAATGGAGGGGAATCCATTGAATAAGCACTATAATACAGAGGCAAAATTGGCCTAGAAGAGAGAGCCTATAAAGGATGCTTTGGAAACAATGACTGCATGAAGAACACATAAAAAAGAGATAAACCAGATAATTAATTTTATAGCTTATAAATCAGAGAATGAAATACTAAACAGAAAGAGAATATGAATAATGAAGAAAGTGAGAAAAATCCTTTTTAGAAAAGGACGTCCAAAACCCAAAATTAAAAAAAAATACTAGTTAACTAAAAGACTAAGAGAAAAGAAATACATAACTAGATCAAAACAGGAGAGAAAAGGGAACTTATTAACAAAACCCTAAAGGGAAAGGAGCAATAAACAAAAACAGGGCAACAGGAATAAGGAGAGAGTCAGTGAGAATAAGGTCACTTTTGAGAAGGATCAAAGTAAACTCACTAGAAGAACATTAAAAAAAAATAACATAAAATCATAACTTGAAGAAGCATATAATTTTCGAGATAGATGGAGGAAAATATAAACCAAACTCATATAATTTAAATGTGAAGGGATTAGATAATCCAATAAAATGAAAAAAAGTGACAGATTGGATAAAACTATAATCTGTTGCTTATAAGAAACATATTAAATAACAAAGATATACACAAAGTAAAATGGAGGGGATTAATTAACTATGCATCAAGTGAATACTAAAAAAAATCTAAGAAACAAAGCAAAAAAAACATCAAAGGAAGAAAGTATATTTATATGATGGGAAAGGAAAAAGCATTTATCATGCATATATTATATACTAGCTACTGTGGTAATAAGAACTTTACAAATATTATCTCCTATGAACCACATAACGGTTCTGTGAGGTAGGTGTTATTATCATCCCTGTTTTACAGCTGAAGAAACTTAAGCAAATTGAGGTTATGTGACTTGCCTAGGTTACAAATTTAGTATCTGAGGCCATATTTGAACTCAAGTTTTCATGATTTTCAGACCCAAACAGTGCCTTTATAACTTTATAGCTGCCTTTATGGTACCTCCTAGTACCATAATAGATGGGTTCCTGAAAAAGTTGCCTGTAAGCCAAATCACAATTTAAGTTCAAAAGGAGAAATTGAACAAGCCCTTAATGAACTCCCTAGGGAAAAAAATTTCCAGGGCCACATGGATTTCCAAGTGAATTCTATCAAACATTTAAAGAATAATTAATTCCAATACTATACAGACTGTCTGGAAAAATAGGTTAAGGAGTCCTACAAAATTCTTCTTATGATACAAATATGGTACTGATACTTAAACTACAAAGAACCAAAACAGAGAAAGAAAATTAACAGACTGATTTCCCTAATGAATATAGATGCAAAAATTTTTAATTAAATTCAAAAGGACAGGTTGTTATGTAAAGGTACTTATGAAGTAAATTCTCTTTTAAAGAATGTTTTTATATCCTATCATTCTGTCTATATGTGAAAATACAAAAAGCATACATTAGTCATACATGCTATAGTAGTTTTTAATCACTAGAATCCTAGACTTATCATTATAATATTCTTTTATGACTGAATGAAGTATATATATTTGCACAAAATGAAATACAGAGGAAACATATCTGTACTTCTTTGATATTTTAGGTAATTTTATTAAAATTATTAAAATTGGTGAGAAAAACTTTCTGCTTAGAGACTAAGTAAAATATTTTCTACAATATTTTCTTCACAGTTTTAAACTGTCAATGAAATAGATCTATAAACTAATATTCAAAATACGAGCTCTAAAAATCTAGGTATTTAAATGCAACTACAAACCAACTACAAATGCTTATCATTCCTCATGCCCCTTTCACATGTTTTTGCATACTTACTAAATATCCTTAGACTGCAGTATCATTTTAAGATATAAACATGGTTGATGCTAATAATTTGGTGCTAAAATTATTTTCTTTAAACAAACCAAAATTGCACTAAATGTTCCTTTTGAATCTATATGAAGACAAACACATATGACTTTTGGTCAATAACTGAAAATAAAATTCTTAATAGTTTGCATAAAATTCATAGAACTATGTCTAAAACTGATTTAATTAAATATAAATTCAATGTAAAAAAGAAACTAACTTTATAAATTTTTTGTTTTGAGATCTGCAAAAATTTATGTTTTTGAAATTCCAATCTTAGGCTTAGCCTTTCTGAAAGCAAAAGGAATCTGATATGCAAGTAAACAGTTTTTTAACAAGGAAATACATAAACCATTTGAAAATGTTCAACCCTTTAAGCAAAAAAAGAAAATTGAAACAATTTTAACATTTTATCTCACACTTATCAAATTTGAAAAGATGATAAATGCCAGAAACAATTAGTGTTGGAGGATCTATAGAAAGAGAGGAATGATAGTACACTGGTGGTGGAACAGCAGGTTGGTCCAATTGTTCTGGAAAACAATTTGAAATTTTGCAAAAAATGTCACTCAACTGTTCACAACCATTGACCAAGCTATACAACTAACAGGCATATTCCTAAAGGTCAAAGTCAAAAATAACAGTCTCATATAGTCATAATAGTGATTTTTTGTAGTAGCACTTTTTGTGGTATTCACTGATTTAAGGGATGCTTCAACAAAATGGTATATAATAGTAATGAAATACCACTGTATCTTACAAGGAATTCAGGAAAAAAACATCAACATGGAAAGATCTCTAAGAGCTGATAAACAGAGAAGAAAAAAGAACCAACAGAACAGTATACATAATGACTATGTGTAAGCAGACTAATATAAAAAAAAAATCTATGATTCATCTTTATCCCAGAGGTCAGATGATTAAACATTTTTCCTCCTCCTGGAAATCAAGTGGGAGACTAAGGCCATGATGGTTACTGTATCTTGGTTTTACTAAGCTACTCATTGTTACAAAGGAGGGTTTTGAAATGACTGTGGTATAAAATGCAAATGGCATGAGTAAAGTTGTTTTGAAAAATATTACTCTGATGAAAGAAAAGTAATTTGAGTAGAAGATATGATTTCTATATAAATTTCATGGTTCATTTTTAAGTCTAGTTCCAACAAGTCATTGAGGGCACTAGGGAAAGTACCAGTCTTCTTTTACTCCTTGATTCCATGTGTTTTAAAAAAGGCAATATATTGCAAAAAGTTATTGATACCTGAAATACTAAAATCACACTATTCAGATTAAGGTTTCTTTAGCAACATTAACTTGATCAAACTGCACATGTTACTTTTAGCTTCTTTATGTATAACAAACTGCATTCAATTGATGAACAATTACAATGTTTAGTATCATATTTAAAACCACTATTCAAACCTTTTCTTAATGCTATTATCAGTTTTTCTTTTGCAACAATTTTGTGTATAAAAATAAAAGCACTGGATTTTTATTAGTGCTGCCCCTTCTTTGTTTTGTTCCATTCCGCAAAGCCCTTTTGGGACATTAAGCCTGCATTTACCATAATACGGATTAAACTCTCTTTGTCCTGTTGCACAGGGTTTGTTAGCAGGTTAGTCTTTTTACATTTTTACATTTTTCACAGCCTGCCTGCAGCTTACCCTTTAGGCCTCACTCAAAATACTTCTGTGGATTTACAAAAATGCCAGAGTGGTCTTGGGGTTAATTGGAAGAAAAGTGAAGCCTTTTAACACATGGGCTCATTAAACTTTTAGCACAGCAGAATCCACTATTCTAGGAAAAGAAGGGAAAAGCTCTGTAGAGACTTTAACAATAATAAGGTAGCAAAATAGTTGAAAATAATGACTACTGGTTGTTTTACAAAATAGAGAAGGCTTAATTTAACTGCCCACAATCCCAGTACAACAAGGATAGGCACTTTTAAGAAGTATAGTTTTAATACTTATTGAAAGTAGTCACTGATGACAAGGTATTTTGCAGGTATTGAAAAAGTAAAGGCTTCAAGTTTATTTTGAGTAGTTTGAAGCAATAACTGAACTTCCAAGAAAGATATCTGACATTAAAACATGAAGGGGAAATTTTTGTTTAAATGTCTTGCCCCAATAGAAGAACACTGTTAAAACCTTTGCTTTGGCTTGATAAAGAAAACAATTCTATAAAAAAATCCTTCAACATATGTACTTGTGCTTACTACAACAGAATTAATACTGGCTTCAAACACTTAAAAATAGAGGTGCAAATTAATCTTCAAAACAAGTTCCAAGGTCCCCGTTTTTTTTTAATTGGCAATAATGTCCTTTTAGTCAAATTCAGCAAAGAATTTCTAATTTTAAAGGATTTTTAATAGAAATTATTTCTTATATTAGCCTAATATATAAAGGTATTGAGAATGGTAATAGGGTTTTTTTCCCCTTTACAAATGAAAAGCTAAGATATGCTTTGGCATGTTGCTATTTAGTTATTTTTATGAAGCAAGCTGATTGTTATCCAGATTAACTTTTCCATCCCACCTCCTCCCAATACCACCAGTTCCACATAAAAAGAAAAAAAGAAAACTTGACAAAATACACAGACACTTGAAGTAAAGGATTAGATGCATTTGTGCAAGATGCAGATAACAAAAGCAAAAGTGAAGAAAATTGAAGAGACAGCCAAATTCCAGCAACAAAATGGTTAAAGAATCTGAATCATTGCTCCTCTTATTCTAAAAGTCCACTATATTGTGAACAGCGCAAGCATCAGACAAGTTAAGACTACTGACCATTATCTCCTTAATTTTCTCCGCTTTCCCTCACATTGCCTCTTGCTATCAGGGTACTATTTTTCCAAAGCTTTACTTCAGCTAAGAAATAAACTTTCCCTAATCCATCTATTATTGAGCCTTTAATTGGATTGGGAGCAGGGTGGTGTATAAAATAGCCCCTATTCACTCAAAAGGACTGTAGTTTTAGGGAC
This sequence comes from Petaurus breviceps papuanus, assembly GCF_028583685.1. NCBI lineage: Eukaryota > Metazoa > Chordata > Mammalia > Diprotodontia > Petauridae > Petaurus > Petaurus breviceps. Next base: position 54,933,294 of record NW_027186473.1, read on the forward strand.
TTAAAGGAGAAAGGTATTGTGAAAGAAAATCCACAGGGAATCTAGGATTAAAAGGTGCCTCTACTGAACTCATCAGCTCCAGGACACAAATGAATTGTTTCCTTAAACAGGTAGATTTCTAAATAAATAGACTTTGCATTGCAATATAAATAGTCCATCTAAACTAAAATTTAAATAAAAATTTACTTATATTTAATAATGAGTCATATGTTTCTATAGCTTACAACTAAAAAAGGTTAAGGGAAATGTAATACACAAACATAATATTTTTACTCACAGTTTCAGTAATATTTCTAAAAACTAAAATCAAAACTATATTAGGTATGAAAATCAAACATAGATTTATATACTTTCAAGTGATCTAACACCAAAGAAAAACTGCTCGTAAAAACTGGTTAACTCAAGCAGACTAAAATGCAAGAAGCAATAATTAAGTATCTACTACATACAAAAGGACAGAATGATACAATGAAAAACAGATCTTATTTTCTACTTGAGGGTATATACAACAACATCATAAGGATTTGTTCTAAACCCTTGAGAAAGGAAATGGAAATGGCTTTGGATTTGCCAGCATTTAGTTACATGCCTACCCCCAACTGCAATTTCCCTAATAATGTTGTTGGGGGAACTTTTAAAAAAAAGCACATTTTTTTTTCACTAATCCCCAATGAACTGTAATATTTTCTAGCTTTTACAGCAACCACTACAATCAGCAAATACTTTCTTTTTTTTTTTTTCTAAAGGCAGCTAAGTGGCACAGAATGACATGGAGTTAGAAAGACTTGTATTTGAATTCTGCCTCATATACTTACTAGCTATGTGAACCTGAGAAACTCTATCTGCCTCAGCTTCCTTATTTATAAAATGGAAGAAATAATAGTACAGAAATTCCAGGCAGGGTTGTTGTGTACCACCTACTTCTATCCCCTGACACTAGATATTTCCAACCCTCTCAGGAAACTCGGGAGTGGACCTGTGGCTATGGCAGATGCCTAATTCTTTTCTTAAGTAGCAAATGTTACAGGTGAAAAGCAAAGGAAATTCTAAATGAGGTCACCAAGTTGCATATCACTTCATTCCCTGTCTTTCTCCCCAAAACCCAAGACTTGCTGAAAGTGGAATATGAGTCAACATGGAGGAGTACAAACAGGGCATCCTCACAGCTCCAGCTCCAACCTCCACTAATTAATGTAAAAAATGACTCTAGACAAACTTTGGAGTTACAGAACCCACAAAATCACACAGAGAAGCTAACCTCCTGCTGAGGACAGCCTGGCAGGCCAGCAGCAAGTGGAGACGACCCCAGCCCTGCCAGAGCCGAAGGTCTTAGCACGGGGGTGGCCGGACCATCCCCTGGCTGGAGGGACTTCAGATCACCAGCAGCTGTGGTCGTTTCCAGAATTATCAACCCATAGATGCCAAGGACAAAGTGAGAGGTCAGTGCAGTATGGACTCTGGGACCTGGGAATTCGGAGTGCAATTCAGTCTTTGCCCCCAGAGTGAGAAGCGGCTGAGGCATCATGCAGCTGCCACCGCATGGCAGCTTCAGCTCCTGGTCTTCAGATTGTAGGGGAACCAAGCGACCAATCTAAGGGGTAATCGCTCTTGCTTTAACCTGCTTGGATCTGGATTGCGGTCTATGGTGGTGATCCTGGGGTATGTGACCAGCTTGCCAGAGCGTGTGGAGGCTTCAGAGAGGGCACCCAACTAATACCTTTGGCAGCTGCAAAAACTCCAGCATATGGGAGTTTCTTGTAGCAGAGTTCTACTGTGGCAAAAAGCCCAAAAGTCAAGTAACTGAGTGGCAGCATGAGCAGGCAAAGGAAGCAAAGCAAAGAGAGCAAACCAACTTTACACTTCTATTTTGGGGATAAAAAGGATCAAAGCATGGAACAGGAGGAAGACAATGAAGTCAGAACTCCTGCACCAAAAGCTTCCAAGAAAAATATGAGCTGGTTACAGGCCACAGAGGACCTTAAAAAGGATTTTGAAAATCTAATAAGAGAAGTGGAGGAAAAATTGGGAAGAGAAATGAGAACAATGCAAGAAAATTATGAAATGAGAGTCAACAACCTGGCTGAAGAAAATAACACCTTAAAAAATAGAATTTAGAATCCAATGTTTTAAAAAAATATATACATATTATTATTAATATTTTACATGTAACTGGGAATTGAAATATACAGGCACTGGGGCATAGAGATCCACTGTGCCCTACTGGAAAGTCAAAGGGAAAATGGGGAAAGATATGGGAGTGAGCAGAATGGGGGAGGGGATATTCAGTGGGAACGCTGTTTTGGGGTGGTGAGTAGGGAAAATTGTGGAGAAAATTTATAACTCAAAATCTTGTGGAAATGAATGTTGTACACTAAAAAATAAAAAAAGAATGAAAGTAGAATATGGATTCAATAGTGAAAGATGTCTGAAAAAGAGAGAAATGTCTAAAAGCCTATAGTCCAGTTTATCTTTGTCACTGACTGGTCTTGAGGAAACAAAGTGAGTGAAAATCTCAAATATGAATATTAGTAATCAATTAATGAAACATTTGAATTCAAAACATAAAGTCTTGCAGTTAAGCTAGAGTACAATAAAATCCTAAGTTTAAAAATTACTAATTTTAAACATTTAGTTAAGTTACTTATTTAGTATGCATTTTAAAATAATGAGTAATTTTTGATAGCTTTATTTTAAAAACTGATTAAAACAGATTGATGATGATCAATTTTATTCTGAAATAGTAAACTGTAGGAAGGTGGCTTTTGGTTGTGTCCCATGGGAACTCAAAATTCTAGGGAATCTTCAGAACATGAGATGAGACCATAGTCAGTCAGCAGTCATCTTTACCCCTCTTTGAATATTTGAAAATCTTCTGTAATAAATGCAAAGGCCATAAGGGTAGGAGAGAAGTCAGTGGTATGTAGTAATCTCAAATCTGAAGGTGAAGACATGGACAGAAGAGCTGCTGGATTTCTCTATCCCTTCTACCTCAGCACTTCCCCACCACAATCACCACCAATGCCATGTATTTCTTTGCCAGCAACTTATAATCTTCTCTTTGAAAACTGACTTACAATTTGAGGTGAGATGAAGAAGAACTATTCATTAATAAAAATCTGGAAGCTACTTAGAAGCCTTAATCTGAACTTAAAGTCAAATGCAGTTAGCGATAGCCAAATGGAAGCACCTTAGCCACCAATTTTGTCTCTTGGGGAGAAGAGAGAAGAGAATAATAACAAATATTATTAAGCACCTACTGTGTGCCAGGCACTATGCTAAGCACCTTACACATATTATCTTCATCTGACTTCATATGATAACAGAAAGAGCTAGAGCTTCCTTCTTGCCAACACAGAGAACTGCCAAGAGTTTGTGTAGTCTGGTAGATAGCCCACAAAAGGACAAAGACCTGAGTTCAAATCCAGCTTCAGATACTAGTGAGACCTTGGGCAAATCAGTTAACCTCATCTGCCTTAGTTTCCTCTTCACTAAAATTGTGATAATAATAGCATCTATTTATCTAGGTTGTTGTGAAGATGATGTGACAGAATACTTGTAAAAGACTTTGCAAATAAAGCACTATATAATGCTAGCTGTTATCACATGAGTAATAATAATGTCAATGGTTACAATTATTAAATATTACATAGTAGGTTATGTATTTATTTACCACAGTGAGAAAAGTGAAACAAGAGTGGTGCCAGTCTCACAAAGTGATTCTACAAATAAGACTCTACCATTCTTCATCTCAGATTCTGAGGCTTTCTAACAAAAAGCTATAATACTTAAAAAGACTTCTGATTCATCCTGAATTTCTGGTGGCAATTTCTTTGCAAAGGTGATCAAAATGTTTCCTGTAAATTCCCACAGATTCTTTTTACCAAAGATAATGAGCATGTCAACTTTAATTCATTAACTTTTCATAGAAATCATAAAAGGAAAATCTAGCCTAGTTTCAAATTGAGACAAGGGGAAACGAGAAAGACTCATCTTCAGGGACAATACAGCTCTCTCTTATCTGGAACATGACTCTTTTTTCCTATTCAAATATTTTGTTTATATTTAGGAATTTTATAATCAGTTACTGATATAAGCATAACTCTAGTATAGTATGTTTTACTATATACAGAATGAACTGAATTACATTAACAAAGTGTTTCTTGTTTAGGGCCCTTAGGGGACTTGATTTAATGAACTGGTATGAGAGTTCCTAATTATAATTTCATTTATCTATATGTAAAATGGAGGCTTCTAAAGTACATTAATGCAAGATTTTCTTTCTTATTAAGAAGGATAAACATGGGGTGGCCAGGTGGCTCAGAGAGTAAGAGCACTGGCCCCAGTGTCGGGATGACCTGGGGATCGAATCCCGGGCTCAGATACTTAGCACCACACCCAGAAATAACTGTCTGTGTAACCTTGAGCAAGTTACTTAACCCCAATTAATTAAAAAAAAAATGTCCCTTAGGGGGCGTTCAGGTAGCACAGCAAGTAAGAGCACTGGCTCCAGTGTCCAGATGACCTGGAGATCGAATCCCGGGCTCAGACACTCAGCACCACCCAGAAATAACTGGCCGTATAACCTTGAGCAAGTTACTTAACCCTGACTGTTTAAAAAAAAAAAAAAGGATAAACATGAAATTCAATGAGCATTGTACTTGGTAATGTAGATGCAAGGACAAAAGTGTCTCAAGAAAGCAGTCTCATTTTCAAGGAGCTCACATTCTCTTGGCTGAGTGAGGAGGAAGACATGCAGAGATATATAAAAATATACAAAGTAAATGCAAATTAAGTGAAGATGGTTGGGAAGTGCTAACCACTTTGAAGGATCAGGAAAGGCCTCTTATACAGGTTGGCATTTGAATTGAGCTTTGAATAAAATTAAAAATTCCAAAAGTAGAACTAAGAGACAGAAAAAATATTACAGGCCTGGGGGACTTGATTTAATGAACTGGTATGAGAGTTCCTAATTATAATTTCATTTATCTATATGTAAAATGGAGGCTTCTAAAGTACATTAATGCAAGATTAATACAAAGGCATTGATATGGAAGAAGAAATATTGTGAATGAAGAATACCAAAGAGCTCTATGTGACCTTTGATCTTAATTTTCTCATCTGTAAAACAAGAAGCGACTAAATAATTTTTAAAATTCCTCCCAAATATATGACTTTTCCCGGGTGCTTTGATAATATTACAATATTAAGAATAATATTCTTAATAATATTCCCATCCAATATCAAGAAAGCTAGAGATAGGCCTTCACATATATTGGGTAAATGAGAAGGTATGTACAGTCTGTGATCTGAGGAACTGAAAGGGAGTATTTACTAAGAAGAATTAGTTGCTTAAAATTCAAAAAAAAAATTTATAATCATGTTACTGATAAATTTTGTCAAAATCTTTAAGTCCTAGGTACAGAGTGGTCTATATAAACGCACAATTTTAGTTGAATAAATACACGACTAAAAGACCTCAAAGAACAATCCTGCATTTAAGAAATGACATAATATGGACATCTATTTAAAAGCAGAAAGCTAAACAAAAATTGAAATTTGATGCCATACTTGGAAACTCCTTCCTCTATAATAACATCATGGTTTTGGTTTTGTTTAAAGAGTCATAATGAACCACAAAAGGTTGTGATCCTAAGTATGTGTTGCCTATAACAACAGAATTTTCACTTTGAAGGGGAAAAAGGCAATGGCTTCCAGTCATTTAAAAATTTTAATTTCTGAATAGTTTTGCACTGATTTGCCATACAGAGAAAGTTCCCTGTAAAAATGTTTTAGTATCTGCAATTCTCTTAAGATTTTTTCTAACATTCAAATGAAAACAAATGTTACTCATTAATGTTTTTGATATAGTTTTTAAAAGTATTTTACATCGTTTGAGCTTTTATTTTTGCTTGAGTCTTTAAATATGGATTGTCAAATCATCTTATAATACATTTAAAAGAGGAACCAACAGAAAGGGAAGTTCATGGCATCACCCAACTTAATCCTAACATATAGCTATGTAATCTATTATAAATTGTAGGAAATATCCACAACCTCCTTTGGAAATTTATGCTTATTTAACTATAACTTATTGTTAGTAACTTTCTTTGGCTAAACTTTTCATTTTATTTTAAGATAGTTGCAATGAACAATCTAAATTTAATAGCTGATCATAGATTTGGGTGGCAGCCAGGATAGATTTTAGTTTTAAATAGAAAGGTGGTAAATAATCCAGTCAATCATCTAGTCAGCCTGTCTTGTTGCAGACTTACTAAATCACTCAAGAAGCAATCATTCAATTCTTATTTTGTGCCATTCTCTGTGCTGAATGCTGAAGATATAAAGGGACAAAGGAGGAAGAGGAGGAGGAGAAGGAGGAGAGAGTAAGAGAGAGAGAGTTGTAGTCCTCAAGGAACTTACATTCTCACAAGAAGACACACATACAAATATAGGTACATCCAATAGAAAAAAAGGGCTGAAACTACTTCTTCTAGCTCTAATATATTAACTAGGGTGTAGCACTTTTTGAGTGAATCAAACAATAAGAACTGAATATGAAAAGCCATTAAGTGCAAAAGTCATGCATACAAAAAGTGGAGGATGGGTCTTTCCTACTTGTGCAAAATAATTTGCATAAAAAGCAGCTACTTCAGAAAGGAGATGAGGAAGAATTCTCAGATTCTGAATTGGAAAAGCTGGATCAAGCATGGCATTTCCAGCACACTTTTTGAGGAACAAAAGGAAGAATAAACTGTGGCCAAGACAAGATATGGAGAAGCTGCAGGCATCTCAGAATCAAGGACACAGAGCTGAGGGAAGTTTCAAGAAAAATGTCAGTTCTTTCCTAAATGTCCCTTCTTGGTGCCTAGTTATCCACTTACACTATAATATAATCTTTTCTTTCATTACCCAAACATTTCCAGTAAACTGATTTTTGCTCAAACACAAAGAAGTCAAAGCTTAACAAGAGATACATTTAAATACAAAGTTAGGTAGACAGCACAACTGTGCCTCAGTGTGACAAGTTTTCCTAACAGGAGACTCAGAATGATTATGACTAAACTGTATTTTTCATCTGAAATAAATTCTTTAAAGCTGAAGAAAAGTGAACCAAGTGGACATTTGGGGTTGAGGACTGAAAATATGCTAATTACTTAACAGAATGTAGCACAAGGACTACACAAGTTAATATGGAATGCCAAGGTAAAAGCAGTTTAGGTGACCAGTACCCTAGGGGCCTCCTACAAGAGACTGGGGCTTTAGCTGAGTTTTGAAGGAAACCAGAGATTCAGAGAGGAGATTCAGGAGTAGAGGAATGGCATTTTAGGAATGCAGAACAGCCAATGTAAAGGCATGGAGAGAGATAAATGTCATAAGTGGAAAAACTAAGTACTGTACAGCAGTATGGCTGGACCACAGAGAGCATGGACAGAGGCAATATGTAAGAAGACTGGAAGGACAGAAAAGAGCAGGCTGTTAAAAGCTTTCTATAACTCATAGAGGAGATTATATTTATTGGTAAAGGTAACAGCTACTAGAGATTAATAGAAGGGTTATATGACATCATTAGATTTTTATTCAGTTAGTTAACTATCATCTATTAAGCACCTATCTCCAAGGCACTCTGCTAAGCTCTAAGGGTACAAAGAAAGGTAAAAGACAGTCTCTTCTTTTGGAGATGGAGGAGACAACATGTACACGATTATATACAAACAGGATATACACAGGATAAATCAGAAATAATTTCAAAGGGAATGGATTGGCAATTAAGGATGATTGAGAAAGGTTTCTTTTAGGTGAGATGTTAGCTAGGGTTTGAAGGAAGCCAGTGAAGCCAGAAAATTTCCCAAGCATTGGACACAGCCAGTGAAAATGCTCACTTTCAAGGAACAATAAGGAAGACAGTGTGACTGGATTGCAGAGAATGTGGAGGGGAGTAAAGGGAGTAAAGAGGAAGAAGATAGAGATGTAAGTCTAGAGGTCAGCAGAGATGTGAGAGCTGGGTAGATTTGAGAATCATCAACATACAGATAGATGGGCAGAGCTTTATGGTGCTCTCAGTTGGCAGGAGCAATCTGAATGAAGATCCCACAAAAGAGACTGAGGGAATAGTCAGATAGGTAGAAAGAGAATCAAGAGTTAAGAGTGTCACAAAAAGCTAAAGAGAAGAGAGTAGGGGTGCTTCATATTCAAGTAATAAAAAAGTGACACCAACACTCTGAGCTCTTAAACCCTTAAACCAACTAACTGTCAAGGAATGTCCCTATATCTTTTAGTTGTTTTTTGGTTTGGTTTGGTTTTTGCTTTTTGGAGGGGGGAGGACAGAGCAATTAGGGTTAAGTGACTTGCCAAAGATCACATGGCTAGTAAGTGTTAAGTGTCTGAGGCCAAATTTGAACCCAGGTCCTCCTGATTCCAGGGCCGGTGCACTGTGCCACCTAGCTACCCTGTACCTATATCTATTAAAGAAAATCAGCCAAGCTTGCAGAGGGTGAAAGGTTAGGAAACCAACCTTCTAGCACTTAGCACAGTACCTGGCACACAGAAGGCACTAAATAAATACTTGCTAATTGATTAATTTCCTACTCCTCTCCTATTCATAAACTGCTGAATAATACTAGAAAAAAATAACACTAGAGATTTGTTATCTAATCCCAGTTGGGCTCTCACTACAGCAAGTCAATCCTTTTATTCCTCTTTAATTGATATCTTTTTTTTTTTTTTTCTGTAGGGCAATTGGGGTCAAGTGACTTGCCCAAAGTCACAAGGCTAGTAAGTGTGTCAAGTGACTAAGGCCAGATTTGAACTCAGGTCCTCCTGATTCCAGGGCCGGTGCTCTATTCACTGATCCACCTAGCCGCTCCTTGATTTTTCTATTCCCCATAGAAGTGGTTCCAAAATTTCTCTAAACTCCATCTCTTCCCATACAACCCTTTGCTCCTCCCTCTTTAGTGAGGATCTTTCTTCCTGCTTAACTGAAAAAAATAAAGCTCATTCCTTTTAAATTCACTCTTCCTCCAATTCTATATCTGAAAACTTCTTGGCACCAACTTCCCTTCTTCACTCTAATGAAGAGAGGCCCCTTCTCTTTTCTTAGATCACAATAAACACTGTGTATGTGTGCATGTATGCATACCTGTGCGTATACATACATACACACACATATATATATACACAAATATATATATGTACACACACACACACACATATATGTACACACACACATATATACCACTGATGCCATCTCCTCCTGACTTTGTCTTTTGAGTGCCCAATAATAAACTTCAGTCTCTTTTCCCTATCACTTCATTCCCTGCTTCCTTCAAACAATCTCAGGTCTTTCCAGACTTTAAAAAAAAATCATCACTTGACCATATAATCTCCTCAAACTATTTTCCTATCTCTACTCACTGTTACTGCCAAACATCTACCAAAAATGACACGCTCATTTTATCTACTCCTTTAACTCACTTCTCAATCTCACTGTTGTCTGGTTTCCAGCCTCAGTACTCAACTGAAGCTATTCTCTCCAAAGTTAGCAACTATCTCTTTCTCACCAAACCCAATGTTATGGGGTTGTTGCTTTTATTTTTTTCCAGTTGTCACTTTTCTATATATCTTCTCTATAGCATTTGATACTGGGGATTACCCTCTTGTCCTGGACATTCTCTTCTCTCTGGTTTATCTTGTCACTATTCTCATTCGGTTCTTCTCTAATCTATCTGACCTCCTTTCTCAGCATCCTTTTCATCATCCATATCCTACCCCATAACTGTAAGACACACACCAAGGCTCTGTCCCAGGCCCTCTTCTCTCTTTACAATTTCCTTCCATGATCTCATAAACTCCCATGGGTTCAGTTACCGTATCTATGCAGTTGACTTCCAACTCTAAATATCCACCTGGAGTCTCCCCTAAAAAAAGACAGACTGGAAAGCAGTTTGACTGACAATAGGCTTAGACTAGCATCTCACACCATATACCATAATAGCCTTCAAATGGATAAACTACCTATACCTAAAAGGTTACGGAAGTCCTTGAGGGTACAAACAATGTTTTACTTACCTAAGCACTAAGTGCTTGTTAAATTTATGAATGAAAAAGATAGAATGCTACAAAATATTAGACAAGAGCTAAGTCTGAGAAGATCTGAACTTGTACAGAGTTCAGGGGTGAAGGCAGTAAGTACTTAGTGAATGCCTTTTCCCTTTCTCTTTACAGCTATTATCTTATTCTAATCTCATAACAACCCTGGGAAGAGGAGGTGCCATCATATTGAAGCAGACAGAAGCTGAGACTAGCCTAGGGCCATGTAGCTTGGTCTCACCACCTAGTTTGGCACATTTATTTGAAAAATAAATATATTTTCGGCTAATATAGTAAACTAAATGATCAATTATTATATTGTTACTTTTACAAGACAGGAATATTAAGTTTTCTAACATATTTCTAAGGATATAAAACGGTATCCTTAGAAATAGTCTTAAGATAGCTACCAATTCTCAAGTACATGCAATATGGAAATGAAAATTAAATTCTTTAAAATAATAGATAATATATATATAAAAAATAAATAAATAATAAATAAAACAGTTGTATGAGAAATCATATCAAAAGGATAGTTTTCATAGTACATCAAAATATTCAAGCCTGATATTTAAGTCAAAAAAGTACTTAACAGAATGGAAGGAATGTGGACTCTGACTAAAATTGAAAATATGACCACTACTATTCTAGGCCCAGTTCTGTTCATGACACCCCAGGCATCAAAACAGTCTAGTTATCTGCCAGATATTGAGGCAGTAAAAATGGAATTTTTCATTTGGAGGTAAGGGTGGAAAAAGGAGGGAATAGAAATGGTTCTGAGTTTGATCTGGATCTAAAGACTACAGCTCACTACTTCCTGAACTTTCCAAATAGAATATCCCAACGTCTATTTAATAACAGGCCATAGTGAATTGGAAGTCCCACCAATAAGTAAACAACAGCTATCCCTGAGCTAACAAGCAGTTGGTGACAGTAGGTGGCATACAGAGAAGGTAATGGGCAGAAAGTCACATAATATTAGAAAGATGAGAGGAACAGGGGTCACAAGAAAAAGAAGGAAACCCCAAAGATGGAACAAAGTGCATTAATCTTCTATGTAAATAGATCACTATGTTAACATGGAAAGGGAAAGAACAAATACTAAAATCTATACAAAATTTAACAAAATGTGGTCACTTTTAAATTGCTTCAAAATGGCCTAACCAATGTGATATTAATAACAAAGAATATAGTTCTTATTACAATATAGGATCTGAAATACCATTGATGGTTTGTTCAGCTTGCATAAGTCACAACTGATTGGACACAGTCCCTGTGGGCATGCCATTTCATCCAGACTGGACGGTTCATTAGTCATAATTACTATAACTGTACAGCAGAGACTGCAGTTTTATCTCATCATACATCTTTGATAAAGCTGCTTCAATTTCTGCTTCATCAGCATGTAAAGTTACATTATTGGAGTCTTATTTTCCCAATCGGTGATTAACAGAGGTTATGCTTCTAATCAAACATGCACTTGGTCTTCATATTATATACCTAAGAAAGGCACAGATATGACCATCATTTGACCTTTCATTTAAAAATAAACTACCAAAATAACAAATCTGAAACCAAAATCCAAGTATTGCAGAAAAAATTAAACAAAAAAATTTGCCTATATTAAAAACAGATCGCTGCATTTACCTAAAGTAAGCCACTAACTATATTTGCTACATTCACTCATTAAACATTAAATTACATACCATATATTTTTATTGGTTTTGTCACTTTTGAAAAAGTCATACCACAAATAGTACGTCTTTCAAACATTACTCTACATAAAGAACTATGTAGGCATCCAGAAAGCAAAGTGATAACAGAGGATTACTCAGGAAGGCTAAAGAACAGATGGGTAATAGATTTCAATGAATGCCAAAGAATAGCACGTTTCTTTCTGAAAAGAAAATGTTGCCAAAACATGGCTTGAAGGTAAAACATGATGAAACTGATGCATTAAGGATTTTTTCTCCCACTTCAGTTAGATAAACAATAGGCCCTGTCTCACTATTTGCATGAGCAATATGTCCTCACTGTAGACCACATGAACAGTCATAATCGACAGTTACATGCAGGCACTGAGGCTGCAAAAATCCCAGAGTAATTAGTGTTGTCTGAATGCAATGACATCTGTGTTCTCATGGTCCTGGAGACCTGTCAGGCCAATAAGATGTATATGAAAAAATATGACAAGCATTGCAAATGCCCTTCTGAAAGGTCTCACTTTTGGGAAAAGCTAAAGAAATGACACATGCCACATTCTCTTTTTTTTTAAGCTAATATATGTATCATCTAAATTCTAAACTTAAAACTTACATACTCTAAAAGATCTTTAAATCACACTACATTTGACTATGGAGGATTTACTCAAAATATAGCTAAATACTAATAAAATAATACACTGAAACAAGGTACTCTTATTTTTCCAAAGTTTCATTAATGGAAGATTAAATGTTCACCTAACACATGGGTTTCTATGAATTATATACATGTCCAGAATCAAAATTATTTCAATTCATGCAGCAAAGTAAATATTGTTTATGTAGAGATTCCCTGAGATATTTAATATAGCTGTACATACAAGTCTCTCCCTTGCCACACCCTATCCCCTATTCCACTGGAAATGAAATAGTTTAATATCATATATATTTATCTTTCTCATAATTAGGCTCACTATTATGTTATATCCACAAATCTTTGTTTTAGGACACCCTAATGCTTTTGCTTATTGGTGCCTATGGCTCTGTTCTCTCTTCAGGCTGTAGCAGTATGTTTGAGCACGCACTTGCACCAAGAAAGACATTAGTCATCATTAACAGAAGCACTGACACCAAATCTAAGTGCCTCTCCACAATGACCAAGTGGCAATCATCTTTCTCTTACACTGTCACTGCTGATTAGGATTTTCTTTCATGAAAATTTAATTTGTCCCTCCTTTCTGCAGCTTCTTTTTTTTTTTTACACTCCTGCAATAACAGAGCATGCCAGCAAGATATTGCAAATGCAGCAAAAGAGGCTGTACCTGTAATGTAACCAAAGATAAAAAGATTCCAACTGCTCAGCTGGATCTTTTATCTTGTCAAACAGAAAAACATAGATGTAGTGAATGACATCTAGTGACAAGAGGAAAATATGCATATATATATATGAATTGTATCTAATTCGAAACAACTTATATGCCTCCAAACTTAACTGATTCAAGCTAAATGAATAAGATTTCTTCTTAAATATATTAATTTATGCAATTCCCTAGCTTTGGAAACTCTAAGGCAACAAACACTTCAGTATCAGTTCCCTTTATCTGCATTTTTTATTTGCAATTTTTTTATAAAATAAAGGCACATTCTACTCAGACATTTCACTGCAACCTTAAGAAAATATTTAAACATCAATCTTTTCAGTGTATGTCAACCTACTTTGTAGTTAAGTCAAACAAAGAAAATAATTTTTAGTTGTAGGAGACAAATGGAAATGATTCATTTGTCCATGTAGGACATTCAGCAGCAAGGCAGTGTTGTTGCCTTACAATCTTGTTCTGTATAATATCAGTGTTAAACAAGATACCAAAGGAATGAGTTATTTAAGGAAGTTTTTCAAAACATTTACTCTTCTGTTTTATTTCAATTTGTTTAAAGATTTTCAAAAAGTGTAGGCACATGTTAATTTGCAAGCATCTCAGGGTAGCCTAAAGTCCTACTTTTGGGTATAAATACTCACATTTTTATATTAGTTAAGTAGTGTAACAAAATTAGGGATTGTATTTAAATTTAAAACATCTCTAATTTATCTCATACCTCTCATGAACATGTGCACTTTATGTCAAAAGCTGTGATACTCTGTGTCTAAGTGAAAGTAAACTGTATCTCCCTATTAAAATGAATGAGCCATGTGAAATGTTCTTCTAAAACAAAAAGCCTCACCTCATTTTAGATTCAGGACCAAACCATAATTCATCAAATCATAATCATTAAATTTCCCTCAGTCATTGCTACTCTGTGCTACATAAAGTAATGTATAAAGGATTTAAGGGGTCACAGTGGTTACTACTTAATAGCTAACACATCAAATTTACCAATGGTACAAGTTGGCTTTTTTTTTTCTTTTCAAAATGATCTCTAGTTACAAAGTTTAAGATGAGAGAAGAAATTAAGATAGATTTGGTAGGGCAGTCTCTAATTGTTGAACTTCTGTTGTAAGCATACCTTTGATTAAATGCAGAGCTAGTCCAGAATAAAAAAAGACTATATCATGGCAACCTAACCTAATTATCCATGAAGAATATGCTTACATATGATTTGACATTTCTTTCTTTTTGACTACAGAAAGAGTTGCTGATACATTCAAAACCTTAATACGAAACTCCTTTTTTTTTTGCGGGGGGGGGGGGGGACATGCAATTATCCAGTTCAAAACCTAGCAAGTCATAATGGTACATATTCAGTCTTTTCCTATATCTACACCAAGTTCAAATACAGAAGTTTAGCTCTATAACTCCTACTCCTCAACCAACTCCTACCCTTACCAACCTCCAAGCTACTTGTCAGTGAAAGGTTGGGCGATTTATTGACCACCTCTGGATGCATACTGTCAGGGCTGAAGGAAATATGAGGGAGGGTTGTCACTACTGTTCAGGAGCTCATTGATAATGACATACCTGCTTCTGTCACCCATTACCCATACTACAAACTACTTAGACCTAACTGAAAAATCAATAGTCTACTTGCACTGGTTCCTGTGGCTGCCTCCTTTGATTGTCAGCTCCTGTCTAGGGTCAGCACTTACATGAAAGGGGCTGTGACTGCCTGATGCTTTCAGGACAACCTAACGATATGAAACTAGCCAACAGAACAGTAAATTCTGTCTCCCTGCCCTCCTCATCAATTAGGCTTTGACTAGGCTTGCCTGTAGAAACCTGACCTTTTAAGTTTAGGTGAATATGGACTAGCTGAACACACCATTGCCCTCAGCACTGAGCCAGGAAATCCACTGACAGGTTAAACAAAACAGAAGGTTGTAACTGTCATAATTTGCATTGCACTTTCACGCCAACAAGGGTGTTATCAGTAGGGGCAAGCCCTGGAACACACAACTCCCGCACCCTTAAGTCACTCTACTCATAAATTTTCAAGTGAAGCAAGATAAAACATAAATGTACAAATAGCTATGCATTTCTAGTCCCTCATTCTTTCAAATTTGCACTTTGCAAACTCACAAAGTGCCTATCAACAATTCCCTTGGTAGTCACACTGGCACTTCAATCTCATTACTGATGGACTTCCAACAAATATGGAACATAAGTAAAAATAACTCATCCATGCTGGTAGGGCAGAAGGTAGGTAGGCAGATAGATAGATAGACAGACAGACAGACAGAGAGATAGACGGAAGGACGGAGAGATGGATGGATGGATGGATGGACGGATGGACAGATGGATGGATGGATGGATGGATATAGATAAGACAATAGAAGGAGATAGGAAAAATAGAGAAATGAAGACAGACCATAGGTTGATAGAGATAGATAGATAGATAGATAGACAGACAGACAGACAGCTAAGATAGATGGATGGCTAGATAGAGGCAAACAGGCAACATTGATTGATCCATAGTTAACATGAGATGTTAGACTTCAATATGCTTTCTTTATCTAGAAAAATACCCACAAGTTCAGCACAAACATTCAAGTTATTATCACGTATCTGAAAAGAGGTGTTGAAATTATTTCCTTCCAAATTACATGCACATAGTATCTTTTACAGTTTGAGGGAAAACTAGGAACATCTGCAAAATAAAAGATGTTAACACTTTTATGCTTGTCAGATCATCTGACGAAAACAAGCAAAAGTATGAGAGAATGCTGAACTTTCCTTCCTTTGGTTACTCATATTCAAAGAATCACTCCTCTGCCTGATCTGTCTTTTAACAAAATACGAACATGGAAATCTAAATCTGTTTGTAATGGTGTCATTCCACTAAAGAGAACATTCATCATTGTGTAAACCACTTAGTGTAGTGTGAACTGTGTGAATTGTGAACCTGAGCCTTTTTTTAAGCTCTAAAAACAAAATGTACTTTTTTTGTCTTAATGTGTCACAAAGTTTGATTGAGATCCCATTCAAAAGTTGAAAAATGCTCCCCAATTCCTAGGATTCCAAAAAAGCAATACATCTACTAATTCTCAGGTAAACATATCTATTGTTTTGTGTCTCTCCCAAATCATTCCCACCTCCCATCCAATGATCTCTACAAAATTACAAGAGATGTCAATGATTATATGTATGCAAATATGTTATAAGGGCCTATTCAATGTTTCCATTTTAATATCTAGCTTCTATTAATCACTAAAATGTTAGAACAAAATTCAACAAACAACTACTTAATAATTTATTTGTCACTAGATCCTGAGCCTCTCTGATTTGTAGTTATCTATTGTTTCTTATGTGCAGATGAAATACAAAGAAAAACAACTAGATGGAAATAATCTAACAATAACATTTCAATTCCATGCAAGGCATGGTATATAAAAATTCCTTTTAAGCTTACTTTTTCTCTAGGAATCTCTCGAGTTAAAAGTCTTCAAACAACTATCCTAAAGAAGCAGCATGAGTCAAAATGTAATACTTGAAAAAGTTCTGAGATGAAAGTAATTTAAAATAGCATCAAAACATTGGTAATAACCAATCAAGATAGGCACTGACATGTGTGACATAGGCTAGAAATGAAATGTTACATTTATTTTAATATAAATTCATGCAAAATCCCAACCAACTACAGTACAACTACCCATTTAAGGGCCTGAATGAATCTAGATGCATCCCTTCATAGACCTAATGTGATGATTAACTATGTATCTGGTGGCATGTCAAGTCCTTTTGCTATGCCTATCTGATAGTAAAGTGAAAGGGCATGGACAGTGTCCAGTCCCAGCAAGCAAATCATTTGGAAACAGTCATAGCCATAGATCAAAGTTTTTTCTCTCTACCCAGAACCGATTTAAATTCACCAACTCAGAATTTCCAGCAGACAAAACCAATCAAAAAATAAGAGAATGACTCCTTAGGATCCAGAGATAATAAAGGAAGATAGAAAGGAAAAAAGCAGAAAAGAAACAGACTGGAAGAGCCTTGAAAGCCATAGACCAAGACAGCTGTTTTATATCCTAGCTTTACTTTAGATAGCTAAAAAAAAGTTTCCAACCCTTGGATCATCAAATGCTATTTCAATTAGGCTACACAGATGTCTTCTCTATGTAACAAGGAGCAATGAGGGATATTTTTTTCCACCAATATAAGAAATGTTAGAAATCTTTCTGCACATAACTTTGAAGCTCTCATTCATGAAAAAAAAGTTGGGGAAAAATATTAAGAATGAGTATACTGTTTCTATACTGAAGTCTGTACACAAAGGATTATAACTTTGTATTTCCAATAAAAGTAAAACAGCAGAGATCACAAAGTTTTATAACTTTTTATAACAAATCAATGCCAAAAGACTTAACGGGAGTAGAGTGTCTTCAGCAAATTTGAAGAAAAGAAAGAAAGTCTTAAAAGCCAAGTTTGTCCAGATTTAAGGCATAAGCACTGTAAAAAGCTATTTGAATACTATCAGCATGCTGAGTTTCATGTCCACACAAGAACATCCTAAAAATCATTAAGGAATACACTGCTAGTAATTTGTCCTTTTACCTAATTTTTAGCAAGTTTTACTATGTTAGCAACAGCATGTTGCTAATCAGGCCAAGATCAAGGATTTGACTCCCCAAATAATCATCTCTCATTGAACTGAGAAAAACTCCATCTCCTGTTAGAGAATGTATCCCTAACCCTAACCTTATCCAGCTATTTCAAAAAAGCATGCTATGCATTACAAGGGAAATAAGGTGTTTGGCTTTCAGTAAATCAATTTTAAGTACTGGAACAAACAATTCAAAGCACATGTCTTAATGATGACAGTGAATCAGTAGTGTTATTTTCATATATAAAAAATGGCACATACTTTGAACCATACTGTCTTTCAATTTTCTTTGGCAACAAGTTTCAATACAGATTATATCTACTCTAATACATTTTCCCTTCTCTTGCCTATCTTCAGGTAAGCAATTAACAATAGTGAAACCGTCATTCAAGAAGAAGGAAAGCTGAATAACTGACAAGCTATATACTCATTGAATAATTGGGTTAACCATACTAAGAATTTTTAATCTTTTGGAAATATAGTAAATCACTGCAGACTTCAAATTAAATTCCTATTTTGATCTTTTTAGCTACTGGTAGTTAAACACTGACAGCTGATCTAACTTAAATCCAAAATTCTCATAAAAACAGAAAATACACTTAGGTGGTATGATACAAAAAGAATTCTCAAGTGTGGTTGGAGAAACTGGAAATAAATCCCAGCTCTGGCATTAATTGTATGACCTTGGGCAAGTCAGGAAGCTTTCTGGTCTTTAGTCATAAGGTCAGAATCCACAATCTATATAATAGCCTTTCCAGAAGTCCCAGCTCTTATGATTCTATTGCTTGCTCTTCTTTTAGAATCAAGAATAAGTGTAATACTTTCTAAAACTTTTTGGGGGGAAGAAAAAAGGGGGCCAGTCCATTGGAATGAGGAGCACCACAAGAGAGGAAACTACATTTGGCAGCTATTCTGTAACTCATACTCTTAGAATGCAGACAGCGTGGGGAGGAACCAAGATTAAGTGACTTGCTTAGGATCACATTGCCAATAAATATCAGAGACTGGACTACATCTACCTGATGCCAAGGCCAGCTCTCTATTCTCTAAATTATATTGCCATTATTCAGATTTCAGAAATAACAGTACTATATCTCTTTCAAGTATATTATTCGTTAATTCTCAAGAATAAATCAATCACTATTAATATATTATGACAAGTTTGTTTGGGGGATAAGAAAACATATTATAACTATGTAAATCTAAAGATATATATATATATATATATATTTCACAATAAGAGTTACAAAAATTCAATGAAGGTACCCAATTCACATTTTTCTAGAAAATGATATTTAAAAGTATTGAGGAAACATAGGTCATTTTGTCTTTTTAATACAATAAAATTATGTGTGCATATATGTATATACAGGGCAGTGAGGTGGCACAATGGATAGAGTGCTGGGTCTGAAGCCAGCAAGACCTGAGTTCAAATCCAGCCTCAAGATACTTACTAGCTGTGTGACCTTGGGCAAGTCACTTAACCCTGTTTACCTCAGTTTTCTAATCTGTAAAAATGAGTTGGAGAAAGAAATGGCAAACCATTACAGTATCTTTGCCAAGGAAATACCAAACGAGGTCATGAAAAGTCAGATACAACTGAAACAACATATTTCTCTCTCTCTCTCTCTCTCTCTCTCTCTCCCTCCCCCCCCCCCCCGTCCTTCCCTCCCTCTTCCTTCTCCCTCTCCCTCTCACCTCATGCAGAACATGTGCTGATGGCCCTGAATTCTTGAAGGTTATACCATGAAAGCACAAGCTCTGGAAGGTCCTCCTAAATTCAGAAAGCTTTTGAGTACAGGTTCAGTTAAAAAATAAAAGTCTGCTGTCTAAGGATTAGCTCAGGTGGGACAGAAAAAGTCAATCACCAGATTGGCTACAAAGTATCAACAATTTCAGTCATACCAACTTTCAGAGACCTAATTGTAGAGGTGTTGCTATCTGAGGAGGAAGGATTGATAATGGAATTATAGCTTATTTGTATATAATAAAAGTATATAATAACTTTTGTTAGCTTCCAGTGAAAAGCTATATGCTTCATTTTTCTGCAATGCAAATACGTTATTGTTTTGAAATGTATATTAAATTATGTGTAATTTAGTTAACACACTATTCATATACCAAGTTGTAGAAAAAAAGAAAAAAATCTTATCATAATGCCCCTTTTCTACAATTTATATTAGAATTAAATAGTAATTCTAGAAAGTAAACCAGTTAGAGTCCTAACTAATTAGGTAACCAATGTATGCCCAAAGATCACTATTTACACACACCAAATAGAACTCCAACTGTCCAGGAACTACTACAAGCAGAAAATGCATAAAAACATTTGATTTGTCATCCTGTAGTATGATAGGCTTACTGTTGGAAGCTAAACTATGTGTTTTAGCTGACTGCACATAATTTTAAATATAATTTATTTTTTAAAAAGTTCTCTGTTCATAAAAACAGATGAATTCCAATAAAAAAGTCTAAATCCTTCTAGCAATATGGTTGACCCCTTAAAATGATTAGAAGAAGCTTCAGAGAACTGTTAAAAATAAACAATAACTGGCTAACCTTGATAAATTCCAGGATATCAAACATCAAGAGCTTAGAAACATCTCTACCATACTCTTTTTAGGTTTGGGAAATATGATTACATAACAGAGGCCCTTTAAAGTCAAAATGAAAAGTTGATATGTTTTTTACAGTATTTGGATAGCACAACACTTATGATCATTTGTTAGAAAACATATTCCAGCCATTGTAATATTATTACTTCCATTGAATCATCCAATATAGCTTTTAAGTATTTAGGATACATTTCAATTTTCTAGTCTTACTAGGTAGAATTCTTAAGTTGAAAGGAATTCCATTTTAAAATGTCTTACAGAAATATGATCATAAAAGCAGCCACCTGAGTATAACATTCAACAATCATAATAACAAAAAGGAAAAAAGTCTCTATGCAAAGGAAAGTAAAAAATGAATATAGCCCTGACCATCAAAAAAACAAACAAAACCCCACCACTTTTATATAAAACATTAAAAAAAATAAACAATCTAGTTATTTTACTACACTTCTAAGATCTGCTTCAAGGAAACAAAATCAAATAGTTCAAGATTTATGTACTGTTCATTAAAGGCTAGTGGAACACATATATTATTTCTACAGTAATTAAAAGAATAGATACCTTCCAAGTCTCCCAGGTATGATAAACTTAAGAAAGAACAGCAGGGTTAACCCAGCAAACACAGTTCTAAGATCAGCAAATAATAAAAACAATCTACAGTTTAAGGACTTTGCATTCTCTGGAAATGTAAACAGGATTATAACTGTCAGGTCGACAGAAGCACTGACTTCAGCCATTAGTTTGGCTTTACGGTTGAGAAATACAGCATGTACTACTGAATCATTTCTTTTCAAATCTACACATTCCCTGCAGCAGTTTAAGCTTCATCAGGAGTGCAGGAATGTATAAAAATGACAGACAAAGGGCATTAGTTCTTTTCCTATACTATTTTTCTAAAAATGGAAGTAGTACAGAATTCTTTTTACAAAGCAGTTAGGCTGAAGCTGTTTGAAGGCAGTTATCTAAGGAAGAAAAAAATCTGGAGGCAAAAAAATACATTGCATTTTAGACTGTCAGTTTTGAGCAAGATTCTTAGAAAACCTAATATAATGTTACCAAATAAGTGATGAATTATCAGAATATTTATATCCTACCTTAACTATTCAACATCTTTCAGTTTGAAATGTGTTCAATATTCTATGTTCTGCCTCGGTGTATAGCAACAACCTCTGCACCATTTGCAGAGTCAGCTCCTTTACTTCCAAACCATCTAAATCAAGGAAGTAAATTACAGATCCAAAAGCTATGCTATATCCCAAATTTTCACTTGAATGTCAAATTATAATTATATATATAATTATATTAATGGTTAACAAAAAGTCTATTTCAAAGGGCTTTTTGAGTTCATAAACAATTTACTTAAAAAGACAAAAGAGGTAGAGTTAACAAAATCCCATTTACTCAAAATCCAATACAAATATAAAACTAGGAAGCTGATCAAAAACTGTAATCTCTCTGGGAACATATGTATGTGTGTATATACATACACAGGTATATATATATGATTAATAGCTTAACTGACATAACTTTTACAAAACTTCAAAGGGACATATTTTTCCAAATAAAGTTATTTTTTTAAATTAAAAACTAGTTCCTAAAAGCATTGACTACCATCCCCAGTACTTTCATTTGGCTATTATGACTCTTCACTAAGATAAGTCTAATACTGAGATACCCAAATCGTACTACATGCGCACACACACACGCGCACACACACACACACACACACATACACATACACCAGTAATTAAAAAAAAATTAAACCACATTACCAACATTTCCCCCTCCCCCTTTCAAGTATCCTTTGCAGAAGAAGCCCTCCCAAGCAAAACACACCATTGCTCCAGGCAGCAGCATGCTGCTATTGGCGCTGCCTAAACCAAACAAACAAGATGTTTAACAGTCAAATAAAATGTCCTGGAGCCTCCCTAATGAATTTGTCAAGGACCATCAGATCTCCCCCCACCCCCACCTTACTCCCTTGCCTCATTAACTCAAGTATGATGAGACGGATTATAACTAGAGAATACAGATCAATTGGTCTGAAGACTTCAAGTGGCTTTTAGCCTTGAGAGTTTCCTTTCTCTCACTTGGTCCTTTTAATAGAATACAGTATCTCCTCCAGAAGGGGCTGCCACTTCGTTTTAATACACCATCAAGGAGCTGCTGATGGACTTCTATACTAACATACATAAAAGCAGAGGTGACAAGGGCTCTTCAATTACAGACTCCTTGGATACTGTTCCCCTTTCAATTATTCATCTTGGGGAAGAACTGATCCGCAAACACACAGATGAAGCTGCTCTTAATGCAGGGCAGCCGCAAAGGCAAGGGGATGGAGGGGTGGGCGGGGGGATTTGCATGGTGCTATTTGCTGGAAGTGTTTAAGTTTATTGCTCAAATGATGTTTCTAATTAGTACCCAGGCAATAAATTAAAGTCGGCTTTAACTGATTTATTATTTACTAGCACTCCTACCTCTGGATAAATTGGTAATGAATTGTTCTAAAAATCAAAACATTTGTAACATTGTATCATCCTTCAGCCTCTGGGTAAAAAAGGAAGAAAAAAAAAGTAGGGGAAACTGTAGTGTGATTGTTTGGCTAAGTAGTTGTGAAAATAAGAAGGTGGATCATCAAGACTGACTGGATGGTTGCGTGCGTAGGTCTACACAGGATGCCTTCCACTCTATGCAGCTTCCAAAGGCTCCTCTCTCTGCTCTCCGCCATTCCAGAAGCCGCTTGAGACTCCGAGCATGAAAGATAAAGGGAGGAGGAGAGGACAGAAAGAGGGAGTGAGGGCGAAGAACAGAGGTGCTTTCTCCAAGAAATCGCTAGTCGGCCAGAAGAAAATAGGTCCAGCAAGTCAGGTTGGAGGTTCCTCTGACCCATTATGGGTTATTTGCAAACTATTACTCCCTGAAACGGAGCCTGGTGCCCCGCCTAGGGGAACAGACACGGAACCTCCGGGGCCTCAGCTGCTTCTCTCCTAGAAACAATGAGGGAAAGTAGGCTACTCTAAACACGCCCGAACCCTTGCTAGCCCCGTCATCCGTCTTCTCAGAGTAACTGCCCTCTAGAGAAGCTGGGACACAGGACTCTGGGGTCTGGTTTGACAACTTCCCTAAGGAAAGTGGCCTTCTCCGCCCGTTAATAATTCCCATAGTGCGGGTATGACTGAGAAATGAATAGCCCTGTTACCAGTCACGGTTTCCCACCCTCGCACACTAACTTCGAAGTCGCTTCCTTTCCATTAGGTCTGTTGCACTTTTCTCCCAGCCCTCTCAAACTACTCTCTATCCCGGCCTCGATGGCTGAATGCCGCACCGCTCAGCACGGTGCTGCCTCCTCCAGCGAAGCGCTAAAGGCGAAGAGCCCATGCCGACGTGTGTGATAGTCCGAGACCCAAAAGTCACCTTCTTCCAACTATCGGAAACGCCCTCCTTTTCCCACTGCCCTTCACTGCAAAACACGCGCCATAAGAATAAATCCCACCTCCCAAAGTAAGCCTGCTAGTTCTGGACAGAGCTTCTTATGCACTTAAGGGGGAGAAGAGAGGGTGGTAGTAAGTAAACTAGGGGGGCTGGGAGCGGCTACTCAGCCTCTAAAGGAGAGAATATCAGAGCTCCACTGGTCCCAGTTTTGCGCAGAGGGGCAACTTTCGAAATTGGCTCACACTCCAGCTCTAGAATTTAGTTCGAGTCACCACATTCTCAGTGCTATTCTCTGAAGTTTCTAATACATTACTATTCATCAGCAAAACCAAATGATGAACCCGCACCAATCCAGTGGATTCTTATTCTTGGGGATTCACTCAAGGTCACCTACCTAGATAAAAGTCAGACGCCCTCCCCCAACAATCTAACCAAAATAGACCTTTCAATCCCCTGAGTGTATAGTTTATTTTAAAGGCAGTGGAACCACGCTCCGGACGTTTGGTTGTAAGCTTCCACACTTCTAAACAAACTAAAAATGGCTCTCATTCTCCTCTTCCCCAAATGAAACTTCTGGGTGTGGGTTTGAAGAACTACAGCCAAGACTGGAAAAAAAAATTTAAATACACACTCACATTTTAAAAAAACGTTCTAGGACATCAGAATTTTACTTTGCAATGATGACATAAGAAATGCAAGAGGTATTATGAAGATTGAATTTGCACACACTGAATTCTTAAAATGTGCTCTTTTAATTGATTTTCAAAGTGATCAATAACAGATTACAGTTTTCCTTAGCAGTAAATCCTTTAAAGCCAAGTTCATTTCAAAACAAGTTACTTTTACAAGTAATAATTAATTCTACCTAAGAACCTCACTACTATTTAAAATAGCCTCAAATTATAGGGAATTCCAGCATTAGTGTATTTAAAAAGTTTAACTGGTTTACACTCTCTGTCCGTTACTTCATTGGTATGGTCAAAATATTTACAGGGATTAAAATACAAAGACTAAGGGACAAAGATTAAGGATATTTTGCAGTAATTATTCCATAATAAATAGAACATTTGCATAAAATTCTGAAACTAAACGTCATTAAGTAAAATAAGGTGCTTGGATCTATTCTGCCCCAATCACTTTCTCTGCAGGGTCCTTATTTTAGTTAAAGATTAATTTTCAGAGTTAAAATCCATACCTAAAATCTTCTCTCCTCCCTGGTCCCCAGCTATATTTCTCTGCAGCAATGAGTAGGGGGAACGGAAGACTTTGGGGGAAGGAGAAAAAAGATAAAAATAATTGCCCTGTCCCAAATCCCCTACTTCCCCCACCAAACTGACCTTATGTAAAAGTGATTTATGTTAAAGTGGTTTTCATCTAGTCCTTGCATGAAGATATAATTCGAATAAAACAAAAACAAAACCCACAACAACAACAAAACAAAAATCCTGCACCTTTCTAAACCTGTACTATTCTTTCTTTCCCCTCCCCACTTTACATTCCAGCCATCTCCAACAGTTTTTCTTCTTAGCAACTGAGGAGGACTTTTCCTTCAATTCTCTCCCCACCCCCCCCCCCACCCCCACCCCCACCCCCATTACGGGGTAGTGATATGTATGAGCATGGATTCTTTGGAGTCTGCATATGGCTTTACAATCTCCTCTTCTTTCTCTACTTCTCCTTGCCCCCTTTCTCCATCACGTGAAGTGGTGGCAGCTACCCGGTTCTAACGTGCATATATCCTCTCTAGGATTGGCTGCAGCAGTGACAGCTCGTACTGCGATTGTATGATCTGACGCTCCACCCCCTTCACGATGGCCCGGGGACCATTCATAAACTAAACAACTCCAGCAAACCTCGAGTCAGAGAAAGAGAGAGGTTGAGACTCACACACCAGAGTGAAGGGGGGGGGGTGTGAAAGAGACAGAGACAACGGGAAAGAGACAGAGATACAGCCAGAGAGACAGACAGGAGCTGGCAGAAGAGAGGGGCGGGGGAAAGAGAGACAGAAATAGAGGCTCTCTCTGAATGCAACATAAAGGGGGAGGAGAAGAAGATTCCAGGGCCATAACTACACCCCAGATGCAACGCAAGCAACAACTTCGTCAAGATAACAGAGATTTTGTGAGAGATAAAATTATAAATTACAAAACAGAAATGAATCTCAAACAACTTCTACCCGTTTGTACCTAGAGAAAGACAAGATATCCTTTCAAATCAAACAAATTGGGTCCAGAAAACGCCTCCAGCAGGAAAAGAAAGAAACCACAACAACAACAGAAGCGCTCCAAGAGGCAGAGACAAACACTGAAAGCAGCACACCTCCCAGAACCTCGGATGCTGCCAAGGACTGAGTCGCACTTTTCCGCCCAGAGCATTAATTACAGCCTTCTCTTCTGAATTTGGGAGAGGTATAACACAGAGTGTAAACTCTGCCATTCCCATCCGGCCTTATTAGACTGAGG
The DNA here is from genome assembly GCF_028583685.1 of Petaurus breviceps papuanus. Classification (NCBI taxonomy): domain Eukaryota; kingdom Metazoa; phylum Chordata; class Mammalia; order Diprotodontia; family Petauridae; genus Petaurus; species Petaurus breviceps. Next base: position 54,959,622 of record NW_027186473.1, read on the forward strand.
ACTTCTTGCATCCTTGGAGATAAGTTTTCCAATGAACTATTCAGCCTATATTGATATTTAGCTTTTTTTTTTTTAAAGGCTGCACTCAGCACTTAAAAGACGGGTGTTTCCAGGTTTGCTGGAGCTGTTGGTCTCCTACCATCAAGGTTTTTGGCTTAAAATTCAATCCCTTTGGGAAGTAAGCCTGGATACTTTTGCATAAGTATTACTGCCCCCCCCCCCAAAAAAAAACCTTCATTTTAAAATCAAAAGAAGTAACAACTAAAAGTATTTCAGGTACTTTTTTCTTTCTTTCTTTTTTTAATCACTTCTTTTTTTCAGGAGAAGGAGGGAGTAACAGATAAAGATACAGAGTGAGAAAGGAAGGGGAGCCAGAGATAACAGCCCCACAGCTGGGGTGGGAAAGAAGAGCAGAGTGAAATTGGAGGGGGGGAGTTGGAGTAGCGGGTTGCCTTTTTTGCAAGCCACAGGGCTACCACCAGTGAGTGAGCCTTGGATCCCTCAACGTACTGCGAGACACCGGTGTATAGCCCGGACCTGTGCCCCAACATGATCGCGGCTCAGGCAAAGCTGGTGTACCAGCTCAATAAGTACTACACGGAGCGCTGTCAGGCGCGTAAGGCGGCAATCGCCAAAACGATCCGAGAGGTTTGTAAAGTGGTCTCCGATGTGCTGAAGGAAGTGGAGGTGCAAGAGCCTCGCTTCATCAGCTCGCTGAGTGAGATCGATGCCCGCTACGAAGGGCTGGAAGTCATCTCTCCCACCGAGTTCGAGGTGGTACTCTACCTCAACCAGATGGGCGTTTTCAACTTCGTGGACGACGGCTCCCTGCCTGGCTGTGCAGTACTCAAGCTGAGTGATGGTCGTAAGCGAAGCATGTCTCTCTGGGTGGAGTTCATCACCGCATCAGGCTACCTCTCGGCGCGCAAGATCCGCTCTCGATTCCAGACACTGGTGGCACAGGCAGTAGACAAGTGCAGCTACCGGGACGTGGTGAAAATGATCGCGGACACTAGCGAGGTGAAGTTGCGTATCCGGGAGCGCTATGTGGTGCAGATCACTCCAGCGTTCAAGTGCACTGGGATCTGGCCCCGCAGCGCGGCCCAGTGGCCTATGCCCCACATCCCTTGGCCTGGCCCCAATCGGGTGGCAGAGGTCAAGGCTGAAGGGTTCAACTTGCTCTCCAAGGAGTGCTACTCCTTGACAGGCAAACAGAGTTCTGCGGAGAGTGACGCCTGGGTGCTTCAGTTCGGGGAGGCTGAGAACCGACTGTTGATGGGAGGCTGCCGGAACAAGTGTTTATCAGTGCTGAAGACTCTGCGGGACCGTCACCTGGAGCTGCCCGGCCAGCCGCTCAACAACTATCACATGAAAACCTTGCTGCTGTATGAGTGCGAGAAACACCCGCGGGAAACTGACTGGGATGAAGCGTGCCTAGGAGACCGGCTCAACGGCATCCTGCTGCAGCTCATCTCTTGTCTGCAGTGCCGGCGATGCCCCCATTATTTTTTGCCCAACCTCGACCTCTTCCAGGGCAAGCCTCATTCGGCTCTGGAGAGCGCAGCCAAACAGACCTGGAGGTTGGCCAGAGAGATTCTCACCAATCCAAAAAGCCTGGATAAATTATAGGGTGGTGGAGACTACTTAGAAAAACAAGAACAACAACAACATACTCCCATCACACTGCGGAAAAACAAAAACTCCAAAACACAATTTTTTATTTAATCACCAAGCAAGAAGAAGGAAAAAAAATCCTCACCACCAGATAGAAGAACATTTAAAAAACAAACAAATCATCCTGGACAGAAGTGATCTTTCTTCCAAAAAATGTTAATTTAAAAGATCACACAAAAGAAGAAATCGGACTTTGCCACAACAAAACGAAACCCAAGGTACATTTTCAAATCCATGTATAGTAGTCTTTTCCTCCTCTTATCTCCTCTATTTTGTTTTTTGTTTGCCTGAATGTTGTCACCAAGTGAAAAAAATTATTTAACTATATGTACAAATTTCTCTTTTAAAAGTTTTACTGATGTCAAATGTATTTCAGTGCCAACGTCAGATTATGTGCCCCCTCTCTCTCTCTCTTGCACCTCTATCCTCACCCTAAACCCACTTGTTGAAAATAGTAATAAAATACTACTTTAACTTTGCATTGACTTTTGTGGATTGTTTTTAAACAGGGCAGGTGAAATTTCAAGTGTAACAATATATCAAATAAAGAAGAGAACTTTTAAAGTTAAAGTATACAGACTCAAACCAAAGTGTGATCTTTAACATTTACAAATATTGCTATAATCCTGCAAAACTAATCCTGCTAATTTATTTCAGACTTGTCTGTGCTTTAAGACAGATAAATATTAATATATGTGTATACATATATGTGTATTTTCAACCTTAATTGGTAAATGTGAATCATTCACATTAAAAATTAATAGATTTGCTTTCTTATCCCGTAACTAAAAAACAAACTATTTCAATTTGACTTTGAAATGCAAGGAAACATTTATGGATCTTCTCTGAATTATTAATGCTGTTAGTTGATTTTCTCCCCTATAACCATTTATCCTCTCCAGGCTTTTAAGTAAATAATAAAACTTAGCTATGTATCAAACAACCATGCCAAGAATGCACAAAAATGGAATAATAATATTAGTTATATGTCTAAAGTAGAAGGATTAAGGCCTTTATTTTTTATTGTAGAGGGGGAAGAGAAATACAGTTTTCTTGAGTCCTTATAGTATTACTGTTTTTCTGAGTATTTAAACTTCAAAACAGCTAACCTTATATTTCATTCCATTACAAAATGATTATTGGATATAGTTTACTGAAGGCATTATGAAGGTGGTTAAAGCAATTAAAATGGAGAATATGGGATATATATATATATATATTTGATGCATAAGAAAAAAAATTTCTATAAGTTTACAACATAAGAAAATTATTTCAGCATCCTGGAACATATCTGAAAAAATGTGGGGGAAAGATATTGTTAAATTTAGGAGAGGTTTATTACATTGCCTCCTATCAAAAACATTTAAAATAATCATCAATCTGAAAATTTGCAAAATTGTGATTTTGTTAAATATCTTTATTCTGTATTTAAGTCTGTACCCCAAAAGTAAACTTAATTCTTAATTTCTTTTTTTTAAAAAAGCAAGAAAATAAAGTAAAAACAAACTTTCTCTGGACACAAATGAAAAGCCTAAAGCAAAGGATTGGGGATTAGAGTCCACTTTGAGTTCTGAAAAATGATTCACCTAATAAAAATGGGTTTAGCTTGCAGGGATTACTGTTTCTTAGTTTAAAATAAAACAAACCATACTCCTAGATAAAAAATATAAATTTGTGATCTTATCAGTGTGATCTTATTTCTACTCTAAGGACATAGTTTGCTTTAAAAACAGAAACCTAGGTTTGCTTTTATTTGTGATTCAGAGAAATACTAAAATAAATTTTAAAATCATCAGTTATATACATTCTTCTCATGCAAATACAGTAGTACTCTTAGGGGCATTTTCTAAGCCACTTGTAATAAAAATAACTTACATTTATATAGCACATTAAGGCTCAAAAAAATGCTTTCCTCACTATTGATCCTATGAAGTAGTTAAGTGTTGGTAAATAACTGATGATTAAGGAGGAAAAGGAAGCTCCTAGAAGAGCTGAATCCTAAAATATCAACTTTTTACTTTGCAACTAACAATACTACCACCAACACCTGAAGCCTCCCATTTCTTCCCTTAAGTAGAAAGAAAACCTTTAAGGATCCATGGCCATTATATTTTCTAAAATTTCAAGAAATTATTTTTTAGCTTTGTAAATCTGTTCTTTTCCTTGCCTCTTTCAGTTTAATACAAACCACTAACACAAGAAAAAAATTAGTCCTTAATGTAAATCTCTTGACTTCAATTCTCTAGCTTACCAAAACAGATATCATCCAGGCCTATGAAATAAAAAGTTCAAATAATATTAAACTGGGCAATTATTTTAAAACAAAAATTCACACTTCTTATTTCCAGACCCAGACCTAAGCCATGCTAGATATATTAGCCAGGTTGCAGTGGTGCAGGGTGGTCTTTGGGGATCCTAAAAGCTGCTCAATCCTTAACAAGCAACAATGAAAGAGAAATTAAATGATGCTGGACAGAATACAACAGGAAAACAGTAAGTACAGCTGTTCTCAAAGCTGTTCCAATGACACAATATAAGAGAACTCCTGGCCTAAGAAGGGGCCCATTCCAATACCTGTTCACTGACCTGGTATTTTAAGCTGACTTGTCAACTACAGTAATTGTAGAACTCAAGTAATTTTTCAAGTTAAAAGCCCCTTTCCTATCAATTTTAGCTACACACTTTAACTATACAATGAAGTCTAAAAAGTTAATCAATGAAACAAAATTGCCTAATTGAATGTTCTTGATTTATAAGGACAGATCAGGCTTGCCCTTTCAATATCTCCAAAAATTCAAATTTCAAAAACTACTTAGTCAAGTGTCAGAATCAAACTCCTTTTCCAATTCCTTCCTGTCACATAGTCTATCTATTTCTTCTAAATAAAAGCAGTGAGATTGGAACAAAGGATTGAACATACTGAAGATTTAAATTGATCTGTGTTATAAAATTTTTAATGGCTCTTGCAGGGACTTAAAGTACTTAATTTTTTAAAGATTTAATAACATAGCACCATAATAAATCCAAACATCTTCCTCTACCTAAACTCCTTCCTCTGTCTAAACCGAAGATAAATATTTATTGTAAAAGTTTGCTTTAACAAAAGGTTGCCCTGCTACTCTTCCAAACAACTTATTCCTTGAGAGAGCTTGTTCTTTTTATCTTTTCAAAGAGAAGGTTGCTGCTCAGAAATAGAAATTTAACCATTCATCTTTACACAAATAAATAAATTTTACATCTTCCTCCTAGCTTTATGGCTATTCTTATAGCCTAAATGAGTTAAAAAAAATAGTTAAGTGGGTCAGAAAAATAATTTTTAAAAACATAAAAAAAATTTGTGGTTTAAATTTGGGAAACTACACAACAGTACCTTATAAAATCTACAATATACCACAGGAAACATGTATCATAAAAGAAGGATCTACGAAATTCCCCATCCTCACCCTAAGAGTAAGTTAATTAGCACTGGATCTAAGGGGAAATTATTATTAACATAAATGAACTACACTAAAATAGCCATTAAGTGAAATTCAAGATTATAAGGGAAAACAGGACCAGAGTATACATCAGTGAAAAATTTAAATCGAATCTTTTAGAATTTACCTGGGTGTTTCCCATGCCTTTCTTTAGCCTCCTCTATTCCTCCTCCCTCCCCCAAAAATACCCTAAACAACCCAATAATGGGGGGGGGGGGAGGGGAAGACCAGCAATTACCACAACTGAATGGGAAAGTGGTAAAGAGATAAGATATTACATTTGTCCTCTTCTTACCTTGGGGTCAATTTTCTTGAAATTTGGCTCTTCTTCATCCACTTCAAAATAGAGTTCAGAGGAGGTGATGGAAAGAGTGCCCTTCACCACCACGGAAGGGGCCACAAGTTGGGCTGGTGTGCTCAAGCTAACAGGACCTGTCGAATACAGAAAGAAAACACCAGATGTGTAAGAAACTTGATTAGAAATGTTATTTTCCCTTTCCAATTCTCACAACTACCTAGTGTCTCCCTACCCCCAACTCACATATTCTGCCCAACCCTATCCTCTTCCAACAATGCAAAGACTTCTAGACCCTTGGGCCTATAACAGCTGGTTAATGATCCTGGTAAATTGGTATGCAATTGCTTTGTAGTGAGTATGCAATGCCCACAGTCAGATAGAATTTGATTCTACTATTCATTCACATTTCACATCAGGAGCAAGCCCCAGGCTGCCAACCAGCAAGTAGCCATTACCCAAGCGGTAACTACGGAAATGGAGAAAACTAAGCAGGCTTCCAAGACAAGGGCTTCAGTTCTCAAATTCTAACTAGGGTTAGATCACAAAAGATCAGCTCTTTGGTGAAGGTAGCAATGTCATCCCCATCACTTCATTCTCTGCAGCCTGGGTGCTAGTTGTGAAAATCTCATGCTTCAGCTTATTTAATCTTCATGAAAAGAATTATAAAAATGCCACTTTAGTATACCTTCCACTCCACTGTTAAATATTGTTCAGTGGTTCCAAATATAGTATTAATGTAGTTTGGGGATTCAGGGATTGAACAGCTGGAGGGTGGGTTTCCAAATGAATGAATTTTTATTGGGATAATCAGATCTCCACAGGGTTTATCAAAGAGAAAAATCAGATTGCTACTGAAAACAATGGAATCACTACAGATCTAACAGTCTATAGGCTATAGACCCAAACCTAAAAAAAAAGAGGGAGACACCAAACGTGTAACATATATATACATGTATATATATATATATATATATATATACACACACACACACACACACAAACATATATATAGTAGAAATAATCATATGTATATTTACTTACTCTGCATTTCAGGCCTTTTTAAAAAAGGAAAATTAAAAATGTGAAGTCAATTCTCAATTGCTCAAATTCTTTGTGGGACAAAAAAATCAACATAAGAGTGATACTTAAAATTTGAATTAATACAGTAGTAGTAGAACTACTCAGGCAATCAATGAGTGAATAACTGCCCCCAAATTCAGATGAACTGTCATTTCCATCGATTGTTAGAACAGTGATGGTCTTTAATCTAACATCAATCTTAATGTGCGCCAGAAGGACAATAGAAGGGATGCTCTACTGAGAGCAGAGCAGGCTTTGCCCCCTATTCCCAATGTATAAATACATTGTGTTTGCAGATGGGCAGCAGATAGCAATGAAACAGCCATGATTTCCCTAAGCTCATCCCTATAAATGGATGAAATAAGCAGCTATGTGTTCTTTTGCTGTCTCCTTTTGCCCTATGTACATTAGCATGTAATCCAGAGGAGAAATAACATTTTTTCAATCACTCTCAGACATTCAATTATGGGGTGAGCAGACAGCTGCAGGATCCAGGGCAGCCCAGGTCCTACAGAAGACCCCTGACAATTTCTACTTCATTTCTAACCCACACCACTTTATTAGTGAGGATTACTTCTTAATCCTATTGCCATTGTCAAGATTATATAATTAAACTCCCCTTTCACCTCTATTACAGTATGAATGTATTACCAGAAGCTGGAATAGAAGCATAATAAAAGAAGAGGAAATGGCCAGTAGGTTTTGAAGGAAGGGTCTAGATAGAGATGAACAATTACTCTTCTCCCTACCACTGGGGGAGGGAGGGAGAAAAGGAACGAAAGTCACAGAGCATAATGCTCCAATTAATTTTATTTCATTTTACTAAGAATTACATAGCCCTCACTACAGACTACATATCCTCTCCTGCTTCCTTTTTTCCTTGGCTGAACAGCATATAGCAAAGTTAAAAGTAAGTGTTCATGAACAATAGATCTAGGTTTTAGATTTATCAGAGTAGAAGATTAAACAGGGGATTATTTTCCAGCGAAAAAAATAATTCTGGACCTATCTCCATCTTACTGCTCTTCCTTCTTCGCCCTTCCAATAATCATACCAAAAGAAGTGTAGGCAATGGAAGAACAAAGCCATTTAGTGAAATATTAAAATGCCCCAATAAGAAAAACAAATATCCTATTGGCCATCTACCCACTGTCCTGGAAGCAAAGCTAAGAATTTATAAATTATAATCATATTGAAAAACCTGGCTTCCTACGGCCAGGAAGTTCTGACAACAGTGTCACTAGATTCTTAAAACAGAATTTTTTCTTATTTTTGCTTTATATGGAGAAGCTAAATATAAAGAGAAGGGCACAATTAGTAAAATCAACATATCAAAGCCATTATTCTACTCCAGGGTTGTTTGTTTACAAACTATTTACCTAGGCAGACTTTTAGAGAGATTAGACAGCAAGGTCCTTAAGGGTGAGTGGGAGAGGGTACTTTTTGTTGCTTTTAACAAAAAGGAAAGAGGGAAAAATTACTTCTCCAAATGAAAGCCTATGACCATAAAAGAAGAAATTAAGCCAAAAATTGTGACAGTGTTTGTCGGGGGAGGTGCATAAGTGGTAGTTCATAGTAGAAAAAGTTAGGGGAAACAATAGATATTATGATGGTGGGGGGAAACATTAGAAACAAAAAACAATCTTACTTTAACTTAAATGTGGGGGGAGGTCCTCACTTTCTAAATAGTGCTTAGTTGTGATAACTAAAAAATATAGCAATCCTACACAAATTGACTGGTAAGCTGATTTGAATATTTGCACAACTGCAGAATTTACCAGTAAGATTCTCTAAGTCCTTCTCCTCCACAGATGACAGGGTATCATCATCGCAGTCCAAGAGAATCTCACTTTCTGAGTTTTGATTTCCTAAAGCCTGACTCTTGATGGACTGTTTTCCTTTAGCAAGGATATCTTCATCTGAATCTGAAATGAAAAAGAAACAGGGCTGTCCATCAGTTTAGGGAAAGAGATAGCGCTCAAAAGTAGGGTGGAAGGAGTAAAAATTTGAAATAAGGGAAGGTTGGTCAAAGATGGTCACTTATACTGGAAAAATTACATTTACACACGCACATACACAAACACAGAGGTACTCAGGATAGGACACAAATGTATGCTAGTATGACAAAGTCTGTTTCCTAAACCTAGCCTAACAGAACCCTGAAGAATATTTATCTCATTAAAACCAACTTCAGAACCAGCAACTTTTTTTTACCATTTATTTATTTATAGTTAAGAAAAGGGAGGACTGAAAACCAAAACTTCCAAAGATATTGGGGGGTGGAGGGGAAGGGCTGATCTCCAGTTTCAGGTCCACAGCTACCAAGCAAATTATTTCAGTTTTTCATAAAGGATTTGGGAAGTGAGGTGGGGAAACTTCATTCTGTGAATAACATAACATCCACATACATTTGGAGTTAGAGAAAAATCTACAACTTAGATAAGGTAAGAAGGGGTAGCTGAAGCTTTGGTACCCTAGTCTGCGCATGCTGCTTTCTACTAATGAAGCCACTGGTTCCTATCAACTCACATCTACTCCCCTCTTTCTCCATCCTCCCTGCCAGCTCCACAGGGCTACAGTAGTTTTCTCCTAAGATACAAGGGTAGGAAACCAGAGGCGCAAAAGCCACCTCTCCAGGTGGTTAAACTAAAGGGCTAAAGCGCCCTGAGGGTAAACACAAAAGAAAAGGTTTGGCAGGCCAGAGAAGCCTCTACAAATACACTAGCAGAAAAGAGCCGTGCCCATTTTCTCAGGATATGTGACAAGGCAGCAGGAGGGAGGAGGAGAGAAACAAATACAAATCTCTGCAATCTGCAAAGAAGGAGCTCTGGGGGGCGCCGACAGTCAACTATAATACTAGGAGAAGGAGCAGAAGAGTCGGTGGAATTAACTGGGAGAAATAATCTAGGGACAAGGAATGAAAACCAGAACTTCAAATACTGCAAACCTCTAACTCGACTACTGAGCAGAGGGTATGGATGCTTTCGTGGTTAGGAGAAATAGAACCAATTGCATGGACCAGCAAGAAACAGGCTATCTTAAAAGATTTCAAACAAAAGCTGGACCATGTTTCTAGTGTGTAGACAATCCTACAAACTCATGTGAAAAAAGGTAGGTTTAGGATCTTTACTGTAGAGTCCCAACTTCTCATGCTCACATTTTACCAACTTGATCTAATCTCTGGAGCCGGTGCACCTGATTCCTTGAACCAAGAGTGTGAGTTTACCCTGTAGAAAGACTGAAAAGATTCAGCCCAGGGCAAACAAGTTCCCAAGAACAGATTGAGGTGGAGTCAGATGTCACTAAATACATGTTTTATCAAAATAAATGAATCCAATGGGTTTTAAACATAAGTTGTAGCAGAGGTACACAAATTGATTCAATTAACCTCTTTGGGACTTAGTTTCTTCCTCTGTAAAATGAAGGGGTTGAACTAGATAGTCTCTAAGGTTCTTTCCATTTCTTTAATTCTATGTAGTCTACAAAATTTTGTAGACAAGGGTTATTTATGGATAGAGTAAAAGTTCATTTTTATATCACTGCCAACTTATTCAGTTATCACTAATTCATTCCATTGTTATAACAGAGCATTACTTTTGGATAAATGGAAGATTTTCTCCTGATACTTGAATGCTGCAAGGATTATAATTTCTCCTAATAATATAGTAAAAACCAAAAATTGGGGAAAGGAAATTTTTTTTATAAATTATTTATCTCATACTATCTAGGGGGTGAAAAAGATCTTATTTTCTTAAATATGTAAGATAAAATGTATGAAAGGCTTTGCAAAAAAGGGGCTATGTAAATGAAAGCTATTAGCTCTTATTTGAACATCATTGAAAATACTGTGTCAATGCATATATTATCCCAAAAGTTACAATTAAGTATTTTCTATTAAATCACAAATTTAAGGTTGATTAAGAGAAATTATTTCATTCTTTTAATATTTATTTTGGAAAGAAAAGCAATAATTTATAGTTTTTTTTAAATTTTATATTATCACACTTATTAAAGAATAAATTAGTTTTTGCAAAATGTATAAAAATTAAAAATATGAGACTTAAAGAAATTAATGACTACTTACTGGACAGTTTTATCAATCAATATGTTAATCTTTACATTTATTGGGTTATTTCTTACTTCCTGCCATGAAAAAAAATATCATATAACTTGTTAATTTAGTACACAAGCTGGCATACATGTATATAGCTAGGTATTATTTTACTTAAAAAAACAAGTGTGTTAAAAAAGATTTTGAAAAATCAAACATAAAATGTAAATTATGAAAATATTCATATCCAAATCCAAGTCTGAGGAACATATGTCAAATCCATCAGGACCAACTTGCTCATTACTTTCCCTGATTACTGACATACATGACTTTAGGTTCCACTAGCTTATTTAAAAAAAAAAAAAAGAAAAACTTTAATCTGCAAACATTTATAGAGGAAGGCAGTCCCTAGTGGCAATATAATATGGTTTAAACTTTCAGTAAATAAATGCACATTTAAAGGCAAGATAAAGTAAAATGACCCAAGACATTTCTAATTTTTAATAATTTCAATTTCAAATTTGAAACAAAGATAATGTATATATTCCCATCTTGTTAACAATTTCCTCCAAACAGAATAACATTACAAAAAATAAGGGAAAGCTACATGTAAAAGACAGTAATATGGGTATGTTGTATACATGGAATTTTAACTTTTATTTATTAGTTTATAAAAACAACAACAAAAAAAGCTCATATTCTGGAATTGTTTTATCTAAGCTAAAAACCCTCTTGTCTTGGAAAATGTGTAGCTTACTGATATTTAGAATGGTTTTCCTGTAATTAACTCCCCCTTGAGGATTTTAAGTTAGCAGCAGTAAAATTACCAACAGTACTCTAATACGCACCACATGCGCTGTTGTTCAATTCTCAGTGGTCTAATAGCTTTTTGCTAAAGATTTTTTTTCAAAATTAGAACAAAACAATTCCAAGCAAAATATAAAAGGTAATTATAATGTTTATATGAATTGAGGGGAAATACATTTTTATTTTCAGCTGCACTATGCCATTTAATAACAATTTTGTAAACAGGTATCCAATGTTATATTTCACTTGTGTCAGTGTATTCCACAATGGGCTAACCGTTTAATTTGATGAAGTCAGGGAATATTTTTGAATCATTTAAATGCAAGCTGTGTTTTTAATTTTGTCTTAACTCAAGAAATTTTCTGGATATCAAACGGTTACTAAGAATGAAATCATTTTGGTTTTTTTGCAGTACAATGTGAAAATGTACCAGATCTAGCTTTTTTTTGGTTGCAGTTTCATTATTGGTTGAACTAAATAGTTACTGAAGCTACAGTTACTATATAAAACTATAGTAATTTGTTGTTTTTTTTTAAAAGTGTTCCTAGCTGTATGTCATTACTGAAAGCTGGTACCAAGCTCAAAAGGAAGCTCAAGCAGGGCTGAATATGTGTTGGTGAGACTGTTTGGGAAAAGCTCTGAAGCAACACTGACTAGGAGTGGATTTGTCTGCAGGACAGGGGGAGTGAAGCTAAGAAAAAAGGTAGGTGGGAATGTAGTCCTTGTTTGAGATTCACAGATTCTCTTCCTTTTCTCAATTAGCAGATTGCCACAGTTAATATTTCAGAAGGTGAGTAGGAGAAGATTGTGCACCAAAGTCTTAGGTACCATACCATTTCAAGAATAATTACACTATTCAAAGCAAAATTTGTCATCTCAACTACTGAAGTAACAGACTTCATAGATTTTTGCAGTAGATTTATCAGTATACCAGATGGTGAGGACTACCAAAGTTCTACTCTTCTGAAATTATAGAGATATAGCCCTGTCCGCATTATTTGGGAGATGTTCATTGGAATAATTTAGAAAATATATCATATTATATGTAAATACTGTGCAGTTTATGGCATGTAAAAAGAAGGGCATTGGGGGCATGGGACAAGCTCAAGAAAGTATGGAGGCCTTAAAGCATCCCACTATCATGACTGTGTTTGTCCTGATGAATATGGAATTCTAGAAAGTGCTACATCAACAGAGAGAACAGTATGTTCTGTTTGCTAGAGAGAGAAGCATGTCGGGTAATTGATCCTGGCATAATCTTGTTGCTTCAAAAACCTGCTACTAGAATTATTTTGTACTATTATTTATTATGCAAAAAATTAAAATGGAACTGATGTGAGAACTCCAAATATAATATGATTTCAAGTTTATCATAATTCTGGGTAAGCAGGTTAAATAGCATTCCATATTTACCCTTTGATGACAACTTCCTGCTAATGATTCTGTTATCTAAAAAAAGCATTCATGACAATCTACACAGAAACATATTTGTATTACAAGAAATCTTGCTAGATGAACTTCTACAAAAGGCAAAGAATAAAAGTGTGATCTGCTATTTATAGAATCTGACTAAAACGCAATGGCAACAATAAGAAACCTTTTTTTTTCCCTTTAGATGGTACAGGTAATGTTAATTTTTTTTTTCTTTTTAAAGAAATTCTACATAGCCATATGTAGAATTCCTGCAATTATTCTAAGAAGGATTCATTTTATCACCTAAATAAAAAATACATTTAAGTGGAACCTTGTTAATAAGTTATTATCATAACTGAATGTTAAACCTACTTTTTTCCCCTTTTAACTTGATGGTAAAATGTCAACTAAATCAAACAATGAATTTGGAAAACAGTATGATAGTATAAAAGTCATTTATTAGAATTCAGATGACTTATACTTCAGTCTCATTTCTGTCACTAACTAGCTGTGTGACCATATGCATATAAATAACTTCTCTGGGTCTCAAATTTACTGATCTGTAAAATACAGGTATTGGACTGTTAATATCCCTATTAGCTCTAAAATTCTATAATAAGAATCAGGCAATATTAGTTAGAAAATCTATTAAGTACACTGTAATTGAATGCTAACAAATATTTAATAATTACATATACATATATGCATATATAGATATTTTAAATCTCTAGAAATCAAAATATTAATCTTTGCCTGGTACAGACCATTTTCACAAAATTTAAACATGATTTTTATTTTAATTTTAGTATATAATAATGTCTACAAAGTTTTTAAAAGTCCTACACTGCAACAATGACTTTTACAAATAACTACTTTGGAGGTTCTCTCTTTGAAAAATTACCTAACTCTCCTTTCCCCAAAGCAAGTTAATGTGAACTTGGGCAGGGCAATTAAATTGTCAGAATTAAAAAATTTGTTTTTAACTAGAAGGTAGCCAGAAGTAGAGTCATGGGGCTGGTATTGATCGTGAGAACAGAGAACATTAGTCTTCAGGTATTTACTTGGCCACCTTTGCACCAGAGGCTTTCCTTCAAATCAAATCAATCCTTGGAAAAGATGGCGCTAACAACTAAAATACATAAGTAATCTCCAACAAGATTTCCCTTTGGATGTTTTTCTTTTATATTAATATAGCACATGGTACACCATGGTTCTTCACTTTACAGATACAGTATTCCCATAATGAAGTCCCCCTTCTGACAAAGATATAAAACAATGGGACACAAACACTAGTTAAATGTAAACATTTTTACTCACTATATTTTTATCTGTTACAGGATTTTGTAACATCTTTGGCTATCATTTTTTTTTCCACCAGGGTTTCTTTTTAAGCTATTCTTCATTTTGAGTATTCAACTTTTTAATTTATTCAAGATAGCTTCTTAAAATAAATATTAGTCAGAAATTATGCTTATATTGTTGATCCTTTAGTGATATTTTCAGAGTTTGTAAATATATTTTGAATAATTGTTTTATGTATTCATAATAAATTATAGCATCACAAAGAAGCACTAAGGGATTGATTTCTAGAACTTCCTAGAATGCCCTGATATTACATTATTTTTGTTGTTCTTTAAAAAAAATAGAAAAGCATTATTAGCATCTTTCAAAAAAGTTAAACTAAGGATAACTATAAATTTCAGTGAGAAAGGTAAGCCCAATGGTATACCTAAATCTGTCTGCTTATTCAGCTGGTGTTTGATTTCTAGGTGAAATACAACAAAAACTTGAATTAGAAATGCAGAAGAAATAAACAAAGATGAATGTTTTTCTATTAAAACTATTTCTTTTTCAAATGTTCTTGTACTTCAAAATCTTCTTTATTCATTGATGATCACCAGAAAAAAACTGCAAAATTATTATTAAACAACACAGTATCAAATTAAATGTTAACCCAGCTTTCTGTTTCATGGAATTAAATTAAAAATTTTAAGAAAAAAATCATTATGTTATTTTAATCTTTTCATTAATACCTTAAAAATGAGTTACTCTTCCTAATAAATTTAATAAAAGGTATTTAACTTAAGGGGTCATTATTATTAGAAAGTAAATTACTTCAATGTAATGTCGCAGCAAGATCTCAGCAGACAAGATATGAAAGGAGATTTTCTTACAACAAAACTACAACTAGGATTATCATATAGGTAGATACCTATGTTGTCTGAATAGATAGTTCAATTTATTATTTGTCTGGCATGAATTTACGAAGCCTTAGTCTGAAAATAAAATATACATAAGGAGTAAATTTGAGGGATTATTTTACTTTCAGTGAATAAAAACTACATTATTCTGATCATTTGTGAATGAGTTTAGAAAACAAACTTTAACCCTAATTGTGCAATAAGGAAATTTTGTGAAAACAAATGGCTTATCTAAAGCAAAAGATGAAAAAATCCTTAGTAAATGAAAAAAAAAGATGTAAGAAAAATTCTTAAAATGCCAATAAAACTATTTCTCAGGAATTCCTAAGTTCTTTTTGCTCTAATGGAATAAAATCCTTTCAAAAAGCAAATCTTTTAAATGTAAAAGTCATTAACCAAGAAATACAGTCTATCCTAAAATCCACAGTACCACCAGGCACACAAAAATACCAAGAACCCCCAAAGCAGAAGTGGACTAATTAATTCTACATTTTGTTTCTCTTTTCCCTCCTCTTACTGTTGAAGATATAAGGCTCTGGGACTCATTGCTTTTAGATCACTTTGTTATTGACTATTCTCTGTATAGCCATTTATTTTAAAGGACTGATGTCACATTTGGTGTTATATCTGATGACATATTGTAGACATTTTCTTCCAGAAATGGCTCTTTAAGGCTGAGTGCAAGAGGTTAAGCTGCCTGGCTGAGGCCAAACCCAACATTATATTCTTTTCATCTAGATCTCAACAATATTCTTAATTGCCTTAAATTAGTATTTCCTTTGTATTTTGCACTTTAACCTTATAAATGTAAGTACAAACTTTGAAATTTTAAATGGCATACATGAAAAAAAATTAAAATACTATGTGTATTTTAAAAAGAACAACATTAAGGCATGTAGTCAGTTTTATCAACAACCAAAATAATATTAAGTGTGACCAAATTTTATATTTTCCTTAACTATGTATCTTAACTTTCAAAACCATAAAACAGTAAGTCTAAGTGCCTGATTAAGGTAAAGAAATTGTTAAGCCCAAAGGAATAATCAGTAGTTCTATTCATTCATTCCTATTGGCTTATCAGACAGCTTCCAAATATTGCCCCTGAATGAAAATTCAGATGATACGCATTATAACATAAAGGGGAAAAATGTTTTGTTGAGCTTTGATAACAAGATGATGCAGAATAGTAACACAGGAAAATAATGTCTATTCTCTTTTTCCACTAGCCATCTATCTTTACCATCTACAAATCAAGGCTTAGAGACTACCTAGGCCAGGGCACTTGGACATTTATTACCATCCCTCCGCCTCTCGCTGGAATCTCAAGTTAAAATTCAGCAGTTAAGGAAAAACCATATATGCCCAGGAGTGCCTCAAAATGTATTAGGTTTTGGTAATGTTTTCTTTCTTACATTAAAGTAATTAAATTAATTAGCAGTCTTTTGTTTGGTGAAGGTAATGAACTCAAAGCTAAATATGTCATTAAAAATAATTGTAGTTTCCAACTCTAGACACAAAGGGTCTGTTATAAAAAATGTTTCATGTTTAATGTATTGTGTGCATACACTTAAACACCACAAGGTTACAGACACTATGCTGTCTATGAAAAAGTAACTACTTGTTTTATTTGTGGGTAAAATAACTCTGAAATGTAGTGTTGAGCTGTTTTACAAGATCTTGCAGTAATGAAGCTCTGTTCTTCATTACCAAGTACTGTACCTGCTGTAATGGGCAAGAAGTGGTTTTTACACTGACCGTGTTCCACGGCTGTTTTTAGTGTCGCTTCAGGATGTGTCGATCCAAGAGGGTTACGCACAAATCGTCGCCGGCGCCGCAAGTCATCTTCCCAGTAGTCAAGGCGCCAGAACTCACGAGGACGACTACAATGAAACAGAGAAGCCACATATGTTAGCAATTATCAAACAGCGTGGTAGCACTGAATTTCTGCATAAAGCTCTCCTTGTTTGCTCTGCCCTTTTTTTCTTCTCCCCATCCAATCCCTGTTAGACACCCTCCCACCCCTTGCTGCAATCTTTTACTTAGGTATGTCCTTGAAAATAACAATATCACCTTCCAGTCTAAGGAACTCCTTTCCCTTTTTTCTTGGAAGGTGAAATGAGCACTAAATACATCATTTTGAAATGAATTGCTGACAGTGTGATCAGTTTCCCCACACTCTAGTGGCATGTGCTCCGATTTCAGCCTCATTTCAGCCTCAGCAGGGCACCTTTCTCAGTGACTGCATTTATAAACCAGAATAGGGAAAAGGCTATTATAAATATGGTATAACATTACCTATATTAATCAAAGTCTGTCCCCCTTCATTTTTCTTCCTAATTTGTGCCTTTTTGTACAAGGTCAGTAAATCATACTATGAATGCTTGGTCCAGAAAGTGTTAACTTTAATGAATACCTCAGTTACATGGTTATGTATGTGATAATAAAATATTGCTCTGTTTAGATGTGCAGGAATTTAATTAAAATAATCTCTTAAAATATTCATTACATTTAGCCCCTGAGGCTTAGAACAACACAAGAAAATGCATTTCTTTTCCATTTACTGTTTTTAAATAAACCACTGCAGGAGAGTGAAATAGCAATCTATTTTCAAGCAAATCAGATTGGATTTCTGTTTCATGTACTATGTTTTTATATTTAATTAAAAACTACATACTATATGATGTGTAATAATTGCTGTATGGAAAACATACTCCTTAATATTTGCTTTTAAAAGGTTATGCTAAATTTATTTTCCATTATATTTCTTCAAATATATTAAATGTTTTCTGTAATGATGTTTCTTTTTTTATTTAACCTAATTTTTTTAACTGGAACACTGAAAAATAATTTTTCTAGGAAAATAGTAAAATTAAAAGTCCTAATATGCAAGGCAACATAGAAAGAAAACACCTGTGGTGTAATTTGCTAGAAGAAAAAAATCTAAAGCTCGAAGATCTGTAGTAATGGTAAAATTTAAAAAAATCTCCATAATTGGAACTTCTGCTAGAATGATAAATACAAAATAAAACCTCACTTGTATTTCATGAGCTAATAAAATTGTGTGCCTGTCAGCTGTGACAAATTAGTATCCTTGACCAATTTACAGCTCAAAATACTAAAAATGATACTGATATTGCATGTTTTTCAAAGAATAAATCTAAAAATAAAGCAGGGTCTACAGGGCTGTAATTTTACAAATTAAGTCATTCAAATTCAGTTCAAAAAGAGAATATGCAATAAACTATGTAATTTTCTCAATACCTAGTTTTTTGAAGTGATAGGCTTACAGTATTTTTGATACCTTTTTTTTTTTTTTCTGAGAATATAGGGATTACAAAAACATGGATACCACATATGTCCTTTGTTGGTTTTGATCATTACTATGAGGAGGGGGAAGAATATGATACAAGCAGGGAGGGAAATGCTAACAGACTATATTCTTGTCATTAAAATGTATCTATAATTAATATGTATTGTGTTATATACGTCCATATGCATACACACACGCATATAATATGTGTATATAATAGCTTTCCTACAGAGCTTCATTTGTGATGTGATCAATTATTTAATTTTAAAATAAAAACTATAGTTATTTCTTGAAAAGAGTAATTGAAAATACCTTAAAGTATATGTTATGTGCATGGATGAGGAAGACATTTACTTGAAGCTCTATTAATAACTTAAAATTCCCCATTAATGATGTTTTAAAAAGGCAGAGCACAGCTGGCTTTGTGGATGCCTTTGGTAGTCACAGAGCCAGAATAGGTACTTCATCATTCTGCCTTCCAACATTTATCTGTAAAAATTATTATCAAATATCAGCCAGGATGCAGCCGTGAATCACACACTGCTGCTCATCTTCAGGGGAAAGATACAATGAGAGTCTATTCATCAGTACAGAAATCGGCACAAGTAATTAGTTCCCTAGACTGGATCTCCTACAAAGCTCATTTCAGTCAGTACCACAAACATATGACAATGTAAAGCTAATGAAAGCTGCTAAAATTTGTTAACCTTTTCTGCCATCAATCTTTCTAATATTCCATGCTACAGTATTATGAAACGATGGTAAATTATTAATTTGTCACCCATCCATCCTGATGTACTTTTGATCAAATTAAATGATGTTATTCTTCTAGATAACAATTAAAATTATTAGAGCTATTATAATAGCTCTATAAGCTGCTATAATAAAATTACACCAAAATTAAGTGACAATAGACACTGGCATATGTCTGAATAGTTAAGACTAATTCAAATGAAATTAAAGCACATGTACAATCATTTTATTCTACTGCACAAAACTGAATAAATTATCACATCACTTACTATCAGATAACTTAATACTTACAATAAACTATATTTGAATTTACCTTCAGAGTATTAGAAAAATATATGAAATAGAAAACATTTAAAAATACCAAATAATTAATATTGGTATACATACATCAGGAAGTGGTTACTAGCTCTCACAGGAACTAATTCTCAAGATAATGGGACTTTACGTATTACAAGAAAAATTCACATATTGCTCAAACTTATTAAATAAAAAGTTGATGGATTAAATATTTCTAAAATTTTTATTAGCAAGGTAATTTTTGTATTATCCTCAATATTAATATGATACTATGGTATAACAAACTACAATATCACTTACAGAAAATTTTTTCCCAAAATTATCTGTCTACTACATTTAAATCTGTTTAGAAGCAAAGTTTTTATTTCAAAATCATTTAAACTTTAGAAATCTCAGAAATAATTTCATTCAACTCTCTCATTTCAGAAATGAGAAAAACGAGGCCTAGACATGATGAATGATTTGTCCAACTACTTAGTAGCTGAAATGAGACTAGATACCAATAAGCTGGTTCTTAGTCTAGGACTTTTTCCACACTGGCCTGCCTTTATCTTGAAGGACCTACAAATTAAATCTCTCTCTCTCTCTCTCTCTCTCTCTCTCTCTCTCTCTCTCTCTCTCTCTCTCTCTCTCTCTCTCTCTCTCTCTCTCTCTCTCTCTCTCTCTCTGTCTCTCTCTCTCTCTCTGTCTCTCTCTCTCTCTGTCTCTCTCTCTCTCTCTGTCTCTCTCTCTCTCTCTCTCTCTCTGTCTCTCTCTCTCTCTCTCTCTCACACACACACACACACACACACACACAAACTGGGAGGGAGGAATTTGAAGTCTCTCTCTTGATCTTGTCCAGGTTAGAAGCACAGTGAATATTCATTGGTCAAAACCCACTACTGAACTAAATGAAAGTTTTGACTTGCTCCATTTACAGCCCATGACAGGTTGCCTCCTACCCTCTTTAGGCTTCCTGTAGTACCCACCCCCTCCCTCCCCACCATAATGGGGCTGAACTTAGTACAAACAACTGTTCAGCTTTCATCCTATTCCCAAACTCATGAAGTATCCATCTCAACCTCCCCAAGTGGCAGAGATTACAAGTATATGCCACTACACCCAGACTACTTTCTCATTTTAGAGAACCATTGCAAAAACTAATAATTATCTTGCTCATCAACTTATACTTGCTGCTATCATTCTGGACTAACTCTAAAAGTTTACCACATGAAATCCCCCTCCTCCCCCCCAACAGAATTTTAGTCAACATTGGTCGTGTTCTGATCAACATTTTAATGCTGTGGAGCAAAATAATAATAGCATGCCTTTAAATTTTTTAGATGATTCAAAGCAAGGGAGGGTAGCTAATTAAGTAGATAAAAAATAAAGAACCAAAAAGTTTTAGCCATTCCAATAAGATCAAGGGTAAAACAAAGATATACAGTATTATCAAAACTTTTTAATGCAGAAATGCTAGCTATAGCCATAAAACAAGAGAAATAAAGGGATTAAATATGGGCAAAGAGTAAATATAATCACTCGGTTTTGCATACAATGATGACTTAGAAAACCCAAAAAAGTAATTAAAAAGTTGACTTAAATGCAGACAATATCTACATAAATTGTCAGCATTACAGTATATTAGCAATATAACCCACCATGAAGAACTAGAAGAAGAAATTCCACTTAAAATACCTATAGAAGTTATAAAATTACCTGGGTATCTACCAATATATCCTGGAGCAACATGAATACAACACTTTGAATCATATAAAACTTTTCTTGTAGAAATAAAGGTAGAGCTAAATAATTTGAGAAATATTCATTGTTGAAAAGTAAGTTGAGGCATTGGAATAAAAATAACAATATCTTAAATTTTTTTTATTAATACCAAAGGATTATTTTACAGAACTAGGAAAAAATATAACAGATATTCATAAGAACAAAAGCTAATGAATGTCAAGAGTAATAGTGGAAAAGAGCACGAAGAAATGGGAATCTATCAATACTAGATTTCAAACTATGCTTTAATACAGTGATCAATTAAACAAGTTAGTACTGGCTAGATAGAGAGGCTGATTAGTGGAACAGATAAGGTACACAAAATACAGAAGCAAACTAGCACAGTGGTCTAGTGTTTGATAAATCTGAAGACTCTAGTTACTGAGATAAGGCACTATTATTTGATAAAAATTCCTGGGAAAAATATCCATCAGTCTGGCACAAATTAAGTTTAGATCATAATCTCACAGTAAGTACCAAAGTAAACTCCAAAAGTATACATGACTTATACTTAAAATGTGATACCATGAGAAAATCAGAGAAGCAAATAAATTATCTTTCAGATCTGTGGAATGAAGAAAACTTCATGATCTATTCCCTTCACCCTAAAGAAAAAAAAAAGAGCTCACAGGAAAAAAAATGGACAGTTTTGATTATATAAATTTTTTTAATTATTTGAATAAATCTAATGCAGTTAAAATTAGAAAGAAAACTGGGAGGGGGTAATCTTTATAGTAAGTTTTTTGTTTCTCTTAAATAAGGGTTTCATTTCCAAGAAAGCAGTGCCTGCAGAGGGTAGGCATTTTAAAAATGCTTGTTGACCTTATTTGATTTAAACAGTGACATGAACTTTCTGAAGGAGAAATCCAAGGTATGAAGTTATATGAAAAAAAATGCTCAAAATCACTAATAATTAGACAAATATAAAAGAAAACAACTTTGAGTTTCCAAAAATGAACTGGGATATCCTGGTAGATATAGAGTTCTCATCGTGGGAGGATTTCAAGCAGAAAGTAGCTAAATACTTTGTGATGAGTAGATTCCAACTTTAAGTACTGATTTAAATTATTCTTGAAGTCTTTTCTAACTCTAAAATTCCATTATTCTCATTAATACTAGTAATGATATTATAGGAATATTTATATCTCTCAATGTTGTATAAATAACAAGACATGATGGTGTCTATAAAAAAGGTTTGTAGTAGCAATTTCTTGTTATGGTTGTAATTCTGTCAATAATTAACTAGCTTACCTCTGTACAAACTACTTTATTTCTGTAGATTACAACAAATTCCTTGATAAACTGTAAGGGATAGCCCCTTAGGTTCTTTACAATTTTAGCATCCTTCTAAATGAATCCCTTTTCTGAAGAGTAAAACTAAACTAGAAAAAGCTATAATAAAGAAATTCTTTCCCTAGTTAAATGATGAGGGTTGGAATTCAGACTGTACAGATTTTTAAAGTATGAGAGGAGGAAGAAGTGTCACTATTTAAGAGGTGAATGGAACCACCTATTGTAGAAAGCTTCCTCAAGTTATCTGGCCACATGAAAAAAGGAGAGATGAAATAATGGCAAAAGGGGATGGACAGATCAATTGAAGATGGGGCAGCATCGGCATATTTATAGGCAGTAGGGAAGCAGTCAATAGACAGGGAGTGGTTGAGTATTAGTGAAAGAGTAGAGATGATAGGAAGGGCAATCTGGTGGAGAAGATGGGATGGAATGGGATCACTTGTGCGTGTAAAGTTGTTAGCCTTGGTAATAAAAAGTGTTACACCTTCATGTCAGACAGGAGTGAAGGAGGAAATAGTGGCAGAAGGCATCTGAATGATGTCAGATGAGGAAAAGGGAGAAAAGAAGCTCTCTGCAAATGGCCTAATTTTTTTTTTTTTAATATGAAGCAAGATGCTCAGCTGAGAGGGTGGGGGAAGGGGAATCAGTGGAAGGTCTGAGAGAAGATGAAAAGAAAAATGCTGGGATGAGTGGTATTATTTTACATATCAATTAGGGATGTATAAAAAGAATTACTCTGCAGTAAGGTCACACTTAAAATTATGCAACACACTTTCACAGAGGATCCCATCAGCTTATTTTGGGGATTTTATTCAGCTAGATGAGGAGACAAGAAGGAGGGGTAAAGGCAGAAAATGACAAGAGACATCCCAAACCTTAGGCTTGGTGGGACAAAACTGGCAACAGAACAATGGACTAAGGGATTTGAAAGAAGTAAGTATAGAGTTGAACCAGGCCACAAACACATCAATATGGAAAAGAAATAATAAATGTATAGCCAGTAGAGGGGTGGTAACCTGGAATAGCATTGAAGGGTCAAGGGACTGGATGTCAAACAACAAAGTAAAGGGATATAAGGCAAAGGGAGAGGTGCGAATGACAACAGTTTATAATCAGATAACAGAATTTCAGAGTTTATAAATATGGAAGTGGAACATTTATGGGTCGATGGCAAGATCAGGTCTATGACTATCTCTATGTATAGCTGAAACTGAGTGAAGGAGAAGGTAATGGGAAATGAGTAAGTTGATGATTTGGAAGATTAGAGTGTTGGAGGAAGTATCAATAAGTATGATGAAATCCCCTAATACAAAGATAGGAATTAGGAAGAAAAGAAACTGTGAGCCAGGAAATGAACTCTTGAGGAGAATGTCCTAATATTGGTAGATAACAGCTACCAGAATCTTGATTAGGTGGTAAATATGGGTTGCATAAACGCGAAAGGAAGAGACATTAATAAGTGATGGTGATAGAGGGAGAGCCTAGAAGAGACAATATAAAGTTGAGTATTCCAACTCTCCCACCTGGATCATTGAGTGACAATATGAATGGAAGTGCATCCAGCACTGGAAAGAATGACTAGGGAAGCTGAGTTATAACTCCATTTCCCAGAAGATGATCTGCTTGGTTTCCTTAAGGATAGGCTTATCACATGAAACCTCATAATCATGGAATCTAATTCAACTTTGATATCAAAAATTCTTCAGCACTCTCAGTTGTTTTTTCCTCTGGTTGGAGGACTAGAGGGGGAAGCAAGAAATTCTTCCCAAAGTTTCCTTTTATAAAGTGCTTGGAATTTTTCAGTGAACTTCATTTATGCTAGCTGCTGGTTTAGATTCCACAATCATCAGGCCCCTACACTAAGTATCCTCTGGCTATATTTTACATTTTCTTTTTGTATGTTTTCTTCCTCTATTAGATTGTGAGTTCTGTGGGGGCAAGGGTTTATATTTGTTTTTTTCTCCCCAGTACCTAACATGAAACTTGGCACACAGTAATCAATAAATGTTTACTGACTGATTCATAAGGAGAGTGACAGATTTTGGTAGGCACAAGAAGATGGAAGGATAATGAAAGTCGAAAGAGGTTTCAGATTAAACCTTTGTTACCTTTGGAGCAGGAATTCTAGAAAGCACAGTGGGAGGGATGGGTAGCTTTAGAGTGGGACATTAGAAGCGATGGGTTGAGGGAGACAGTAATAAGGAAATAAGCAGTGGGGGGAACAGAAAACAGGTTTAAATAATGACAGCCAGCATTTTAGAATCACTGAAGAGTATTCAGAAGAGTACTGATAAGGTGGTAGCTTGTCAATCATTGAGGAATGAGTTCCAGAAGGTTATCAAGTGGATAGGTCACAAGGTAGTGACTTCTTAGGTTGTTAGGTAGCAGTGTATAGCTGGAAAGGTAAAAAGTCAGGGAAGGAGAGGTACACTAAAGATTCAGGCAGGTGACTGGTGGAGAGCATGAAATCAAGTATCCTTCCCGGAGGACTCTGAGAGGTAACTGGTGAAGGAACTCATGAAAAGACCTGGATGGAATGGTCTCCAAACTCAGCTAAGAGTGGGAAAAAATAAGCTTACATTTAATTGTTTCCAAAGCCACAATCTCAGTTCTGTTTGCTTTCTCATATAGACTGCCTTTTCCTTAATGACACTAGCCCCTTTCAGCTACAACTATTTAAAGATAATGAACTGTAATTTAAAGGTGACTTAAGGAACTTTAAGGTAATTATCATTATATATTATTGTTGGTTTATTGCCCTAATGTATGTAGATTTGTTTTGATGAATTTTCTTGGGGTGTTTGTAAAATTTCTCTTCTTCCTCATTCTCTCCAAATTGCAATTATTTTTGTAGTGGTCTTTTTGCCAAAGTTTTTCAAGAGCATTGTTATAAAGATGCACAAAACTTTGAAAGGCAGCATGACACAGCCCAGTAGTACTAGACTTGGAGTTAGAAAGATGCAGGTTCAAATCCTGATTTGGTACTAGTTATAAGACTGACTGATAGGTTGCTGTCCTTCATTCTAGAAGAGAACCAAAATGACATCACTACATTGGGGTCAAGGTACAATGTTCTGACTGTGGCTGGTTAGACCAATATAGGCTTGGAAGACTCTAACACGGACGGGTCTAGCACCCATGTTAGTCCATATGAACATTTGGAGTGGAGATGTCTCCAAACTTGCAAATCTCACATTTCCTTTGAGCTACTGCAATTCTGCTTTGCTCATAAAGCATAATGCACTCTTTGATGTGGGTATGCCATGCTGGGTGGTCTTGTGCCAGTACCTTCCATGTCATGCAATCTATTCCAAAGTTCTTCAGATAGACCTTGAGAGTGTCCTTGTATCAACTCTTCTCCTGAACGTGTGAGTACTTGCCTTGTGTGAATTTTCCATAAAATAGTTTTTTTTTAGGCAAAATACATTTGGTATACAAACAACATAGCCAGCCCATTGGTGTTGTACTCTGCAGTAGGGTTGGAACAACTGGCAGTTCATCTCAAGAAAGGACTTCTGTGTCTAATACTTTATCTTGCCAGGTGATCTTCAGAATCTTCCTCAGACAATTCAAAGTCACTTGCACGGCACTGGTATGCTGCCTAGGTTTCACAAGCATACAACAATAAGATCAGCACAACAGCTCTGTAGACCTTCAGTTTGGTAGTCTTCTTTCCGACTCTTTCTTTAAGAGACTTCCAAACACTGAACTAGTTCTGGCAATATATGCATCAAACTCATCATCTATGTGTACATCTCTGGAAAGTATAACACCAAGGTAAGTGAACTTATCCATAGCATTCAAAATTTCTCCATTTGCTGTAACCAATGATTCCATTCTGAATGGTGTGGTGCTGGCTGGTGGAGAACATCTGCTTTCTTTGTGTTAATTGTCAGGCCAAAATTAGCATAAGTGGCAGAGAATCAATCCACACTCTGTAGCATCTCAGCCTTAAAGACTGCACTGAGTGCACAATCATCTGCCAATAATAAAAAAAAAAATCACGCAACAACTGTCCTTCCATTTTAGTCTTGGCTTGTAATCTTCTCAAGTTAAATAATTAACCATAAGTGTGGTAGCTGACCTTGATACCATTTTCATTCTCACTGAAGGTACCAGACAGCACTACTGAACACATCCTACCAAAAACAAGGGAGCAAGCACACAACACTGCTTCACCCCACTGGTGACTAGGAAAGAGTGAGTGCATCATCCACTGTCCAGAACCCAAGCAAGCATGCCAACATGAAACTGATATGCAATACTGATGAAATTTTCCAGGAACCCACATTTTAGCATAATTTTCCACAAGTCATCAAGAATAACAGTATCAAAGACTTTGGTCAGATCAATGAGCACTGTATAGAAACCTTTGTTCTGTTCCTGGCATTTCTCTTGGAGTTGTCCAGAAGCAACGAATATACTGGCCATTACTTAACCTTTCTTAAGCCATACTGGCCCTCAGGTAGGTGACAATCTTCTAGGTGAAGGATGAACCTATTAAAAAGGACTCTGGCAAGAATCTTGCCATGAATGATGAAGAGAGATATTCCTCCATCCCCTGCAATTGTGATAGTCACATGACAATCTATTTCCATTATGTTTATAGAGACAGATAATGGAGGCATCCTTGATCTCCTGTGGAATGAGAATAATCTCCTCTTACCATATAATCCAAAAAATTCCAGTTAGCTTTTGTATGAGCAGTAGATCCCCTGCCTTGTAAATCTCAGCTGGAATAGAATCAGCACCGGGTACTTTTCCACACAAAAGGAGCAAAATGGCATTCAAAACCTCTTCTTCAGTTGGCAGTTCAGCTAGAGAGGGATTGACTTAAAACTGACATATATTGTCAACAGTTGATGATGATCTATTGAAAATGTTATGGAAGTGTTCAGCCTCTCTCTCCAGGATCATTTCCTTATCACTAATCAATGTGGCTCCATCAGCACTGA
>NW_027186473.1:54987393-55007884 GCF_028583685.1 Petaurus breviceps papuanus
GGAGAGGAGAGGAGAGGAGAGGAGAGGAGAAGAGAAGAGAAGAGCAATCAATAACAAACTGAGACCTAGGAATCATTACATAAAAGTTTTCTGTTTTACATGATGAGAAATAATTTATTATATAAGTATTTTTAGGAAAACTGGAAAGTAGTGAGGTTTTTTTTGAAAAAATTCTTTTTTTTAATAGTATAACTATTTTTAAACATTTTATTTTAAAGCTTTAAATTCCAAATTCATTCCCTTGCTCCCTTGTCACACACACTTACTGGGAAGATAAGCAGTTCAGTATAGGTTGTACATGTGTAGGTAATAGATGTATTGTAAAAGACCAACTATATTTCCCTACTTCCTATCCCAACAACCACTTGTTCTATTCTCTACTTTGGTCACGTCCCTTTTCAAACGTGGGTGCTCCCAACTTCCCTCCCCCCAAGCCTGCCATCCCTTCTATCATTCCCCCTCTCATCCCCTTCCCCCCCTACTCTCCTGGAGGGTGAGATACCCTATTTAGTGTGTATTTCATTCCCTCCCTGAGCCAAATTCAATGAGAATAAGGTTGACCCATTCCCTTTGGCCTTCCTATTCTTCCCCTCCATTATAACCATTTTCCCTTGCCTTTTCTATATGAGACAGTTTACCCCATTCTGTCCCTCCCCATCTCCTCTCATTATATTCCTCTCTCACCTCTATTTTGCCCTCTGGGTTCTAAAAACATCAGGGAAGTTTTCCTTGAGAATTTCTCGGAGGATAATTTCTAGATTCTTTCTTTCATCATGGCTTTCAGGTAGTCCGATAATTTTTAAATAATCTCTCCTGGATCTATTTTCCAGGTCAGTGGTTTTTCCCATGATATATTTCACATTGCCTTCTATTCTTTCATTTGTTTGGATCTGTTTAACAGCATGTTGATTTCTCATAATGTCATTAGCTTCCATTTGCTCAAATCTAATTCTGAAGTGAGAAGCTCACCTCAGTGAGCTTTTGAGATTCTTTTTCCATTTGGCAAATTCACCTTTTTAAAGTATTCTTCTCCTCATTTCTTTTTTGAGCCTCTTTTGCCATTTGAGTTAGTCTATTTTTTAAGGTGTGATTTTTGTTAGTCAGGCTCTTGACTCTCAGTTAGTAATTTTCTTGCATAGTTCTCATTTCTCTTCCCAATTTTTCCTCCATTTCTCTTATCTGCTCCTTAAGGTCCTCTATGGCCTGTAAACAGCTAATATTTTCCTTTGGAGCTTTTTTTTTTTAAAGCAATTGGGGTTAAGTAACTTGCTCAAGGTTACACGGCCAGTTATTTCTGGGTGTGGTGCTAAGTATCTGAGCCAGGATTAGATGGTCAGGTCATCTCAACACTGGGGCCGATGCTATTACTTGCTGAGCCACCTGGCCACCACTCCTTTGAAGCTTTTGGTGCAGGAGTTCTGACTTCACTGTCTTTCTCCTGTTCCATGCTTTGATCCTTTTTGTCCCCAAAATAGGAGTCTAATGTAGGAGTCTTCTGTTTGCTTTGCTTCCTTGGCCTGGTCATGTTGCCACTCAATTACTTGACTTTTGGGCTTTTTGCCACAGTGGTACTCTGCTATGAGACAGAAGAGCTTCGTACCAAACGCTGGGTTTTTCTCAGCTGCCAGAGGTATTAGTTGGGTGCCCTCTCTGAAGCCTCCACATGCTCTGGCAAGCTGGTTGCACACCCAGGACCTCCATCCTAGATTGTAATTCAGATCTAAGCAGGTCAAAGCAAGAGCAATTACCCCTCAGATTGGTCACTTGGTCCCCCTACAGTCTGCAGGCCAGAGCTGAAGCTGCCACGTGGTGGCTGCGCTACAGGCCTCAGTGGCTCCTAATCCCGGGGGCAAAAGCCGACACACTCCCAACTACTGGGTCCCAAAGTCCACAATGCACTGACCACTCACTTTGTCTTCAGCATGTATGTGTTGATAATTCTGGATTGCCACAGCTGCTGGTTACCTGGGGTCCCTGGGTCGGGGACTGGTCAGGCCCACCCTGGGGCTAAAACCTCCGGCTCATGGGGGCTTGTGCTCTGCTCCCAGAGTGCTGCACTGGCTGATTCCTGCTGGCCTGCCAGGCTGTCCTCAGAGGAAGGTTAGCTTGTCTGTGTCATTTTGTGGGTTCAAAAGCTCCAAAGTTTGTTTAGAGTACCCTTTTACATGGATTGGGGAAGGTGGAAGCCAGAGCCGCAGGGAGATGCTGTTTCTACTCTGCCATCTTCACTCCACCCCCCCCTCGAAAATAATGTTTAGAAAAACATTTCATACCATATACTACAATGAATCCTATGTAGATAAACGATAGAAATAATTACACATTCCTTTAAAAAGGGGAGGCTATCTCTTTCATAACTTTAAGTAGGAGAATAGTTCATAATCAGACATGAAAGAAGATATCATTTTAAAGGTGCAACACATTATTCTCTAAGTGAGAGTTTCAGATCCTACTGTCCATAAAGTAGAAGGAAAGAACAAGAGGTAATGCTACCATAGGTGTGCAAATGTAGAGTTTTGATCCAGAGAAGCCCTGGGAGCCTAGAGAAAATGGAAAGACGGTGGGAAATAGCACAGGATGGGTAAGGGTAGAAATTTCTCTATGCTCAAGTAACTTCAAATATAGGGGTGGAGAGAGAGACAGAGAGACAAAGAGAGACAGAGAGAGACAGACAGAGAGACAGAGACAGAGAGACAGAGAAATAGAGATAGTGAGACAGAGAGAGAAAGAGAGAGGCAGACAGAGACAAAGAGACAGAGAGAGAGAGAGACACAGAGAGAGAGAGAGAGAGACAGACAGAGAGATAGAGACAGAGAGAGACAGAGACACAGATGGACAGAGACAGGAGCTCCCTGGATGTTGCAAGCTGAGCTAAAAAGACACATTTCCAAATTTGGGTCTCCTAGTGTCTATGCCCTGTCTTCAATTCTGCTTCTGACAATGCTGTCAGTGGAGTAACTCTTCTATAGCTCTGCTTTCAAATCCTAGTGCTCCAAAATTTCCCCAATTGCTCTAAAAGGGTTTTCAGTCTACAGCCTTCACTGAGAAAATGGAAGAAAAATTTGTCTGAGGGCTACTGCCTCTTAGGGATTTCTCTGTTTTATAACAACTAAACCCCACTACTACTTAAAATTGCTTACTCATGGCCCAGGCTTGGTTTAGGGTCATGGTCTAGATTTTCTTATTCTTCACCCTCTTTTGGATAAGCAAAACTATAGAACAGGTACAGGGACAATGCAATCTTTTCTTTGTCCACTATCTCATCCTATGATGGGATAGAGGAAGCAGCAGCACTGAGATTAGCTCAAGGAGCTTGGGCTCTCTCTCAGTAGAGCCTCTATTTAGTTGAAGACACATGTACATAAGACTGATAACAGGAGGCAAAGTGAAGCAGAAGAAGGAAGCCTGTCCTGAGTCATTCCCCATCTCTACTATACCTTCTCTCCTCACACTGCTAGGCCTGGAAATGGTTCAGCTGAACAGTTCTAATACTATTACTTCATTATCTTCCACATAATTTTTCCCTCTATTTTAGAGAAAAGAAGGATGGACTTTCCAGTCAAAGTTTCTCCAAGACTCAATAAGATACGCATCAACAAATCCAGGTTACACTGTGAAAGACAAAACAATAGGAATTATATAAAAATTGAAGGGGAAAAATTTCTGGACAAATGAAACCAATTTAGCTAGGTGTAATGGCAATGTAAATTTTTAAGATCTTCTCTGCCTCTAGGCTAAAGTGCACCTGGAGCCTGGGGTGGGAGGCTTCTTTTTCAGTAGATACTTTTTGATTGGCCAGTGAGTCAATAAGGTTGTTACATTCTCTGAGCCAGGAGAAGGCTATATAAGACCTGATGTGTAGCTTTGTTTTGGGGCTCACTTTGAGAAGTGTTCTGTGATTTGATCAGATGAAACTCTGGGAAGCTGTTGTTGAGAGCCCCCCGGCTTTGAAAAACCCAAATGTTGATTTGGTATGGATGTAATGGTTGGACAGTTTGGAAATCTGTCTACTTGATCTGTTTCTCTGTCTTGGTAATTTTGTCTGTATACTCTGAAGTTCAGGGTGCTGACCTTTTTCCCCTGAACTAGGTAAACAATATATATTTGACTGATTAAAGTAAGCTTGTTAACCCATTTTGGTTGCTTTCCTTTAACAAAGCATATCTAAGAACCTGTGTTGGCAGCCACCCTAAGGACGCTGGGGTGCTTGCTGCAACACTAGGTTCAGAAGAACAGATATAGTCAGGGAAAAAGAAATGCTGTTCCAAAAATATGCACCCTTTACTTACTTAATTAAATGAAATATAATTTCCAAATTTCTGACTCCCAAATAAACAAAATTAATCCATAATAATTCCTTAATGTTAAACATTAATATGGAACAAAATTTTTTCAATAAAATCAGTTAGATATCTAATTATGTCATGCTACTTAGTTCAAGCAGATATTTTCAAATGAGTCAAAATTACTTTGATCTTTTTACTGATTTTTTATTTTCCCCCTACAATTCTAGTTTAAATCTAAAATACCAAAAGAAAGTTAAATTTAAAAGGAAAAATTGACACACCAACACAAACAGCCTAGAAAATGTTCGCCTTTTCTTGTTAACTCATTATGCTGTAACATTTTGTAAATGTGCCGTGAAAGAATAAATAACTTTAACCAAAAAAAAAAAAGGTTCAAATACTAAAAATCTGTAAATACTTCCGATTTTTTGGTAATTTTTTTTATTCTACTTGTTTTTCAAAAGCCTCTACCTAACCACCTTTTATTCTTGTTCTTTAGATTAAAAATTCATGCCAGGCATTAGCTACAAGTTAAATAAATGGTTACCTTCTAAAAAGCAGTAAACATTTTCACTGGACTGTCAGCTAGAAGATAAAAGTGCTTAAGTTCTAGAAAGGTTTCACTTTCTGCATAAATCTCGATGAAATAATGTTCAGGTAGTATAGGGCATCATAGAATGTAAGAGAATGCTTTATCTCACAAACTGAAATCCATCGTGCTTTCATGCAGATAGATAGGAAGAATATTAACCAAAATCTCCATTTACCAAGTAACAACTATAAATCACATTACAGATCTCTAGGCTATCTTAATGAAAAAAAAGTTATATAGATCTAGGCAAAAGAGTCATTCTAAAACCTTACTGGTTAGAGAATCACTTATTCTTTTTTGAGTAAAGCTTGATGAAACTGCTTAATATTTTCAGATATATTATGGCATACAAGTACATTGTATACATTTAATGTACATAATAATATTTTGCCAATCCATCACTTTATTTGCTAGTAACAGGAATTCACTACTGAAGATTCTGGGAAAGAAAGCTTGTGGGAATAGGGATGTCTTCAATTAGATTAAATAAAACTAATCTTAAGGATAAAGTACTGCATTGAAAGAGGGAGTAAAAGGAAAAAATTCCAATTCAGAAAAAAAAATACTAGAGAAACAAAGGGTGGAAAATGTACTCTCGTAACTTTAAAATAACACTCATAACTTTAAGTATGAATTAATTCAACAATACACTGAAATAAGACGGTAACAGATTGGATAAGAAAATAGAGCCTGCCAATCTGTTCCTTACATGAAACACATTTTTAAAAAAAAAAACAAAGAAATACACAATAAAAATGGGAGGCTAGAACAAAATTTACTATGAATTAAATTAATTATAAATGACCCCAAGGACTACAAAGCATGTCAGGTTGTTCTATGCTCCACTATCTCTCAAAATCTGCCCAAGTCCTTGTTTCCAAGATATTGTAAATCCATCTCATCCTCAGCTGTCCCCTTTTCCTTATGAATTCAATTTTTCCCAACATCAAGATCTTTTCCAATAAGTCCCTTCTTCTCATTATGTGGCCAGGGAAATTAAGCTTTAGCTTGAGTATCTAACTATCCAATAAATCCCCTTAATTAATTTCTTTAATTATTGAATGACTGGACCCCTTTGCTGTCCAAAACACTTTCAAAAGTATTCTCTACGGAAGCAGGACCTCCACTGGGCTCCAGCTTCCACCTTCCCCAATCCATGTAAAAGGGGGCTTGAAACGAACTTTGGGGCTGCTGAACCCACAAAATGACACAGAGAAGCTAACCTCCCACTGAGGACAGCTCGGCAGGCCTGCAGGAATCTTCGAGCTCAGATCAGTATAAGCTGTGGATGTTTCCAGATTTGTCAACACATAGATGCAAAGGACAAAGTGAGAGGTCAGTGCAGTG
This sequence comes from Petaurus breviceps papuanus, assembly GCF_028583685.1. Taxonomy (NCBI): domain Eukaryota; kingdom Metazoa; phylum Chordata; class Mammalia; order Diprotodontia; family Petauridae; genus Petaurus; species Petaurus breviceps. The sequence goes on from NW_027186473.1 coordinate 54,993,619, forward strand.
TGGACTTTGAGACTAGTACTTGGGAGTGTAGGAGGACCAAGTGACCAGTCTGAGGGGCAATCGCTCTTGCTTTAACCTGCTTGAATCTGGATTGTAGTCTAGGGTGGAGGTCCTGGGGTGTGTGACCAGCTTGCCAGAGCATGTGGAAGCTTCAGAGAGAGAACCCAACTAATACCTCTGGCAACTGAGAAAACCCCAGCATTTGGGACAAAAGCTCCCTTGTCTGGTGCCAGAGTCCTATTGTAGCAAAAAGCCCAGGAGTCAAGTGACTGAGGGGCAACATGACCAAACAAAGGAAGCAAAACAAACAGAAGATTCCAATATTAGACTCCTATTTTGGGGACAAAAAGGAGCAAAGCATGGAACAAGAGGAAGACAGTGAAGTCAGAACTCCTGCACCAAAAGCTTCAAAGGAAAATACGAGCTGGAGGCCATAGAGGACCTTAAGAAGCAGATAAGAGAAGTGGAGGAAAAATTGGGAAGAGAAATGAGAACAATTCAAAAGAGAGTAAAAAATGCAATGTGGAGAGGCTTTTTAATGCTTTAAAAAGCCAAATTTTCCATAAGGAAAAAGAATCTCAAAAGGTCAATGAGGAGAATCATTCCCTTGGATTTAGACTGGAGCAAAGGGAAGCTAGTGACTTTAAGAGAAACCAAGATGCTGTTAACAGGTCTAAACAAATGAAAGAATAGAAGGCAATGTGAAATATCTCAGGGGAAAAACCACTGACCTGGAAAATAGATCCAGGAGAGATAATTTAAAAATTATTATACTACCTGAAAACCATGATCAGGGAAAGAACCTAGAAATCCTCCTCCAAGAAATTCTCAAGGAAAATTGCCCTGATATTTTAGAACCAGAAGGCAAAATAAAAGTTGAAAGAATCCATCGATCACCTCCTGAAAAAGATCCCAAAAAGAAAACTCCTAGGAATATTGTAGCCAGGTTCTGGAATTCCCAGATCAAGGAGAGAATATTATAAGCAGCCAAGAAGAAACAATTTGAATACCGTGGAAACACAAAACAGGATAACATAGGATCTGGCAGCTTCTACACTGAGAGATCAAAGGGCCTGGAATAGGATATTCTGGAGGTCAGAGGAACTGCAATTAAAACCAAGAATCACCTACCCAGCAAAACTGAGTATCATGTTTCAGCGTAAAATATGGTCATTCCGTGGAATAGAGGACTTTCAAGCATTCTTAATGAAAAAAAACAGAGTTGAATAGAAAATTTGACATCCAGATACAAGAAGCAAGAGAAGCTTGAGAAGGTAAACAGGGAAAAGAAATCATAAGCCACTGATCAAAGTTGAACTATTAACATTGCTACATGGAAAAACGATAATTGTAACTGATGAAACTTTTCCCAGTATGAAAATAGTTGGAGGGAACAGAAATATATATTTATGTATGTCTATATCGGAGGGTATATGGGCGTATGAATACATGTGTGAGTGTGTGTTTATATACATTGATAGAGAGCACAGGACCAATTTAATAGGAAGGGATGATACTTAAAAGTGGAAATTAAGAGGTGAGAGAGGAATATAATGAGAGGAGATGGGGAGAGACAGAATGGGGTAAACTATCTCATAAAGAAGAGGCAAAGGTAAAGGGTTACAATGGAGGGGAAGAATAGGAAGGCAAAAGGGAATGGGTCAACCTTATTCTCACTGAATTTGGCTCAGGGAGGGAATGAAATACACACTAAATAGGGTATCTCACCCTACAGGAGAGTAGCAGGAAGAGGATGAGATGGGGGATGATGGAAGGGAGAGCAGGCTGGGGGGGCAGAAGGGGGAGGGAAATTGGAAGCACTCACTTTTGAAAAGGGATGGGATCAAAGTAGAGAATGGAATAAGTGGGTGGTGGGATAGGAGGAAGGGAAATATAGTTAGTCTTTTACAATATATCTACTATGTTAACATTTTGCATTAGCTACACATGTATAATCTATTCTGAACTGCTTATCTTCCCAATAAGGGTGGGTGACAAGGGTGGAAGGGAATGAATCTGGAATTCAAAATTTTAAAACCAAATGTTTAAAATTATATATACATATATACTATTATTAATACTATCTTACATATAATTGGGAAAGAAGATATACAGGCACTGGGGCATAAAGATCCACCATGCCCTACTGGAGAAGTCTAAGGGGGTATGGGAGAAGATATGGGAGAGAGCAGATTGGAGTTGGGTAGGTGAAAAACGGAGAGATAATTTGTAACTTAAAATCTGGCAGAAATTAATGATGTAAATCAGAAGTTAATAAAGCATTTGAAAAGCAAACCAAAAAAAAGATCTTTCTTTTATAGTTCTTTTGTGTACTCTTGCCACCTCTTCTGCTTCCGTGAAATCTCTTCCATTTTTTCTCTTTTATCATGCCCATATTTGCATGAAACATTTCCTTGATATCTTCAATTTTCTTGAAGAGAGCTCTTTCATATTCCGTTGTTTTCTTTATTTGTTTTTCTGCATTGCTCATTTAAGAAAACCTTTTCATCTCTTTTTGCTATTTTCTGGAGTTCTGCATTCAGTTAGATATATCCTTCCCTTTCTCCTTTAACTTTGACTTTTCTACTTTCCTTAGTTATTTGCCTCATCAAAGAGACATTTTGCTTTTTTGCTCTTTTGGAGTTTGTTATTGTTGTTGCTGCCTCCTGTAAAATACTGCGAACCTCTTTCCATACTTCTTCAAGCACCCTATCCACTAGATCTAATCCTTTAAATCACCACCTCTACTTTATATATAAGGGATGATATTCAGGTCATACCTATATGATTTGAGGATTTTCTCTATACTCTCCAATTTAAGTCTAAATACCAATATCAATAGTAAACTTCAATACTCTAAAAAGCATAACATCTAAATCTTTACAGGAAAAAATGGCTGAATTAGAAAAAGAAATAAATAATAACATAATAATAAGAGACTTTAATATTCCTCTTGCAGAATCAGCCATTTTTTTTTAGGGGGAGAAGGCAGGGCCATTGTTGTTAAGTGACTTGTCCAGGGTCACACAGCTAGTGTTAAGTGTCTGAGGCCAGATTTGAACTCAGGTCCTCCTGACTCCAGGGGCAGTGCTCGATTCACTGTGCTATTTAGCCGCCCCAGAATTAGACAATTTGAACAGAGAGATAAAGAAAATATAGAACTGAACAAACTGCTGGTGAAATTATAGCTAGACAATATATATATATATATATATACATAGGACCTTCTAAATGGGGCAATAGAGCCACATGAAATTTTCATAAAATGGAAGAAATTATCAGAATCATTAGAAATTATTACTAATTACATAAATCCTGACAATAATGAGACAACATATCAAAATTTCAAGGATGTACTTAGAGTAATCCTCAAGGTAAAAATTATGATCCTAAACCTTACATTAGCAAAACAGAAGCAAATTAACTGGATATGTATTTTTAAAATTATAAAACAAACCAAATATAAGAAAAGAAAAATATTTTAAATTATATGAAAAAGATTAGACATTTAAAAGTTGGATCTTTGAAAAGACTAATAAAACTGATAAACATTTAGCCAAACAGAGGTTTTTAAAAGAGAGTACTTTTTTGTATAATGTATAAAAATAAATAATTTTCTATAATGTATAATAGGTCACATCAAACAAAACCAGGAAACATAAAAAGAACTATCAGAAACTACTATGCAGTTATGTGCTAAAAAAACTACAAACAAAAACATAAAATATTTCAACTTACAGAATACTGTATAGGTTATCTTAAATTATTCAATTCTAGAAAAAGGATAACTGTGAATGGAGAAGCAATTTTTTTAAAAAATCCTATTCTTGATGGCAATACAGGAGAATTCTATCAAATTTTTATTGCTAATACTACATAAATTATTCCCCAAAATTAAGGAAGATCACACTCTGCCATATTCCTTTTATGAGAAAAGAAATAGTCATAATACCTAAACCAGGAAAGCGTAAGGTAAAGAAAGAGACTTACAGGTCAACATATTAATGAAAATTGATTCAGTGTAGGCATAAAGAGACTTTTTTCTGCATAATAAAAAGTAGCTATCTAAAATGAAAAGCAAGCATCATATAGAATGGGGATGGACTAGAAACTTTCTCAAGGCTAAAGCAAGGATGCCTGGTCTCCCTACTATTATTTGATATACTTAAAGAAATGCTAGCAATAGCAACAAGAAAAGGAAAGTAAGGGCAAAAAGAAAGCACCCCCCCCCAAAAAAAAGGATACTTCTACTACTTGAGGATATGAAAATTTATTTGGAAATGACTAAGGAATCAACAAACTAATCAAGACAATTAATGGCTTCAACAAATTTGTAGACTACAAAGCAAATATACAAAAATCAATAACATTTTTATATAAAGGCAAAAATTATGAGGCAATAATAATTGGGAATCCCATTCAAAATACTAAGAAAATACAGAAAATGAGTGGAGGTCAATCTTACCAAGCATACTCTGCATGTGTATACATTCAATTACAAAATACTCCTTAATATATAACTATATTATAAAGCAGTAAGAACAAAACCATTGTGATTAATTAAAAATAGAATCATAAAATAACATATACATGGCAGAAACAAATAATGGAACTCAATGACTCAATAAATTTCAAAACATGAATTACTTAAGAAAAAATTTCACATTTGGTACAAAATACTAAAAAACATCAGAAACCTGGAAGAAAGTTTTACATAAACATCTTACACAATATTCCAGAATAGATTTTAATTCAAAATAGACATATAAGGAATACTAAAGATTATGAAAAATAAATTAGAAGAAAAGCAGATCATATTCGTTTCACTGGAAAGAGTAGGAGATAAATTCTTAATCAAATAATAGAGGGAGCTAGTAAAGATGAAATTAATTATTTTGATTAAATGAAATTCAAAAGCTTTTGTACAAACAAATATAATGCCTCTAGGATAAGAAGGTTAGCAGCTGATTTGGATAAAAATTTGTATCAAGTATCTTTCATATGTATTTTTCATCAAACAGACAGACAACTAACAAAAGTGATAGCTATAATTTACACAGTACTTGAAAGTTTGCAAAATGTTTTATAATTATTATGCCATTTAGTCCTTATAACAACCTTCGGAGGTAGTGGCTACTATTATAATCATTTTACAGATGAGGAAACTGAGGCTAATATAGTTTAAGTGTTTTGCCAAGTGTCATGTAGCTAGTAAGTATCTGAGACAGGATCTGATCTCCAATCTTCCTGACTCCAGGTCAAGGACAGTTAAATCACATGGGCATCATGAGGATCAAATGACATAACACATATGAAGCACTTCGCAAACTTTAAAGCACTATATATATATATATGTATATATATATAAAATAGTTATTATATGTTTAGAAGACAAATCACATCCCCCAATAGGAGAGTGGTCCAAACATGAACAGTTCTCAGAAGTGCAATCTACTAACAATTACATCAAAAGATTGGCTCAAATCACTAATAAGAGAAATGCACATTTTAAGAATCCTAAGGTTTTACCCAGAAATTGTAAAAAAGGGGGGGAAATGGGCTAGTCAATGTTGAAGGGATTGTGGAAATATGAATACACTATTGTTGAAAGTATGCATTAATGTGATTATGGAAAGTATACTGAAATTAGGCAAATTGATTAAAATGCATATGGCCTTTGAGTCAGATTTAAACTGTTAAACCTATATACAAGGAAGTTACAGACAAAAAGAAAAGCTCCATATATAACAAAATATTTTTATTTATTTTTTTTAGTTTTTTTGAGGGGGGAAGGCAGGGCAATTGGGGTTAAGTGACTTGCTCAAAGTCACATGGGTAGTAAGTGTTAACTGTCTGAGGCCGGATTTGAACTCAGGTCCTCCTGACTCCAGGGCCAGTGCTCTATTCACTGCGCCACCTAGCCGCCCCTACAAAATATTTATAGTAACACTTTTTTTTATGATAATTACTGGAAAAAAGTAGATGTATCAGCTGGAATGATGGCTAAATAACTTATGATACATAAATGTAACAGAATATTACAGTGCTGCAAAAATTCTATAAACACCAGGAATATAGAAAAGTAAGGCAGGATTTACATGAACCAATGAAGAGTGGTATAAGCAATCAGGAAAACAAATATGCAATACCTAAAACAATGTAAATGAAAAACAAATTACCACAAAATTACTTTGCAGAATCATAAAGAAAAAAAACTGGTTCTAAATAAGAGACAAGACTCTGTAAGATTTCTCTAATATTTCCCCACCACACTCCAACTACTTTTCAGAAATAGTGTCTACAGGTATGAAATAATGCACATCAGGTCTTTTTGGTGTATCGATAAGTTTTACAAACATTTTCTCATTTTTTTAAATTCTTCATAATAAGGGAAGGTTCTCTGGGAGAGGATATGGGTGAGGGAAGGGCATAGGGAGAAATCCAGGTAATTTAAAAAATACATTCATTCACATTTTCTTCAGTTAATTATTACTTTGTACAATTTCTTTTTAGAAAAATATATTTAGAGTCAATATCATTATGAAAGAACAGGTTGTGCATACTCCTGGCTTCTTCACCTGCTGCTTTGTGTCTATGGACCCTATCTCTACTTATCTAGTGAGACAGTGCTAAGAGGATAGTGAACATAAAGAGGGGCTCCAAATCAGAGCAATAAATTATTCTGTGAATCAGAAGCTCTAATAAAAGATAGCATGGGGAAGGAAGATTAAACTAAAGGGTCAAAATAATTTGGGGGCCATTTTCATGTTTATACATGTTAATTTTTTGACCACTGAATGAGTGAATGAAGAATGGTGAAAGTGATGGATAGATATATTAAAACATGCAAACAGCTATTATTATTACCATTTTAGAGAAGACATTAAGGTTCTAAAAAGACACTCGTTTCTTCTCTTATTAGAATGATGGCAATACATCTTCATACAGTTCTATCCAACAGCTCAAATAAATTTAACTTTCTAGGTTTTTCTGAACTTGTATTTGTATTTCAAAGTTGCTTACTCAGCTCTGGTCTTTGCCAGAAATGCTTGAAGGTACTTTACCGAAGATCTGATTATTCCCCTGGAAATTATATATTTGCTTGTAAGTGATTCTTGTTTGTAAGTCCGTATACCTTTGTCTTTCAGAATACTATATTCCAGAATACCTTCTGCTTTACACCTGTAAGGTTTTGTGTGATCTTGACTCTATTTCCCTGGTACTTAAACTATTTCTTTATGGGAATTTTCAGTATTTTTCTTTGATATGAAAGCTCTGGATTTTGGCTATGACATTTCTGGGACCTTTTCTTTTGGGGTTCCATCCCTGACATAAGTGGTGGATTCTATCAACACTTTGCCCTCTAGTTCTAACAGATCTTCGCAGCTGTCATTTGTGATTTAATGAAATACAATGTTCTATCTTTTGCTTTGTTCATGGTTTCCAGGAAATCCAATGATTCTTAAATAATCTTTCCTAGAATTGTATTACAGGTCAGTTCTTTTTTATATAAAATATACTATATTATCTTCTATTTTTCCATTTTATTTTTTCTTATATTTCTTACTGTTTCACAGATTTGTTAAATTCCATTTTGGCCTTTAGATTTGGTAGGGAGACCTTTTCCTTGGAAAGTTCTACCACTTTCTCTTTTTTAATAATTTATATATTTTTCTTTCTCAACATTTACTTCCATAAGTTTTAAATTTTCTCCCTCTCCTTCCCCAAGAGAGCATGCAATCTGATATGGGCTCTACATATACATTCCTATTAAATTCTCACATTAGTCATGTTGCACAGAAGAATTATAATAAATGGAGGAAACTATGAGAAAGAAAAAAAAAGAAAATAATCTGCTTCACTCTGCACTCAGACTCTATAGTTCTCTCTCTGGATGTGGATGGTATTTTCCATCATGAGTCCTTCAGAACTGTTTTAGGTCCTTGCATTGCTGAGAAGAGCTAAGTCTATCAAAATCAGTCATCACACACTGTGGCTGTTTCTGTGAACAATGTTCTCCTGGTTCTCCTCATTTCATTAAGAATTAGTTCATATATTTCTTTCCACGATTTTCTGAAGTCCACCTGTTCATTACCTCCTATAGCATAACAGTATTCCACTACAATCATATACCACAACTTGTTCAGCCATTCCCCAATTGAAGGGCACCCCTTGATTTCCAGTTCTTGGCCCCCACAAAAAGAGCTGCTATAAATACTTTTGTACATGTGGGTCCTTTTCCCATTTTTATGATCTCTTTGGGATATAGCCCTAGAAGTGGTATTGCTGGGTCAAAGGGTATGCACATTTTTACAGCCCTTTGGGTATAGTTCCAGATTGCTCTTCAGAATGGCTGGAACAGCTCACAGCTCCACCAACAATGAATCTCAGTGTTCCAGCTTTCCCACATCTTCTCCAATATTTATCATTTTCCTATTTTGTCATGTTAACCAATCTGAAAGGTCTGATGTGTACGGTACCTCAGAGTTGTTTTGATTTGCATCCTTCTAATGACAGTGATTTCAAGCATTTTTTCATATGACAATAGATAGTTTTGATTTCTTCCTCTGAAAACTGCCTGTTAATATCCTTTGACCACTTATCAACTGGGGAATTGTATTCTCGCAAATTTGACTCAGTTCTCTATATATTTTAGAAATTAGGCCTTTATCAGAGTCACTAGTTCTAAAAATTCTTTCCCAATTTTCTGCTTCCATCCTAATCTTGCCTGCATTGGCTTTGTTCATACAGAAACTTTTCGATTTAATGTAATCACAATTATCCATTTTGCATTTCATAATGTGCTCTATCTCTTGTTTGGGCATAAATTTGACAAATAAACTATTTCTTGTTCCCCTAGTTTGTTTATAGTATCAGTCTTTATACTTAAATTGTGTACTCATTCACCACTTTCTCTTCTAAGCTACATAGTCTCCTTCCATTTCTATAATCCACATCTTTTATTTTTTTATTTTTTATTTTATTTTTCTAGATTTTCATAGTTCTTGTAGGAAAACTCATTCTTCTTCCTTTGAGTCTTCATATAACCTTTTTAAAGAGTTCCTTTTTTGGGGTAGAGGTATCTAGATTTTTTTTTTTTTGGAAGGGGGAACGCAGGGCACCTGGGGTTAAGTGACTTGCCCAAGGTCACACAGCTAGGAAATGTGTCAAGTGTCTGAGGCCGGATTTAAACTCAGGTCCTCCTGACTCCTGTGCCAGTATTCTATTTACTGCACCACCTAGATGCCCCATGGATTTTCAATAATCCTTGATAATGCTGAGTACTTTCTTTAATTTACACACATCTTTCCAGTTTTAGTTTCTTAACTGAGGATTTATGCTAGTGCCAGGCTCTACTCCCTGCTGTATTTTTGGGTGTCATGGTCAGCCTTGCTTTATATAGCTCTGGTTTCCCTGGGTTTTTGTGTTGTATTGACCTCCAACTCCCCAGATACCCCTCTGAATCTTTGAAACTCAGTGTAGTGGATCATCAGGACCTGCTATGGCATCTCAGGAAATAGTGTTAGGGACCTCAAAAACCCTGGGCTTAGGCACTCTTGATATGAATGCTGTAGTTCAAAACTAGTCATGGCTCCCTGACAAACTCGAGTTTACAAGCTGCCTTGTCTAAAGCTTTCCAACCATTCTTAGGCTTTCAGAGATGAATTCTTGCTACCTCTAGACAAAGAACCTCGTGGTCTACTCATGCCCAATTGCTAGTTTTCTGTTAATTTGCCTTATGCTAACATTGGCTTTATGAGAAGTGTTCCCTCTCCTACTGGCTTTGGACTTCTGGATGACTGTGAAGTTATAGAGGGAGTCATCATTCCATCTCATCTTACTACTTCGCCTCTCTGTTTACAGGAAATGGTGAGATTCCATCCTATCATGGGTCATTTTCATTGGCTTTCCCACATGGCTGGAATTCTCTCTCCTCATTTTTGCCTCTTGGCTTCCCTAGCTTCCTTCAAGACCTAGCTAAGATCCTACTTTTTACAAAAAGTATTTTCTTTATCCCCCTTAATGCTAGTGCCTTCCCTAGAGTATTTATGTGTTATCTCCCTCATTAGACTGAGAGTAAGGAATAGCTTTTGCATTTCTTTGTATCTGCAATGCTTAGCATACTGCCTGGCATATCATAGGAACTTAATAAAAGTTATTCTGGGGTGGAAAAATTCACTTTTGGTAATTTCTCACTGGATTTATTAACCTTTTTCTGTCAAGTATGAATGTCAATGTTTTGCTACAGTAGGCATTTGGGAGCTAAGTGATCGGTGTCCTCATTCAAATAGCTACATTGGCATAAAATCATCAGATAAATGTAAACAAATTTCCTCAAGCATTTTTTTTTTTGCTTTTCTGAGGGCAATTGGGGTTAAGTGACTTGCCCAAGGTCACATGACTATTTTTTGTGTTAAGTGTCTGAGACTGGATTTCAACTCAAGTCCTCCTGACTCCAGGGCCGGTGCTCTATTCACTGCGGTGCCACCTAGTCACCCCAAGCATTTCTAATAATAATTACATTTATTATTGCATTCTGAATTGTTTGTTAAGACTGATCTTCAAAATAATGTCAGTATCATTTAGACTAACCTTAATTGCAATATATATATTGATTATTAGCATTAGCCATGTTTAGCAAGTTACAGATGTTATAATTCAGGAGGTCAGATGAAGTGCTTGGTTCTTCATAGGATAATAGATTTAGAGCATAATAATAATAGTAGTAGTAATAATAACAATAATAACCAACACCTATATTCATCTGCTATATGCCAAGCACTTTATAAATAGCATCTCGTTTGATTCTTGGAGGTCTTTAGTGATCATCTAATTTTATCTCTTTATTTTGTAGCTAAAGAAAAAGAAGTCTACTAGATTTAAGTTTCTTGTCCAATGTTATACAGGTAACAGGTAGCATAGTTAGGATTTGAACCCAGATGCAGCACTCTATTGCAACTTTCTTGAATTTAACATAAAAACCCACATATGTACTAAGGGGAATAATTTTAATTTCAACATGGTCAGTATTTTAATTCAACATAATTTATTAATCACCTACTCACTATGTTCTATGTATGTGCTAATAACATATGGTTAGTACTCATAATAAAATCTATAAAAATGGTTCGTGTCACAGGGAGGCTTGTAATCTAGCTGAGGGCCAATGACATACATAAAATGCTAATTAAAAAGTGCAAAGTAAAATTTGGAAAATGTCAAACAGCTGATTTAAACAACATGCTCAGATAGAGGTTTAGAGGAGGAAGAGACCACTGATGGTTGAAAGAGTCAGGGAATAGTTTAGGAAAAAAAACCTGAGTCTTGAAGTGAAACCAAAGAAAGAAATAAGAATTCTATGCAGGAGGAGAATGTCAAGGAAGGAGGAATATGCACAATGAATTTGGGGAAGAGTGAGTAAACTAGGTTATCCTGAAGCAAATGGCTCTGTTTGGAAAGATCAATTTAGAGAGAAAGGACTCAACTTTCAGGGGTTGAAGACATTAATCTTGTGGAGAGTAGGGAGAAATGTTGATTTCTAAATAGAATGATGAGGATGGATTAAAGGAATAAGTCTATACTTGAAGGGCTATCAACTAGGATATTAATGTAAAAGTCTTCAAAATTTTAACCTTAGGGTAATAAAAGAATAATGGTACTTATGATCAAAATTGTAAAGATAATAATGGAACTGATTTGGGGGAAATGTTTTTCAGATATATTGGTGTAATGATAGGATATCAATGTGTGTATATTCAGGACTCAAGTGCTTTTGGAAATAGGAAAGAGATGGATGATACAGATTTAGGAGCTATATTTATGAAGGTTCTAGTAGAAACTAAGAGAGTGGATGAAATAAAAAAGATAGTGGATCAGGCTAAGGACTAATGCTTAACAAAAGTCCATATTTAGGGAGGTGGGAAGAAGAGAGACCATGGAGATATAAAAATAATGGCTATAATAAGAGAAACAGAAATTGATTTGGGCCTACATAGCATTCTATAATTCAGTGGATGAAAACTTCCAAACAGTAAAGTGATCAAAAGTGTTATTTTGCAGAGATTCTCAAGAAGATGAGGACTGAGTGAACAATAGCTGGTAAGGAGTGAAGAACTGAGCAGACAAGAAGGTAACAGAGTCAGTAATCACAGCCTATTCTTTCTATATCTGCATCCTTAGAAATTTAGTAGCAAAAGAAGACTCATTAAAATGGTGATACAAAAATAGGGATACAAGATCCTAGTGAAGGCCCAGAAAGGAAGAGATGGAACTTTTCTCTGAAACAGAAAAAATAAGTAAAGGCTATTCTGTTGGGGGCCAGGAAGTAATGGTATATGGGCTAGTGCCTGCTTGCTTGATGTATGACCTTAAAAGGTAATGAATAGAGCTGTAGAAGATGATTGGCTATATGTACCTATAAGTTGCCCTGATGCGGAAGTTCAGGGCAGTCGCGATGTAGCTGAGCCTGAATAAACAACTCCTGCAAACCTCGGGTGCTCTGTCTGGTAATTCCTCCTAGGAGGCCGGTGACGACCTAAGACTTACTATGGGTAAGTGAGAGGACGGGATATCAATAGCCCCCCACACTATTCCCCTACCTATTCAAAGTAATTAGACACCCACCTTGCCTGTTCCCTTTCCTGGTAGGATCACCATTCAGATCCCTTGCTTTTACTTGCCTTCCAATTAAACAAGGAAAGAAATCTGGGAAATGCCTGAGGAAACATAAGTAAAGAGAGTACTCAACCCTACCCAAGTATAAGCTTAGCTCTTGTCCTACTCATTACCTATCATCCTCTGCCCTCTGAACCCTTCTCTGTTTTAATGAAATCTCATTTATTCTAGAACTCTTCATCTCACATTCTTGATTTCTGGTGTTCAAATGAAACTTATCTCCTAAAGATATCACATTTTTGAGGCTGGTTATTCTTCCAATCATAGTCTCTTTTACTTCAGGCCCTGCTCCCCTTCAAGTGCCATGTCTTCTCAAATCCTTAATTGCTTTAATTCTCATGTATTCTATCTTCTCTCTACCTCATCCAGGATCAGGAGTGTTTATACTACCCAATCCTTAACGGAATTTCTCCAGGTCCCAAAATTCTTATCAGTGGTTCTAGGTGAATTACCTTCATAGTTATATTCCAGGAAACTCTCTAGCTTCCTTTCAATCTATTGTGCTTCTTCTGAATGAGATATACCTTTTTATTGCCATTTTTGTTCATGAATAAAGTAGCAGTGATCTTTCCTTGTTCATAAAGAATTTTTACGATTGTAGCTTCATCTAAACATGAAACATTAGTTCAGCTTTTTGTTTAGTCATTTCAGTCATGTCCAATTCTTCATAAACCCATTTGGGGTATCCTTAGCAAATATGCAGAAGAATTTTGTAACATCTTTCTAAAAAGGAAACTGAAGTATTTTTATCTGAAGCAGTCAATTAACATATAGCAGTTTACTACCTCTTAAAATTCTTTGCCTTCCCCTATATTAATATTATAACATTCAGCCCTTAGGTCTAAAGAATGAAGAAGAAAGGATGAGGAATGATGATGAGGTGACCTCAAGTATTGAAACCATAACTGTATCAAAATGTTTCAATTCAATTCTATGAGCATTTGGATAACTACTATGTGTCAGTCTCTGCAAGACATCAGGGATACAAAGTAAAAAATTAGACAGTAATTGCCATCAAGAAGCTTACTTTAGGTAGGGATGAAACAGCAGTTGTTATTTTCAGAGGGAGGACTCAAGCAACATGGCAGGGAGTAGAATGGTGGGATATAAGCATCCTGTAGGAGATAGCACAGAACTTTAAAGGTAGCAAAAACATTCCAGGCATGGGATAGTCTGGGCAGAGGTATGGAGATAAAATACAGCATGCTATAAATACAGAACAATATAGATGAACCAGTCTGGGTAAAATGTAGATTTTTAAAGGACATTAACGTTCAATAAGTTGGAAAAAATAGTCTGGAGCCATGTAATGAAGGACTAAAAAATCTAAAAAGGAGTACACATTTTAGCCTAGAGGCAAGAGTGGGACACACAAGGAAAGAGTACATGAATGACATATATATGCCTTCAGAATATCAATTTTAGTAGCTATAAGATGGATCAATGGCAGGGGAGGAGAGGGAGAGAGAAGGAGGGAGAGGGAGAGAGAGAGAGAGAGACAGAGAGACAGAGAGAGAGAGAGACAGAGACAGAGACAGAGAGAGACAGAGAGAGAGAGAGACAGAGAGAGAGAGACAGAGAGAGAGAGAGA
>NW_027186473.1:55007984-55030750 GCF_028583685.1 Petaurus breviceps papuanus
GAGAGAGAGAGAGAGAGACAGAGAGAGAGAGAGAGACAGAGAGATTGGGAAACAAATTAAGAAGCTATTGCAGTAACCCAAGTGAGAAGTGAGAAGTGCCTTAACAAGGATGGTAGCTGCATGACTAGAGAAATGGAATGCATACAAGGTATATTGCGCAGATAGAATCAACAAGATTTGTCTACTTAATTAGATGTTTAGAGTGAGGGCAAGGGAATAGCTAAAGATAACTCTATGACTGTAAATCTGAGTAGCCAGAATGACTGTTGTTTCCTCAAAATAAAGAAGTTACGAACTGGGAAAGGATTTGAGGGAAGGATAATCAGTTCTATTTTGAAGATATTGAGTCTGAGATGCCTATGGGACAACCAGTTCAAGAGCTCAGGAAAAAGAAGAGTGTTAAATATATAGATCTAGGAATCATCTGCCTGATACGTGATAAAATCAAAAAAATGAGAATTCAGAGAAAAAGGGTCCTTGGTGGAAGTCTGGAACATAGGCACCCTTTGTGTAGAAGAGGGTGTGAAGAGACAAGAATAATGATTCTGCAAAGAAAATAAAGGAGTGGTCAGATAGGCAATAATAAGAGTTAAAGTTCTGATATGCTTTAAGATTTGCAAAGCATTTCACATGTACCATCTCATATGATCATCACAATAGCCCTGGACTATCTATTATCATTCCCATTTTATATACTAGGAAATTGAGGTAGAGAGAAGTTGTGACTAGTCTTGGATCACACAGCCAATTAGTGTCTGAGATAATATTAGAAACCAAGTCTTCCTTAGTCCATGCTCAGCACTCTATCCACTATAACAGAAAGCAACATCAGTAAGACTCAGGGAGCTCCATGGGGGCAGGGAGAAGAGGGGGAAAGAACAGAGGAAGGAAGGGAAAGAAGAAAGGAAGGAGGGAAGGTGAGGAGAAATCTGTAATGGGAATGTAAATTTTTAAGATCTTCTCTGCCCCTAGGCTAAAGTGCACCTGGAGCCTGGGGTGGGAGGCTTCTTTTTCAGTAGATACTTCTTGATTGGCCAGTAAGTCAATAAGGTTGTTACATTCTCTGAGCCAGGAGAAGGCTATATAAGACCTGAAGTGTAGCTTTGTTTTGGGGCTCACTTTGAGAAGTGTTCTGTGATTTGATCAGATGAAACTCTGGGAAGCCATTGTTGAGGGTCCCCCGGCTTTGAAAAACCCAGATGTTGATTTGGTATGGATGTAATGGTTGGACAGTTTGGAAATCTATCTACTTGATCTGTTTCTCTGTCTTGATAATTCTGTCTGTATACTCTGAAGTTCAGGGTGCTGACCTTTTTCCCCCTGAACTAGGTAAACAATATATATTTGACTGATTAAAGTAAGCTTGTTAACCCATTTTGAGTTGCTTTCCTTTAACAAAGCAGATCTAAGAACCTGTGGTGGTAGCTGGGATGCTTGCTGCTACAATGTCTAGGAAGAAGGGTTGGTAAACATCATTCAATAGGGCAGAGGTCAAAAAGGTTAAGGATTAAAGAAGAGCATTGTAAGTGGCAGTTTTATCACTGATATACTTACAGCAATTTCTTTTGAATGATGAGATTATTTCTAGAGATTGAGAATGACTGTAGGATATGGAAATGGAGGCAAGTGAAAGTAGACTGCTTTTATATAGTCTAACCAAAGTAGGAAGGTAGCAGCCTACATTTATTAAAATCCAAATGTTACTATGGCTTGGTATCTTAACCACATTGCAAGACATAGAAGAAAATTAGTATTTTGGAAAAATTATACACTTGTACTTTTTATGTTTTCCTTTGTATTAATCACATTTAGGGTTGGGTGGGTTTTTTTTTTTTTTTGCAATTTATTTTAGTTAAACTTATTTTTCAATACTCTGCTTGAATGACTGATTTTTTTTTAAAGCCTGTAACAGAAAAATGGTCAATTTTTAATGACCCAAAGTTAACTAAAGACATATTAATGTACTTTTGGAATTCCTATTCAGTGATACTTTCAACTCCTTTTTGCATAAAATATTAACAATGACATTGGTCATTTTGCTGCTCACTACCAGAGATGATGTCAAAGGAATAATATAACTACAATCAGTCAATGCTCCTATTTCTTAGAAGCTAGTAAGTAAGATATTGGGTATACCTCAGTCCTAGTGCTTGAGAATGATTCTCAGAAGAGATAGCCTGTATTGAGCATTATGTGGGTTTACACAAATGAAGTCTTCTCAAGGTGTCTTAATCAATCATAGCTCAAGATTCCTTCTAAACAGCAATCTTAGTTCAACTTCTTTCAGATCTATTCAACTTGCTAATCTTAGGTAGGACTAGGAATTGAGAACAAACTAAGTTGTTCTACCAGAACCATAACAGTGATTGCATAAAGTAGGTTTTTGGTTTAAAAAAAAAACTGAATAAGGTGACTTTTTGAAACCAATTTCCAAAATATAAAAAAAATTAAGTGTATGAAATAATCACTTATTAAGTCAGTTCAAAACATATAAAAATGCAATCATATAAATAAAATGAAATAAAAGATAAATGAATCCTAGAACAATTAGCATTTAAAGGTATTATTTTGAGGTTTGTAAAGTACTTTACCTATTTGATACTCCCAACAACCTCATGAGGTAGATGTTATAATTTTATAGATTAAGAAAGTGAGATTAATAAGTGTAAAGTGAGTTGCTCAACATTAAGCTAATTTCTGGTGTCAAATTCACCCAGGTCTTCCTGACTTCAAATCTAGCACTCTATTATGTATAAAGATAATTATTAGGTTGTGCCTTATATAGTATAGTGCATTTTGAAGGGAAAAAAAGAAATTCTCTATCACTTAAAATATTTACAAAATGATTAAAATCCAGGTTCAAAAGAAAATAGGGGGAAAAAATTTAAAGGTATCACTTAAATACTTTATGGTTTCCTTTTACACTTCAAATTACTAGGGTGAAACTTTTTTTTTAAGTAATTCAAAAGTAAAAGGCAAGTATTTTACTCAGAATATAGAGTCCATATGTTTTTCAATCTGGAAACTGATCTGAGGTTAAAAACAATCCAGATAATTGGAAGATGATGTCACTTTTCCCTCTGAAGATGACTCATTCTCAAAGGAATATAACTTTAAAAACTACAATGTAAAATGCCATTCACTAAACTCAAAAGTATTTGCTAAAATTTGTAATAAGTCTTTCTAATCTGGCCGAGGAAATTTATGAATAACTATTGTATTTTATAATATTTAGAAGACAATATTTAATTCAACAAATATTTAAATTTTTATTTAATTGTATTTCTCTTTCAGCTCCCCACAAAATTTCTATAGATGTGTAATTTACTAATTCTCCAAATTAGTTTCTAGAACATAGCCCTCTCAGTTAAAAGATTAGACAATTCTATGAGTTGAAATGTAATTATATATTGCTAGACTTAAGGTTATCATTATTTTATAACCAAATTCAGGCCAAATTTAAGGCTGTCTGAATGAAAAAATACTGATAGCTTTTTGCTTCACATCAGCTACATTTCCCAAAAATAGTCTTTTCTCTCTTATTTTTAGAACCATCCCCAACAAAAAATAAAAATAAAAATCCAGATTAGCAAAACTAATGAACAAATTAGCCATTGCAAAATTATTTCTCATACTCCTTACCCAGAGATATTTTATCTCACCAAGAAAAGTTCATTTTCAACTCTCTTAGCACTCTGCTTCAATTATTTAGTTATTAATAATGTTCTTTACACTTACATTGTTATAATAATTGTGTGTTTTCTTTCCTGGTTCTGCTTAATTTACTTTGTACTATAAATCTTCCCATACTTCCTCATATTTTCCATTACTTCAATCAGCACAATAATAGTCTATTACATTCTTACCATAACTAGTTTATCCATTCCCCAATCAGGCATCTACATAGTTTTGAGAATTATATAAAAAAAAATTTGCTACGAATATCTTAGAGTGCCAGGAAACTTTCTTTTCATTGCTAACTTCCTTGGGGTACATAACTAGCAATGACATCTTTTAATCCGAGGGTAAAAATTTTTCTAAATTCCTTCTTTAATATAATTTCAAATTGTATTCCAGGATGGTATTATGAATTCAATCACTTTAACAATAATGAATTTGTAGGCCTATCTTTCTTAACTCCTCCAATACTTACTATTCTAAAAAAGAAATTCTATTTTAAATAACATTGGAATTATAAGATAATTTTGGAGTCTACCTACAAAGATATTCATGCACAACTACAAAATATGCTCTAGTGAAATAAAGACAAACCTTAGTAAATGGAGAAATATTACTTGCTCTTATGTAGTCTAAGCTAATAACAATAAAAATGACTATTACCTAAAATAAATTACTTATTTAGTGTCATACCAAAATACCAAAGGATTATTTAACAGAGAAAAACTAATGAAATTCACTTACAGGAACAAAAAGTCAAGGAACTAAAGGGAAATAATGAAAAAAATGTGGCAAAGAAGGGGATCTAACAGTATCAGATCTCAAACTATTCTATAAAGCAATAATCAGCAAAATGATTTGGTACTGTTTAAAAGACAGAGAAATAAATTAAGTACCCAAATATATATAAGAAAATGAACATAGTAGCCTGACTGTTCAACAAAAACTGCTAGGAAAATTGGTGAGCAATCTGACAGAAATTAGGGTTAGTTCAACACCTCACATGATACCAAGTAAGATTTGCCCCCAGATAGACAAATAACTTAGATATAAAAGGTCGTATCGTGAACAAATTAAAAAAACAGAAAGAAATTACTTTTTAGATTTATGGGTAGATGAAAAGTTTATCACTAAACAAGGGATAAGCACAGAAGATAAAAAGGAAAAGTCTGATTAAAGAAAATTTCAATCATTTAAACAAATAAAACAGATGCAGCTAAGATTAGAAGGGAAATAGTCAACTTGGGAAAAGCATTACAGTCAGTTTCTCTGATAAAGATCTTATTTCCAAAATACATAAGGAATTTTATTTGAGAGAATAATAGCTAATCTCTAATTGACAAATAATACGAAATCTCCAACTTATAAAAGACATGAACATACTCTAAAAAACAAATTACTGATATTATCTGTTCCTTATATCATATCACCATAGCTATCTTAAGCATCCATCTCCCTCCATCTCCCAGAGAACTAGCCCATATGATAGTAATTTTTAGTCAGAGAATAAAGAATTACCAAAACTAATTAACAGACTGAAGATGTCTAAAAATATGCAGTGTATAACAACTTCGGTCCTCTAATCTCCACAAAGAGGCAGGGGTCAGGGACATCTCATATTTCTTCAATCAAGTCCTGCTTGATCTTTATAATTTTGCTACATTTACTTTTTTATTTTTTTGGTATGTAGTTCTCTTCATTTACCTTGTTGCCATCACTGTATTTACTGTTTTCTTGGCTCTGTTTACTTCACTCTGCATGAGTTTGTATAAATTTGTCCATACTTCTCTCTATTCATCACACTCATCATTTCTTACAATACAATACTATCCTATCACATACTGTATCAGAGTTTGTTTATTCATTCCCCAATTGCTGGGCTCCTTCTTGGTTCCAATACTTAGCTATCACAAAAAGTGCTATTATAAAAATTTTGAAATATATAGGGATTTTCTTCAAAGACTCGATTCCTTTGGGATATAAACTTGGTAGTGTAATCTATGGTTCAAAAGGCAAGGGCATTTTAGTCACTTTATTTACATAACTGCATAATTACAAACTGCTTTCCAAAATAATTATATCATTTCACAGCTACAGCAACAATTAGTGTTACTATGCTTCCATAACCTATCTAACATTGGCTGCTCCTATTTTTTAAAATCATTTTTGCCATTTGGCAGGATATGAGGTAAAACCTCAGGGTTGTTCTGAATATATTATATATATCACTGAAGTTCTCAGTTGCTATTCTTTAAATCAATATTTTAAAAATATTTTTTCTGCACATGTTTATAAGTGACAAAAGTTACAGACATGAAATCTGATACCTAATAAAGAATTCTGGTTGCATTATTACACTCCAGGGAAACATTTTTAGTCTCATAATATCAATAAGATTTAGTCCTTATTATAATGAAGACTAAGAAGGAAAAGACACTGGTTTTTAAATGAAGCAAAGACTTTCCTCTAAACAGGGAACTGAACAAATTTTTTAAAAACCCAGAGGATTTTATGGGTGATCCTGTAATTAATAGCCACTGAAACTTACTGATGGAGGGGAAAGGAATAATCGAGTCTGAATTTTAGGAAAACCCCACTCATAGGAGAAGAAAAGAAGAATTTGATGTAGGGAGACCAACTAAAAGTCTATGATAAGCAGCAGTGTGAGGTGATAAGGGCCTAGACAAGGATGATAGCTACCATATGAGAGAAGAGGGCCTATATGAGAGATATTACAAAGGGAAAATTGACAAGACTTAGTAACAGACTGGATAAGGGAATGATAAAGAATTAATTTTTTTTGGTTTTCTTTTTGCTTTTTGGAGGGCACTTGAGGTTAAGTGACTTGCCCAAGGTCACACAGCTAGTTTTTGTGTTAAGTGTCTTGAGACTGAACTTGAACTCAGGTCTTCCTGATTCCAGGGCCAGTGCTCTATTCACTGCGCCACCTAGCCCCCAAATAAATCTGTTTTACCTACATTTTATTTTATTTTTTTGAGGGCAATTGGGGTTAAGTGACTTGACCAAAGTAACACGGCTAGTAACTGTGTCAAGTGTCTGAGGCCGGATTTGAACTCAGGTCCTCCTGACTCCAGGGCTGATGCTCTATCCACTGTGCCACCTCGCTGGCCCAAGAATTAAAATCAAGGATGATATTTAGGTTTCAAGGCTAGGAGATGGGGAGGTATAATTGATAGTACTAGGGAAATTCAGAAGAATGCCTCCCTTTGGGAGGAAGATAGCAAATTCTGTTTTGGACTCCCTGAATTTAAGACATCTATGGAATATACAACCTGAAGTATCCAATAGGAAACTGATGGTATTGTGAGACTAAAGTTTAGGTATGATGACAGTATTTAGGAATCATCTACATAGAAATTATATTCGAGTCAATGAAATCTGATAAAATCACCAAAGATAGCATAGATGAAAAGAACACCCAGAAAAGACCCTTGGGTGAAAACCATGGCTAATGTGAATGACCCTGAAGACAAAGCAAGGGAGATTTAGAATAAGCTGTCAGGAAAATAGAAGAATACATAGAAAAGAGCAGTGTCCAAACCCCCACCCCACCCCCCAAAAAAAACTACAGATGATAAAGATAAATAAAAACAAAGGCTGCACAGAGGTCAGCTGCAAGAGGCAAACAAGAGACAGTAACTTTGGAGACAGCAGTTAAAGTTAATCAGAATTTTTTAAAAAGATATAGAGGAAAACATTCAAATATGTAAAACCAAGAGGTACGTAGTTGAATAATGAGATTGGAATCAGATTATAAAGGATTAGAAGTGAGTGAAAGAGGAGAAAATATTGCAAGCAGTCAAAAAAGAAACAATTCAAATATCATAGAGCCACAATCAGGATAACATGAGATTTGAAAGGTTCTTTATTATAGGATCAGAGGGTATGAAATAGTATTCTGAAGTAAAAACATCTAGAATTACAACCAAGAATCACCTACCCAGTGAAGCTGAATATAACACATCAAGAGAGGAAAAACAGACATTCAATGAAATAGAGAACTTTGAAGCATTCCTGATGAAAATATCAGGACTGAACAGAAAATCTGACAAGACTCAAAAGAAGCCTTAAAAAGCAAGGTTCTCTGATAAAGATCCCCCCACCCCTCATTTCTAAAATACACAGAAAACTGAACCAAATTTATAGAAATAAGAGACTGGCAAATGGCCAAAGGATATGAATAGGCAGTTTTCAGGCAAAATAATCAAAGCTATCTATAGTTATATGAAAAAATGCTCTAAATGATTTTGATTAGAGAACTACAAATTAAAACAACTCTGAGTAACCACCACACACCCCTCAGGTTAGCTAATATGACAGAAAAGTAAAATGACAAATGTTAGAGGGGATGTGGAGAAACTGAAACATTAATGCACTGTTGGTAAAGTTCTACAGATTCAATCACTGTGTAGAGCAATTTGTAACTATGCCCAAAGGGCTATAAAACACTGCATACCCTTTGACCCAACAATACAACTACTAGGTCTTTATAAAAAACAAATGAACAAACAAATATGTACAAAAGTATTTATAGCAGTTCTTTTGGTGGTGTCAAAGAATTGGAAAACTTGAGGGGATGTCCATCAATTGAGGAATGGCTGAACAAGTTGTATATGTTTTTGATGGCATATTATTGTTCTATAAGAAATGACAGGCAGGATAGTCTCTGATAACCCTGGAAGCATTTACATAAACTGAAGCAAAATGAAATAAGCAGAACTAGGAGAACACTGCACACAGTAACAGCAATATTGTATGATAATCTACTATGAATAACTTAGTTATTCTCAGCAATACAATGATCCAAGACAGTTCTGAAGGATTTATGATGAAAGGTGCTATCCATTACTAGAGAAAGAACTGGTACAGTCTAAAGGCAAATCAAAGGTACTTTTTCTTTATTTTGGGGGGTAGAGGGGGAAGTTGTTTCTGTTTTTTTTTTTTCACAAGATGACTTACATGGAAATGTGTTTTGTATGACTAAACATGTATAAACTATGTAAAATTGCTTGTTTTATTACTGAGGGGGAGGAAAGGAAAGAAATTGGAACTCAATTTTTGAAAAAAAAAGAATATTAAAATTGTTTTTACATGTTATTGGGAAAAAGTAAAATAATAAATTTTTTAAAAGTCAGTGAGAGAAGAGGAAATGGAGGCTCCTAGTATAAAAATACTTCCTTGAGGAATTTAGGCAAAAGAATTTAGGGAATTTAGGGAAGAGAAAGCTAATGGGGATGGTCAGATCAAGTAAGATATTTTTAAGTTTAGGAGAGATAGACTATTTTATGGGCAAAATGGAAGAAGAGAGTAGATACTGAAGTATTGAAAATTGGTGAAAAAGTACTGATATTCAAACGCTATTGGAAAAGAATGAATGGAATGAGATGAAGAGTCCATAACATGGAATTTTTGCCTTGCAAGTAGAAGGGTCACCTCCTTTACTGAGACAGGGTTAAAGAATGTGAATGGAAAGATATATTATAGATGTGATATGAGGGGGATAAGGGAAGCCGAAGTTCTTAGCAAATGACTTCAGTGTTTTTGGTGAAGTATACAGCATGGTCCTAAGCTGAGAGGATTTAGGAAGGGAATTCTGTGGGAATTTCCAGAAGAGGGGAAAAAAGATATAGGAATAGCCACTGAGGTAAGTGTAATAGAAATTCAAGGAGGTATAAAAGTTTCTCCTGGAGGCACCGAAAGTCTTCCTGACTTGAGTCTCTAAGATTATGAAATTCAAATTAGTTGGGATCTCAATAAGCATGATTTTGCAATACTCTTCAGTTCCCTTCAGCACATGAATAACGGTGAAGAAGGCAGACAGAAGAAGTAAAGCAAGACATGAATAATTAGACAAGAGGGTAAATGACTCTGGAAGAGAGGAGAATATAGAATCGAACTGATTCACAAAGAGATGCAAAAGTGATGGCCTGTAAAAGAACTGAGAGATGTAGTAATTGTAGATCATAGTGAAGGTAAAGAGAAAGTGTAGAAAGAGTAAGGCATAGGGAGAAATGGGAAGACAAAATATTTTGATCAGATAAAGGGGAATTCAGAGTTCTTTAATGTAAAAGTAGAACAACTGTGACTCATGTAAAGATAAAAGGTATGTGTAGCTTACGTGGAATGGAGGAACTGAATGGATCAAGGATTTAAATTGATTTAAAGAAACATCAATCAATATGGTGATGTTCCCTAAAATTAGGTTAGGAGCTGATATGGAGAGAAAGACTTTGATCCAGGTACTAAACTAATTGAAGAAAGGAGAAAATGCAGGATGTTGGTAAATAACAGCTATCATAATCTAGACCAGATGATAAATTTACATTGAAGAGAAGCTTCTGAGTGATGGAAGTAGGAAAAGAGTGTGAAAGTGGCAATGGGGGACAGGGAGTATTCTGATTATTCCCTCACCATAACCAGTGGGTTAGGACTATGAGTTGAAATCTAACCAGTAAAGAAGAGAGTAGTTAGAGCTGCAACATCAGCATGAGGGAGTCAGGTTTTAGTGAGAGCCCTAAGATGGAGGGAATAACTGATTGATCAACAATATATTTTTTAAAAAATTCCAAAGGACTAAAGGTGAAGTATGATACACACCTCCTGACAGAAAGACTACCAGACTAAAGAGGAAGAATAAGACATACATTTTTTTGACATGGTCAATGTAGGAATTTGCTTTGCTCAACAATGCTTATACGTTAAGATAGATTTTTTTTTTCTCCAACTCAGGCAGAGCAGTTAGGAAGAAGAGAAAATAATGCTTGTTAAATGATAGTTATTTATGGAGCAGGCATTCCAGAGAATAAAATGGAAGGGAGAGTTAGAATTGGAGTGGGACATTAAAGACATCAGGATTGAGCAGGTGGGAGAAGACAATAGGAAGCAGAAGAGGTAGTGTGGTCTATACAAAAGACAAGCAGGGGTTTAGAATCAATGAGATGGGAAAGCATGAAATGGGATGAGGGTGGGGGTATGCTAACCATTAAGGAATGAGTCCAGGAAGAGAGAATTTTGCAGATGGAGGCAGGCGATTAAACTATTGAAGGTCCTCCCTTGAGGTCCAACCTAATAAAAGAAGGTGATATATTCTGTGAGATCCAAGAAGCCTACCTCACAGTGAGAGAAGATATAGGCAAGGGATGGAAGGGAGGTCACAGGGCTGAAGCAGGGCTCTGTGGAAAGGTCCTGGGACTTAGAGAGAGTGAAAGAGAGGGAGTTGCCTGGATGAGGGCAGATGCAGGATTCTATACTAAGCAATAAGTAGTATTCCCAGTACTTGGTATATGATTCTATGCTAAGCACTAAGTAGTATTCCCAGTACTTGGTACAAGGATCTTAACAAATGCTTATTGTAGCAAATTACATTTAATTTTCAATATATTTTAAGTACAAGCCAGTCTGACAAAACTATATAGTAAGTAAATCTACAGTGAAGTAAATTTAGCTTATAAAACTCTTAGATTCAATGACTGACAGTCATCTTCTATGTAAGGAGTGATGAAATTACATTTACTGATTATGCTATTTTTAGAGTCCACTGTGCCATAACCCCAACCAAAATATATCCGTTACTTCCAAACATTTCAACTTATTAAAACAAGATTGTCATAGTGGAAAGTTCTTCAGTCAAGTATTTAAGGATAAGAAGGTATTCAAAGGAATATTATGGCTATTTAAAAATATTTCTGCTCTTCTCAAAATAATTTTAAATTTAATCTTTAAAAGTCTGATACCAAATAAAGTACAGCATCAAAGATTTTACACAACCATGTTAAACTTCATTTATTTTGCAAAAATTAAAGATAAAAAATGCTACAGTCCATTTGCTTTTTTATCTTTTTTTAAAGTACATTTGAGCTTTCATCAATTCCAGAAAGTCATAAATCTAAAGTATTCTTCCTTTAGTCTGAACAGAAGCCAAAAATCATGCATTTTACCTTAAATATGATCAAGGAAAAAAAATTAACATTCTTTATCATTTCCCACCAGAAGCAGTTAATGCTCTAAGGCTACATTAATAGAATCTTTCTCCCACCATAGAAAGTTTGATAGCATTCTTATTTCAATGTCTGAATTTTTCTTCTTTTTTTTTTGACAAAGACAAATGATTGCCATCAATCAAGATCCAATCAGGTATACAGAGAGTCAGGCAAATGCATCACCCTTTACTGGTTTTCCTGATATTTGTGCAGGGTTTGCTCCATATTATTTTTTAGAATGATCAAAAAAGCAGTCATAAGATAGATCATTCACACCCACTGTGAAATTAACTTTCATGAATAATGAGAGTTTTAAACCTCAGATAATGTATATGTTATACCAAAGATATTGCTGAGTTCATTTCTGGCTGGAGATTATGTAAATGATACTATATGACCTTTATCATTATAACAGGACATGCAAAACATATTATTTCATACATCATTCTAAAGCAAGTCAGTTTCTAAATGCGAAACGGTCATTTATAATGTTCATGCTGAAGTGTTAAGATTATAAGAAAATGATATCTAGTACTTGTGATCTTTCTGGCTGCCCCCTAACTTGTTACTTTTTAAAATATAACCTACTGCTGCAGAAATCTGGATTTCTCAGGATTCACTTATAATATCATCGAGATATATCTTCCAGCTCTAAAATGTCATTTCATTTTACAAACCCTAATAGCAACAGATAATAAACATTACACTTTTAACAAACGATAAACTCTCTTAAAATGCCATTTATTTACTATAGGTCAAAAGCATATGCAGTAAAAATTTTAATGAAAATATTTTGGGGGTGGAAGGAGGACTTAAGATCATCCCTTGACATGTGCATTTGATTCTATCCTTTCCCATCATCACCCTGAAATTGTGTCCTCAATAACCCACATTTTCTCTCTATTCTACAGCCTCTCCCTCTAACTTTGAAGCTATTCCTAGATACTGATTCCTAAAGAGTAGTGTATCAGTGGAATAGATTAGGTACATGAGACACAGAAGTCAATGACTACAGTAATCTACTGCTTGATAAACAGAAAGACTCAAGTTTCTGGGATAAGAACTCACTATCTGAGAAAAACTGCTGGGAAAACTGGAAAAGAGTATGGCAGAAACTAAGCACAGACCAATATCTTAAAACATATACCAAAATAAAATCTAAATAGGTGCACAATCTATGTATAAAGGATGATACTGTAAGCAATCTGGGAAAGCAAGGAATAGTTTACCTGTCAGATTTATGGAGAAGATTTTATGACCAAACAAGAGTTATAGGGCATTATGAAATGAAAATGGATCACTTTGATTACATTAAATTGAAAATTTTTCTGTACAAACAAAGCCAATGTAACCAAGATTAGGAGGGAAGTAGAAAATTGGGAAAGAATTTTTACAACCAGTGTCTCTGATAAAGGCCTCGTTTCTAAAATATACAGAGAACTGAGTCAAATATATAAGAATACAACTCATTTCCCAACTGATAAACGGTCAAAGGATATGAACAGGTAGTTTTCAAACAAAGAAATCAAAGCTATCTACAGTCATATGAAAAATGCTCTAAATCACTACTGATTACAGAAATGGAAATCCAAACAACTATGAGGTACCACATCTCACTGGTCAGTTGGCTAAGATGGCAAAACAGGAAAATGACAAATGCTGGACAGAATGTGGAAAAATTTGAACACTAATACACTGCTGGTGGAGTTGTGAACTGATCCAAACTTTCTGGAGAGCAATCTGGAACTATGCCCAAAGGGCTATAAGCAACTTTATATCCTTTGACCCAGCAATACTACTTCTAGGGTTGTATCCCAAAGAGATCATAGAAGTGGGAGGAAGATCCATATGTATCCAAATATTTTTTTTAGCAGCTCTTTTTCTGGTAGCAAATAACGGGAAATCAAAGAGATGCCCATCAATTGAGGAATAGCTGAACAAGTTGTGGTATATGAATGGAATGGAACACGATTGTGCTATAAGAAATGAGGAGCAGATGAACTTCATAATAACATGGAGAGACTTATATGAGGTGATACTGGGTGAGGAGAGAAGAACAAGGGGAACTTTGTACACAATTACAATCATATCGTATGTTGTGATGACTAACTTTGATAGACTGGGCTCCTCTCAGCAAGTCAGGGTTATAAGACAACTCCAAAAGCCTCATGATGGAAAGGGCTTATTCATATCCAGAGAAAGAACTAGAGAGCCTGAATGCAGACTGAAGCAAACTACTTGTTCTCTGTCTCTTTTTTGTTTTGTTTCTTCTTTCTCATTGTTCATTGGTTGTAATCCTTCTTTACAACTTGATTAATGTTTAATGTGAAGGTATTTGTAGAACCTCTATTTGATTATATGATGCCATGGGGGGGAAGGGGAGAATATCTGAAACTCAGGGGATTGTTGAACTGAATACTGTACACTGAAAGTAAATAAATTAATTAAAAAAATATTTAATAATAATAAGAACGAACATTTATATAGATTTAAGTTTTGCAAAGTGCTTTATTAATATGATCTCATTTTTTCCTAACAACAACCCTGTAAGATATGGTAAAATTGTTATCCTCATTTTACAGATGGGAAAACTGAAGGTGAGAGAGGTCAAATTATTTGCTCAGTTACATAGCTAGCATCTAAGGTCAAATTTGAACTCAGGTCTTCCTGACTCTAAGGCCAGCACTGTGTCCACTGTGTCACCTCTGCTCTCCCTGAAATAACAGCACATTTTTTAACACCAATAGTCAATGGCTAAAATTCACAGAATACTAAGGTCTCCAAGGATGCAAAGTTAGAGTCAGTCATTGAACAGAATTGAAAGAACCTCTACAATGCACTGATCATGTGACATATTATAGTTATCTGTGTGTAGCTTATCTGACAGCAAACTCCATGAAAAGCTTGACTGTGTTTTACTCTAAACGAAGGAAATAAAGATCTGAAATAAGTGTTAGATCTAGAAAAGATTTTAGAGGTCATTTCATTATGGGCCCCCTCCCCCCGCCCTTTTAAGTTCAATTAGCTATAATGCTTTACACTTTAAACAAGAAAAGAAAATATGTACAGCTAGAATGACTGGCTTTTTTCAATCTCATGAAATGAAAAAATCAGATGACTGACTATGTACCATCCCATTATCTGACATTTTTCAATCTCTCATTCAACTCTTAAAATAACACTAAGAAATCTCATTTTTTCCTAACAACAACCATGATTAACACAACATAATAATTCTAAGTATATCCATAAAAACTGGAAAATCACTTGAAGTTACTTCTTCTACATCTGTCAAAACAAAAGTAATCTTTAGCCTTGAGACATTCACCTGAGGCCCCCTCAAATTAAAAGACTTTTATTTACAGAAAACCAAAAAATAACTCGGTTTCAGCATACTTTCATTCATTATAAAACATTTTCTCATGTGTCTAGAAAACAGAATAATGAAGTTCCTAGTGGTTTAAGTTCAAATGGAAATATTTAAATAGCACATAATGAAATCAATAAATCTTAAATTTTCCAGTGTTCATGTTCAAAATGGAAAGAACTTGAGTATAGGAATTTGTTACAATCATTAAGCTCTATTGTAGCAAATTTAATAGGCCAAGTAAACTCTAAGAGTTTATGAAGTCAAAATGAGAGACGATATAATTTATCAGATCAAGCAAATCATTTTAAAAGTATGGAGCTAAGTGAAGCATTAGTCTGAGATTATTGCCTTTCCTGAATAAAGGTTAAATATAAAAGTTTATCCAGATACACACTAGAGGACATTTGCCATATAAACTTCATTCATTAAAAAAAAACCCTTCCTGACACTCTCATATTTTTTTTTTACCAAAGGAACAAATTTAACACACAAATCTGTATAAGATGATGTAAATAATGCTAAATATTGTAAAGGGAAAAAGTATGTGAGTTATTATGATGGGTGGTAGAATATGCTTAATAACAAAAAGCACCATAAGTAGGCAATTATCTATTTCTAAGAACACTGGGATATATTAATGCATAAATCATACATCATTTCTTTGATTTGGCAGTTCCAGATTTTGGCTATAATGTTTCTAGGATTTTTTTGTTTGTCTGTTTTAAGGTTTCTCCTAAGAGGAGAAAAATAAATTCTTTCAATTTCTTTCAATTTAGCTTTTGTTTCTAAGAGATCCCAGGCAATTTTCTGTTATGATTTCTTGAAATGTGATGTTTAGACTCTTTAATTGATCATGGTTTTCAGGTAGTTAAATGATTCTTAAATTATCTAATGTCAGTCTTATGGTCAGTTGTTTTTCCTGTGATATATTTTCTCCTATTTTTTCATTTGTTTGACTCTGTTTTAATATTTCTAATGGTATCTTCTGTTAGTCAATTCTAATTTTCAAGACATTAGTTACTTTAAAAAAATTTATTTTAGCGGCAACTAGGTGGCACAGTGAATAGAGCACTGGCCCTGGAGTCAGGAGGACCTGAGTTCAAATCCAGCCTCAGACACTTAACACTTACTAGCTGTGTGACCTTGGGCAAGTCACTTAATCCCAATTGCCCTGCCTTCCCCCCTCAAAAAAAAGCAAAAAAAAATTTATTTTAGATGTAAATACTAAAACTTAAATACAAATTAGGAAAAGAAAAAGACATATTATAAACTTTATATTGAAACTTAAATACAAAAGAAAAGGAAGAAAAAAGGATTGCCATGTGCACAGCAGAACATAAGAGAGGATCCAAAATTCTAGAGCAATGAATTTTCATTTCAAGGAAGCCTATAAAAAAATACTACATACAGTGTTGAGAGCTATTCATATTTTTCCCCTTCCTTGAAAATTCTTTTGTTCTCTAATGTTTACTTTTTACTTTGTTCTTTTGTTCCCATTCCCCCCCCCCACACACACACACACATATACACGTACACTTCCCAAAATCTATAATTCAGCACAGGCTACACAACACACTCACACATACAGATAAATATACATACAAACACCCATACATACTTACACACATATACTTAGATATTTATAATCAAACTCATATGTAGATATATAACTTTATATGTATCAGATAAGACCGCACTATATTTATATGTCCTCTGTTTCTCCAAGGGTGGATAAGTTCTCCCCTCATAAGCCTAAGTCTTTACATGAACTGATGCTGAGAGAAATTAACATAACCAGGAGAACATTATACATAGATTGTGTGATTACTAACTTTAATAGACTTGGCTCTTCTCACCAATGCATGGTTTTAAAATAACTCAAAAAGGCTCATGATGGAAAATGCTATCCACATCCAAAGAAAGTATTATGGAGTCTGAATGCAGATTGAAGCATACTCTTTGCTCTCTCATTTTTTGGTTTGTTTTATATCTTCTTTCTTGTGCTTCTTTCTGTTGGTTATAGTTCATCTTTAAAGCATGACTAATGTGAAAATATGTTTATATGAATGTACATGTAGAGCCTATATCAGACTGAATCCCATCTTGGGGAGGGGGTTGGGAAGGGAGGGGAAGAAAACTTAAAATTCAAAAGCTTATGGAATTTAGGTTTCTGAGGATGTAGGGAAAAAAAAGCTTATGGAACTAAATGTTTTAAACTAAAAATAAATAAATTAAAATTTTAAAAATGAATTTAATGGAATGCTATTGTGCTATAAGAAATGATAAGCAGGTAAGAACTCAGAAAAATCTGGAAAGACTTCTATGAACTGATGATGAGGGAAGTGAGCAGAACCAGGAGAACATTGTACACAGTAACTGCAACATTGTTTGATGACTAACTTTGATAGACTTAAGCTTTTCTCAGCAATCCAAGGTTCTAAGACAACTCCAAAATACTCATGATTGAAAATGCTATTATCAACATCCAGAAAAAGAACTATAGAGTCTGACTGCAGATTGAAGCATCCTATTTTCTCTCTTCCTGCTTTATTTCTTCTTTCTCATAGTTTTCCCATTGGTTCTAATTCTTTTTTACAAAATGACTAATGGGAAACTATGATTAATGTAAATGTTGTGCTTGTCCTTCATAAATGAAGAGGACCATGGCATCAGGGAAATGATGATATGACTTGCAGTTGACTCTGATTTGAGTTAGGGAAGGCTGTACAAGGACACCAGGCCTCACTTTATTCTCCTTCAGAGTCATCTGGACACAGTGGCCAGATATTCATCAAGATGGCTGGAAATGGCCCATGATGCAATGGGAAGCCCGGGTCCTTTTAGGCTAAGTCCTTTTCATATACTCAGAGTGAGGTACCACCATTCAGTGAATAGGCCTCTTTAAGAAGTGAGTCAAGGAATGGCCCCTTTAATTAGAAAAAAAATTAAAAAAAATCAAACAGGGAGGCAAATACCCTCAGGGTTGCCATTCCAAAGAGAAACAGTTAACAGTTACCTCTAAGCCAGGAGGGCCAAAAATATAGACATTAAGTGGAGTTTGGGCAAGGAATTATCATGGTCCAATCTATGAGCTAAGGGTCAGGGTCTCCCATTGCATTCTGGGTTGTCTCCAATCATACTAATGATTATTCAGTTAGTTCTAGAGGAGAAAGTGAGGCTGGTAACCTTGCACACAGCCCTACCTCACTCAGATCAGAGTCAACTGCAAGTCATGTCATCATTTCCCTGATGCCATGGTCCTCCTCAAAAACAAAGGACAAACACAATCTTTGAGCAGACCACGCTGCCTGAATGGGGACCCAGCTGGTTGGGTAACTCAGCTCTTTCTCTCCCTGTCGTTCTCCTTCTACTCTCCAAAGGAAAGTAAATTTTGGTGGTCAGAAGCTGCCCACTTAATTTGGGTTTTACTAGTTAGATCCCTCCCTCCCTCCCTCCCTCCCTCCCTTCCTTCCTTCCTTCCTTCCTTCCTTCCTTCCTTCCTTCTCTCCTTCCTTTCCCAATTCAGTATAAAGCTCATAACAAATATGTATGTACAGCCTATATCAGGGTGAATGCTGTCTTGAGGAGGGGGGAAGGGCTAAATGGCAGAGAGAAAATTTAAAATTCAAAAGCTTATAGAAGTCTATATTGGAAACTAAAAATGAATAAAAAATAAAATAGGTAAAAAGTAAAAAAGAAATTTCTTTTTGTGTTCATAGCTTTCAGGTAGTCCAATAAGTCTTATGTTTTTTCTTCTTTATCAGTTGGGTTTTCTGATATGCTTCCTATTCTCTTCTATTTTTTCATTCTCTATATTTTGTTTTCACTATTTCTTGGTCTCTTATAACTTTGCTGGCTTTACCTTTCCCAATTCTGATTTTCAAGGAGTCACTTTCTAAAGATTCTGGATCTCTTTTTCTAATTGGATGACTTTCTTTTCATACTCTTCCTGTTTTTCTTGGATTGTTCTTTTTTTAAAGCTTTTCCTCAGTCTCATTTAATTTTTTTCTTTTTTTTAGTTTACATCATTCATTTCCACAAGATTTTGGGTTACAAATTTTCTCCCAAGTTTTCCCTACACACCACCACAAAACAGCAATCCCATTGAATATCCCTTCCCCCAATCTGCTCTCTCCAATATCTTCCCCCACTCCCCTCCCCCGACTTTC
The DNA here is from genome assembly GCF_028583685.1 of Petaurus breviceps papuanus. Classification (NCBI taxonomy): domain Eukaryota; kingdom Metazoa; phylum Chordata; class Mammalia; order Diprotodontia; family Petauridae; genus Petaurus; species Petaurus breviceps. The sequence goes on from NW_027186473.1 coordinate 55,027,202, forward strand.
CAGTAGGGCATGGTGGATGTCTATGCCCAGTGCCTGTATATCTCATTTCCCAGTTACATGTAAAATAATAACAATAAAATGTGTATATATATAAACATTTCATTTTAAAACTTTGAATTCCAGATTCTTTCCTTTGCTCCCTCAAATTTTCTATTCAACTCTGTTTCATTAAGAATGCCTGAAAGTCCTCTATTCCACTGAATGACCATATTTTTCCCTTAAACATGATATTCAGTTTTGCTGGGTAGGTGATTCTTGGTTTTAATTCCAGCTCCTTTGACCTCCATAATATCATATTCCAAGCCCTTTGATCCTTCAGTGTAGAAGCTACCAAGTCATGAGTTATCCTGATTGTGTCTTCACAATATTGAAATTGTTTCTCCCTGGTTGCTTGTTGTATTTTCTCCTTGATCTGGGAACTCCAGAACCTGGCTATAATATTCCTAGGAGTTTTCTTTTGGGGAACTTTTTCAGGAGGTGATCAGTGAATTCTTTCAACCTCTATTTTGCCTTCTGGTTCTAAAACATCAGGGCAATTTTCCTTGAGAATTTCTTGAAGGATGATTTCACATTCTTTTTTTGGTATAGCTTTCAGGTAGTCCAATAATTTTAAAATTATCTCTCCTGGATCTATTTGGTTTTCCCAATGAGATATTTCACATTGCCTTCTATTTTTTCATTTGTTTGGATTGTTTAATACCATCTTGATTTCTCATAAAGTCACTAGCTTCCATTTGCTCCAAACTAATTCTGAAGGAATGATTCTCTTCAGTGAGCTTTCAAGATTCTTTTTCCATCTGGCAAATTTGGCTTTTTAAGGCATTCTTCTCTTCATTGACTTTTTGAGCCTATTTGCCATTTGAGTTAGTCTATTTTTTAAGGTGTTATTTTCTTCAGTCACGTTGTTAACTCTCATTTAATAATTTTCTTGCATCACTCTCATTTCTCTTCCCATTTTTTTCTCTATTTCTCTTATTTGATTCTCAAAATCCTTTTTAAGCTCTTCCGTGACCTGTAAACAGCTCAGATTTTTTTTGGAAGATTTTGGTGCAGGATGTCTGACTTCGCTGTCTTCCTCCTGTTCCATGCTTTGATTCTTTTTGTCCCCAAAATGGGAGTGTGAAGTTGGATTGCTCTGTTTGCTTTGCTTCCTTTGCTTGCTCAAGTTGCCACTCAATTACTTGACTTTTGAGTCTTTTGCCACAAAGTAGAACTCTGCTACCAGAAATGGGAGCTTTATCCCAAGTGCTAGGGTTTTCTCAGCTGCTGGAGCTATTAGTTGGGTGCCCTCTCTGAAGCATCCATACGCTCTGGGAACTGTTCATGCACCCCAGGACCTCCACCCTAGAAAGAGATCCAGATCCAAGCAGGTTAAAGCAAGAGAGACTACCCCTCAGACTGGTCACTTGGCCCCCCTACAATCTGCAGAACAGGAGCTCTGAAGCAGCCACGAGGCAGGTGGCTGCACAGCTGTGGCACCTCAGCTGCTTCTCATTCTGGGGGCAAAGGCTGGATTGCACTCCCGAATTCCCAGGTCCCAGAGCCCACACTGCACTAGCCTCTTACTTTGTCTTTGGCATCTATGGGTTGATAATTCTGGAAACTGCCAGAGCTGCTGTTGATCTGAAGTCCCTCCGGCAGGAGGCTGGTCAGGCCACCCTGAGACTACAACCTTGGGCTCGCGCAGGGCTGGGATGGGCTGGGCTCCCAGAGTGCTTCACTAGCCACTTGCTGCCAGTCTGTTTGGCTGTCCTCAGTGGGAGGTTAGCTTCTCTGTGTCATTTTGTGGGTTCTGTAGTTCCAAAGTTTGTCTAGAGTCATTTTTTACATGAATTAAAGTAGGTGGGAGCCGGACCTGCGTGGAAGCCTTGTTTCTAGTCAGCCATCTTGACCACCCCCTCTCATTTAATTTTTAAAATCTTTTTAAAATTCTTCTATGAATTATTTTTAGGCAGGTGATCATATAACATTACTCTTTGGGGTATCTTCAGTATCCATCTCAAATATGGAAGAAACTACATCTACTACTATCCTGACCCAAGTAGGAAAACTTTCTATAATATTCACTAACAAATAATCAGTCAACTTCCACTTAAAAGCCCTCAGTAAAGAAAAATGTCTACTGTCAATATTAATGATACAACTAGAATGCCAAGTATCACATGGCGCAAAAGTTCCAAGTCAATTTTTTTAAATGTACCAAACTGCAATTCAGTATCATCCAATAAATACTGAGTACCTTCTTACTCTTCTTGGTTATGAGAAAGTATAAAGATAAAGAAGACAAGTTCCCTGCTCTCTGTACCTCAATATTCTCGTTGAACCTCCATTTGAAGAAAAGGTCCAGTTCAGTCATGTTCCCTCCTTTATTCCTCTCTGGTCTCCCTTCCTAACTCTCTGGACTTTTTTGCCCACCATTCTCCTAAGGCCTTCTTATGATACCTCTGTTCCCTTCCCTCTGATTGGACAATTCCTCTCAGAACTTCCATCTAAAGGAAATGAACTGGGCAGCTTTTTTCATTCTTTCCTTCATCTCCAGACTCTGATCCTGACTCTCTGGACTTTTTTCTTCACCATGCCTCAATGCTGGTACCTTCTCCACATTTTCCCATCTCCCTATGCTTTTCAGTTTTCTTCATTCAATGACAACAAAGATTTAATTTTTTCACTTGACATACTAAGCACTTTTTAAAAATGCTGCTGATAACTTAAAATCTAGAAAATATAAGTTGTTCCTCTGTTTCCTTAATTAATATCAACTAGAAAGTCAAAGAACTAGAAAAAAGAGCATAAAGACAATCTGGTATTGGAAAAGGTCATAAGAAGTACAAACAGTTAAAAATAAACTAAATACAGTGAGTGAGGAAGACCTAAGTTCAAACCCAAAGTCAAACATTTATTAGATCGATCTAGGGTAAATCATTTAAACTCTCTAGGTTTTAGTTTTCTCATCTGTAAAATAAGGATACTGGACTTCAGCTGTATATCTAGGATTCTAAATTAGATTATGGAGCAATTCTAAAGCAAAAAAGAAATACTGAAAAAAAAATATTAAAGAAAACATTAGAATAGTGCCTGTGGGAAACTAAGGTCTCGGCACAAACTCCTGATCTCTTTCTAAAATGCTGAAGACAAAAGCAGCCTAAGAGAGAAGTTCTTATTAGCCAAAAAAGTAATAGCATACTCTAGCAATAATTCAAAACTGACTAACCCTCAGAATAGTACCTGCCTCAAAAGCAGGAGAAATTATTGTGAATTTGAGTAACACTAGGACTACAGATGTATGTAAAAGGGAGAATAAAGATAAGATAAGACAAGGATGGGGGGGGGGGTGCAGCTAGGTGTCACAGTGAATAGAGCACCGGCCCTGGAGGCAGGAGGACCTGAGTTCAAATTTGACCTCAGACACTTAACACTTACTGGTATGACCTTGGGCAAGTCACTTAATTCCAATTGCCCTGCCCTCCCCCCTCCAAAGAGGGAAGGAGGGATGGAGGAAGGAAGGAAGGAAGGAAGGAAGGAAGGAAGGAAGGAAGGAAGGAAGGAAGA
>NW_027186473.1:55035750-55058250 GCF_028583685.1 Petaurus breviceps papuanus
AGGGAGGGAGGGAGGGAGGGAGGGAGAGAGAGAGAGAGAGAGAGAGAGAGAGAGAGAGAGAGAGAGAGAGAGAGAGAGAGAGAGAGAGAGAGAGAGAGAGAGAGAGAAAGAAAGAAAGAAAGAAAGAAAGAAAGAAAGAAAGAAAGAAAGAAAGAAAGAAAGAAAGAAAGAAAGAAAGAAAGAAAGGAAAGATACAGACCTTAAGTAAGGGAAGATGAGGAGACAATTGCTAAGTATTCTCAAGTAACTATTTCCTGGATCATCACCTGAATTATATCTACACTTGAGTTTCCACAGAAGAAAACAATATAGCAAATAATAAAGAGAATAGGAAACAAAATTTTAAATAACTCCACTCAGAAAAGGGAGCTGAACAAGGCATTAAAAAAACTACAAAGGCGGGAAAAAGCCAGGAAGAGATGGATAAATTAATTCTATCAAATGTCAAGGACTAATTAATTGACACTACACAGATTATTTGCTAAAATAAGGAAAGAAAGAACACTACCAAATTCATTCTATGAAACAAATATGGTATCTAAATAAGATATGAATGAAGCAGAAGAAAATGAGACGCTAACTCTAATGAAAGTTAACCCCAACTTCTATCCCCTAACCTCACATAGTGGGAAAGTGGAAATACTACTTGCTTCATATTGGCACATCCAGAGATTCCCTCTCCCACCCTTCTTTATCAATACCCAGAACATTCTCCTTTCCATCCTCAATAAATTCAAGGACAGATTTACAATCTTTCTCTCTATCCCAAGTCTTGCCATCATACTAGGGGACTACATACTGCTACATACATACTAATGTTCCTTCTATTACTTCAACTTTCAAGTTCCTCAGTCTACTCAATTCCTATGACCCGAATCTCAACTCCAATTCAACTACAAGAAATATGGTTAAACCCGTGATCTTCCCATCCACAAAAAATACAAATTCCTTCACCTGAGCAAAATCTTTTTATCATTCTTTGTGGCTTAAAGGTCCCAATCCTTTGTTCTCAATATGACTGCAAATCTTTCCCCTCCTCAGTTACTTCACAGGCTATCACCCTGCACTGGCAATTCCATTCTTTGTCTAGATCTGATGAATGAGTTTAATCCTACATTATCTTCTATGCTTAATCGCTCATCTCCTTGTACTACAACTGATGATTTTATCTTGCCAAGCACCAGTTTTAGTGGGATTATTTCCACCATCCACCTCCTTTACTCCTATTCATGTGCTCCTGAACAGAGGTAGAGAACATCATCAAAATACACTGAAGAGATACACTGCAAATTTGTGCTACATAATCTCAAAGGGGCCCTTCATGCAACAAGGCAATTATTTTTACACTTCCCTAATCAATTCACTATTCCACTCACCACCGAAGCTAAATTAACCTTTTCATCTCCCTTCCTCCAATGCTCTCAGCTGACAAACTTGACTCATTTTTTACCACAAAAAAAAGAAGTCATTCATTGAGTTTCTTTTTTAGCCTCTCTTCCTCTTCATACAATGCTCATAATCTAATCACACCTATCAACACCTTCACTTATCTTCCATGAACAGGTGGACCTTCTTCCTGCAAAGGCAAACTCTTCCTGACATGCCCTTGATCCTATTCCTTCTGGTCTTTTTCAGCATACTGCCCCTACTACTATGCTCACTTATTTTAATGTCTTCCTATTTAGTGGCTTCTTCCCTGATGCCTAAACACATGTCCATGTCTCCTCATCCTAAAAAAAAAAGAAAAACAAAAACCTCAGTTAATCCTATTTACTCTATCATTCTATATCTCTTTTCTCCTTTTCCAATTAACTCCTTGACAAAGCCATTTGCACTAGGTGACTCCACTTCATCTTTTTTCACTGGATTCTAAACCATCTGTAATATAGCCTCTGACCTCATCATTTGACTGAAATTGTTCTCTCCACAGTTGCCAGTTGTCTCAACTGCCAAACTGAATGGCCTTTTCTCAATACTCATCTTACTTGACCTCTGTCCAGACTATGACACTGTTAATCACCTTTTCTTCCTGGATGGTGGCTGCAGTACATAGAACTCTGTATTTGGAGAAAATAAGACCTGAGTTTTGAATCCTGCCTCATTTATCTGTGTGACCGTAAGAATGTCACTTTATCTCTCTCAGGCTGTTTCCTCATATAAAAGGCAGACAATAACAGCACCTATGTGACAAGGTTATTGTGAGGATCAAATGAGAAGACATAAGTAAAGAGTCCTGCAAACCTTAGAGCACTATATAAATATTAGCATGGTACCTCCCCCCATGAATCTGGCCTAGCCTCTCTATATTATCTTACTTGGTGATTTCATCAGCTCCCATGGGTTGAATGATCATCATCTCCATGAAAAATGATTCCTACATCTATTTCTCCAGCCCTAGCCTTGTTTCTAAGCTTTCTCCTCGACATTTTTAATTGTATATGTTATAGGCATCTCAAACTCAAAGCAGAATTCACTAGCTTAACCTCAATCTTTCCCCTCTTCCCAACTTCCCTACCACTCTGAGGAACCTAGACCTAGCACCTAGAACCTAGAACTCATTGTCATCCTCAATTCCTCATTCTCAGTCACCCCCAAATATCCAATCTATTATGAAATCTTGCCTTTTTTTATCTTCACAACATCACTCCTTTATGGTCCCCTTTATCCATTCAAACAGTTATTATTTTTTTTTACTGCCCCTCTTCACCTCTCTCCTAGACTACTGCAATCATCTTCTTGTTGGTTTCCCTGCCTTAAGTCTCTCCCCACTATAATCTATTCTCCAATCCACTGCCAAAGTTTGGGGGTTTTTTCCTCTTAAAGAACAGGCCTGACCTTGGGCAAGTCACTTAATCCCAATTGCCCTCCAAAAAGAAAAAAAAAAAAACAGGCTTGACCATGTATACTCATAATAACAAACTTAAATGGCTTCTATTACTTCCAGGATCAAGTCAAGCAAATAAACATTTATAAAACTCCCTATTTGCTGTTTAAAATAGACATTAAAAACCTGGCCCCTTCCTATCTTTCCCATCTTCTTATACTTCACTCTCCTTCATGCACTCTTAAGACCAGCCTGCTGCTCCTCAAATACAACATTCCATGCATTTGCAAAGGTATCTCTCCCCGATTCTGCCCTTTCACTCCCAAAATGTTGGAATGCTATTCCTCTTCACTTCTGTCTCCTAGCTTTCTTCAAGACTGAGCTGAAATTCCAACATCTATATGAAACTTTCTCTGTTCTCCCCAACCCCCCCCAGTTTCTAGGACCTTCCTCTAACGACCTTCTATTTACATTGAATATATCATGGATGTAAATCATTATTTGCATGTTATTCTCACCACTAGAATTAATGAATAAATGAAGCATTTATTAAGTGCTAACTCTATGCAAAGCACTTTGCTAAGAATTGGGCATAGAAATAGAAAATTAATGCAGTCCCTGCTCTCAAGAAGCTCATGTTCTAATGGTAGAGACAACAAATATCGATTTCAGTTACAAGCCAGATAGAAAGATACCATGGTGGCAAGGGGGCTCATGGGATAAAGTACTGGATCTGGAACCAGGAAAATGTGAGTTCAACTCAAGACTCACAAGCTGTGTATTTCTGGCCAACCTCTGTCTCCCTCAGTTTCCTTGACTATAAAATGGGGATAATCATAGCACCAGGATTGTTATAAGAACAAATGAGGTAATATTTGTAAAGTACCTAGCACAGGACCTGGCACATAGTAGATCTTTAATGAATGCTTATTTTCTTTATTCCATGGTCCAGAGGTTATGGTGTGAAAGGAGATGTGAATCCATCTTCTATAAAGTCATTTCCATTGATAAAATTATCAGTTTCTGATGCTGAACCACTATACACTTGACTAGAAGAATATCTACTCCAAAGGTTCTTTGGTTCAGGGTCTTGGGCTTTCCCCATTGGCATCTGAGGGAGATCTCGTTCAACAGGGTGATGCCCTGACCTGCATGGATTTCTCTGTCTCCCATATGTCTTTCAAAATACCCTGGGAGTAGCAGTTTGTTGGAAATCAGGGTGGGGAGCAGGAGATCAGCTTCTTCTCTTCAAGAGTTCTTCCACCAATGAAGTCAGGGAGGACTGGACTAGAAGCAGGCACTGGGAAGGGTGGGGATGCTGCCAACTTCCAGGGTTCTCATGCTTCTCTACATATTAGTGGCAGTTGGTTAGCATTTGTTGCTGGTGGTGATAAAAAAGATAGGTCCCTTCTCCACAATAATTTTACCCCTTAATGACAGTGATGGGAGCTTGGCTAGAAGCAAGGCTGGTGGATTGGAGTACACTTTTACTAAGAAGACTCTCTAACACAGGGTCCTGACTGGGCCATCTCCCTCAAGGTCTAAGAGAAGCTACTGGACAAGATGGTACTAGTTTGCCTTGCCTGGCACATGTGGTTTCCTGTCTCTACCTTAGGGTGCCTTGCTTGAATGATTCCTACTGCATCTGGTTGAAGGTTTTAATACTCCAACCAAGTCTTAATGAGTTGGTCTGATTAAAAGAGAGGCTTAGTCAGAGCATGCATGGATAGAAAAGGGCATTGATAAGACCCCTCAAAAGATTAGAGTTAAGAATGCAGGGGGAGGGGGAGAGAGGAGGAAAAACAGGGAAGCAATTTAATTTAAGATCATCTAGACACATCTGACTTTTAAACACAACAGTTTCCTAAAAAAGATTATTCTTTAGAAGGTGAAAAAAAAAGATTATGCTATTCTTCCTAAAGTCAAAGGGCTTATTTTATTCCAGCTAATATTTCCAACAGCTGGGGTAGTTTAAGATTTCAACATGCTACTTATCTGCCTAATCTGTGGCTCAAAGTGACTTCTAAATTGCCCCTTCCCGAAATTTATCTCATTTGGTTAGTCTAGAACTGGGTGGGGGAGAGCAAACCTGTGTCTTCAAGGTCACATATGACCCTCAAGGTTCTTAAGTTCAGCCCTTTGACTGAACCCAAACTTCATAGAACAGATCCCCTTAATAAAATTATTTGTTCTGTAAAACTTGGGGCTCAGTGAAAAGGCTGCACCCAAAAACTTAGAAGGCCACATATGACCTTAAGGTCACAGGTTCCCCACCTCTGGGGAAGGAGAGATATAGAAGTCTAGATATTGGAAACTAGAATGTGAAACCCTTGAAACCAGGAACTGTATCTCTAATTGAAGTTGTATCCCCAGTGCTCAGTACAGTACCTGCCACCTAAATGCTAACTGACTCTCCACAGTGGCTATTCCAAACATTCTAATCTCTCTTCAAATCTCCCAAGACTGCTCTCCCCACTCTCTCAGCTGAGGACTTTGTCTCATGCTTCACTATAACCCTTGAAACTTTTTAAAGAGATCTTTCTGTTTTTCTCTACTCCTAATATGATATCATTGAGATATTTTTTGTTACTATCTCGTTCACTCCAGTCTCCCAAGAAGAAGTGGCCATTCTCCAAATAAGGCAAACATGGCTATTTGCAACCTAGATCTCCTCCTCTCCCATTTTCTACAATAGATTGATTCCAATTTCATTAATGTTTTCTTATCTTCAAATCTCATTCTTTCTACTGTTTCCCCATCCTTACAAAATCTTCACTTGATCCAACTATCCTCCTTACCTCTCAAAATTTGGTGTAACTAAGAATATTTTATAATAATTCCATTTTGTTTTATTTTTCAATGTGAAGAAGGTAGCAAGGAAATCAAGACGAGCAATCAGACTGGAGGGCCACGAAGCATTTTTTAAAATGTCCAGTAGGAAAAAAAAGACAAAACAAGACCAGAATGAAATGAGAAGTTACAAGTTGAATTTATCATATCCTTAACAGGAAAAGAAATATTTATATAATAGAGACTGATATTTTTATGTGGAATTCCCTTTTTTCTCTTTTACTTTACAGATTGAAATGCTTATTTTATCTGGTGTTTAAGTTCCCCACTAGCAAGAAATCATAATGGAAATGAAAGATCTCAAATTTGGAGGCAGAGGACAAGAATTTGGATCCTGACTACTCTAATGCCTGCATAAACTTTATTAACCCATCAACTCCTTTCAGTCTCTATTTATTCATTTATTAAATAATAATAATGCTAATGTGAAGGCAACAAGGCCCAGTGGATAAACAGATGGACTTGGAGTCAGAAAGATTCACGCCATTTGCAAGTCTAGGTGTACTTATTACAACTGCAGTTGGGAGGATGTAAGGGGAGTAGGAAGGAAGCATTCCTGATGAAAAAAAAGAAATCAATGTAGTTTCAGAGGCGTGTTGCCAGAATATCTGGCTCTAGGACTTCTGTTTTCAGAAGGGGGGAGGGTGGGATGGAGAAAAGGGGGACAAGGGAAGGAAGAGAAGGAGAAGGACAGAGGAGTATTTAAGGAAGAGAAGGGGAGGAATGAAAGGAAGAATGAAGGAAAAGGGGGATGGAAAAAGGAGACATAGCGGAAGAAAGGAAAGGGCAAAAAAGGAAGAAAAGGAAGGCGATGAAGGTACTGTTTTGTACTGGGGATTTTGGAGGGATTTTCCTACATATACCATTGATTTATTCACACTCAACTTAAAACTTAAAAATAAACCCAAAGAGAAATCAAGTTTTTGTTATTAGAACACAGATGCAATTATCTATCACAAATGCTATTGCTGCTTCAGATGTTTTGTCTCATTAGATGAGAAGCCCAGGGAAAAACACTCTATGTCCAATAAATATAACTAATCAACATTATAATCTTTCAGATGTATCATTAGAACTCTGGGGGAAAAAACTTACAGGGAGAAATCAGCATGTCTATTATTACTGTGACTAAATGGGATTAACCAATTCTCTTGAGATGAAGTTATGAATTAAGAGAGGATTTGAACAGTAAGAAAATTTGTGAGAAGAGAATGCAAATGACAACCTAATTATCTACAGACTATTAACACAAAATCCTTATTACTAGCAATTAAAATCCCCTTAAATTTTATGACAAAAGTTCATTGAAACATTGAAATTACATACTAATTGTTGTACTGTAAAGCACATGTTTAGTATGTACTTTTACTAGAAGTCCAATAAATAACAAAATGTTGCATACAGAATGAACCATAAATTTGTGCTAAAGGCTCTACCAGAGGTCCATAAAAAATAAAAATCAATAGCCCACCACCAAAATCCATATATGTATGTATTTACACACATGTGTACACATGCACAAGATGTCTTATGTGTAGATGTCAATAGGCTTATAAAACCCATATCCAAATTTTATAGATAGAAGCTCTGCCAACTAACTGTTGCACTTATCAGCCAACACTTTGGGGTGCTATATTTCTTTGCACATGATGTTGTGACCTCATCAAACTATTCTAAAACATGATGGACTGGAGCATGATAAAATACACAGTGATTAAGGGATATGGCAATCCCCTCAACAACGAAATATAAGCAACTTGACAATAGGGAGGGACTAATTTTTGTCTTTCTATCAGCAGGATATGACACACAGTAGGCACTCGATAAAAAATATTTCATGAATGGAACTGAGTACATAAGATTAAGACAACAGTTCTCATAGAAACTTCAGATGAATAACAAGTGGGAGATCCTAACTTAAGGACACAGAGATGCCCACAGATGTCACAACAAAAATCTACTGTCAAGACATTTCCACAACTTTTAAAATGCCAGGGGATTTTTGAGTGCTGTTGAATATCATGACACCTTTACAATACTTCCTCTACTGGAAAAGTGATCTGCCTCTGTCTTAATAGAAAACTCCCACAAGGAGTGTAGACATCATACTTCATTCATGGGAGAAACAAAGAAGCAAAAGGATATTTAATATGTTAACTATTCCCATTGCTACTATCCCAACACAGGCAATAATTTTTGCTCAGTTGGAACTTAGCCTAACAGGGTTTTCTCCCCCAAATACTTCAAAACTACTCACTGCCTCCCCCATCAGAAAAATCTTCATATGCATATGGCTAACTTGTCATATCACTCATCTGATCAAAAAATCTTCAATGGATCCCTACTGTTTAATGAGTAATGCTTTAACTCCTAGCATTCAAGTTATTTCTGAGTATTGCAAAACAGAATTCATTATTTTCCTCCTAAACCACATTTACCCTTCAAACTTTCTATTTTTATTAAGAGTAACATCATTTTTCTTTCCCTTTTTTCAATAACTTTTTTTTATTTTCTTCATTTAAAAAAATTTTTGTTTTATTATCCCCCAATTACATGTAAAAACAAATTTTAACATTAATTTAAAAAATTTTCAGTTCCAAATTCTCTTCCTCCTTTTCTCCCTTCCTCTTCTCCCCCCTCTTTAAGAAGGCAAGCAATTTGATGTGAGTTTTTCATTTGTAGTCATGTAAAACATATTTCCCGGAACATCATTTTTCCAGTCACTTAAGTTTCAAACTAGGAGCTACTCCCAACTCTTCACTCTTACTCTACCTTTCATATCAAATTAGTTGCAAAGTCTCATCAGCCCTACCTCTACATTATTCTATTCTGTCTCCTTCTCTTCCTACACACAGAAACCACTGGAGATGACCTCTTACCTCAACTACTGCAATAGAATGATCTCTTTACATCAAGACTCTCCTGTCTGCAATATACACAGGTAGTATAAGCGGGTACTCTAAAATAATGGGTAGGTAAGCTATGTCATTACTATGAAGTCTGGCTAAATTGGAGAAAGAGCAGGGTCAGGACCTCCTCATTGGATAAAAGTAAAGAATACCCACTGGATGAAGACAGCTAGGTGGCACAGTGAATAGAGCACTGGCCCTGGAGTCAGGAGGATCCAAGTTCAAATCCGACATCAGACACTTAACACATACAGTCATGTGACCTTGAGCAAGTCACTTAATCCCAATTGTCCTGTCTTCCTCCCTCCGAAAAGAAAAAAAAAGAATACCTACTGGATCAAGCAGGTTGAAAAAAGTAGAGAAGTAAAGGATATTTCTATAGGAAAAGACAAATGAACATTCAAAAGAATTACAAAATCATGAAATTTTATTGTTGGGGGGGAACTAGAGGCCAATGAGTCCAATTCATTCAAAAAAAAAAGAATCTTTTAAACAATATATACTAAAAGTCATGATCCATTTCTCCTTTAAGATTCCAATGAGCTCATTAATTATGGATCTCCTTAATGATTATGAAGTTTTTGCTGACATCAAGACTAAATTGCCTATTTGAAACTTCCATTGTTACTCTAGACATTGGTCTCTGAGGGTTAAACAGAAAAAATATATAATTCATCCTTCCATCAGATAGCCCTTCAAATACTTGGGTCTGTTAAGTATAGGATATATATAAAATACAAAGTGATTGGTAGGCAAGGTGGACTTTATTAACTAGGGGTCTCAGGAAATATGTCTTGAGAGAGATGGTGATGAACCTTGAAGGAAGCCAAGTATTTCAAGAGTCCTCTCAAATCATCATTTCTATAGACTAAACATCCCAATTACTTCAACTGATTCTAATATGTCATAGACTCAGGCAAGGTCTTCCATTATCCTAGCTGCCCTCCACAAGGTGTCTTCCAGATTATAAATATAATTGTTAAAATGCGATACCCTCATCTGAACACAGTATTCCACATGTAATGTGAACCAAAAAAAAAGCAAGAGGATCATTTCACTAGTATAAGAAATCATGTTACTCTCAATGTAACCCAAATGCAACATTAGTTTTATTACTTGCCATATCAAATTACTAATTCATATTTGCAGTTCAAAATTCTCAAAACTTTTTTCTAATTATTATGTAAGTATGCTTTTCCAAACTTGTACTTCTCAAAGTAATTTTGTGAGCTCAAGCATAAGACTTTGCAATTACAATTATCTCAGTAAAACTCCAATTTATTAGATTCAGCCCAATATTCTAGCCTGTTAAGACCTCTTTGAATTCTGACTCAATCATCTAAAGATTGTTATATGCCCAGAAAACCACAACTGCCATGATTCAGTTCAGTGCATCTGTTTTCTGTGACACATACCGTACATAAGAATATGTTTGCCTCTTGGAATTTTGCAACTATAAATGCCACTGGTCCTCGGGGGAATGCAAATGAATGGATATTGTTCATTAGAGAATAAATACATGCATATACATATAGTTATAACAATAACTGAGGTCTTTTTCCTATGTTGGACTCTTTGAAGTTGAATCCCAAAGGAAAAAGCATGCACAACAGAGGACCTTTGATGCTCGTTTGAGACAACAACCCAAGACCATCTTCATGGCAAAGGACAGGCGATTTCCAGACAGAATTCCCTGACAAAATGCATTACTATAGTAATTGACTACTGTTATGTATACCTATGTAGCTTTTATTGATTCCTAAACTCTTTTGTTTTCACTCCTAACACCAGCAGATCAGTCTCTTTAGTCTCTTCAAAGAAAAGTATACATTAAGTGTTGACCTGTAATCAAATAGTCCCATAAGGCCCAGAATCATCAATAAGATCCTTCACATCCCCTAGTTAGATAAGCTTGAGTAGATAAGCGAATATCTCAATAGTCTGCTTTAACCTAATGCAGTACTCTGAGATCCCAAAGTATAAGCCTATCAGTTAACAAATAACGCCTTTCTTCCCCAGCTATCACTAACTTGGAACCACCTAAAATCAAGCAAGCAACCCTAATATAGGCCAGAGATAGCAATTTTCTTGTACAAAAGTAAATATCAAAGTACCAGTCTTTGGAGTGCCCATATCACAAAGACAATCCAACTGCAGAGAGGACTATAGTATCCTTCCTGTCCCTAGTAAGGTATTAAAAAAATTCTTTAGTAAATCTTGTTTGGACCTAAATTTTGTGTGTCAGTATTTTCTTTTCCCCTCTAATGGGAATGCTCATTTACCAGCATTTGTTTAGAGATATTATGTAGGCATTCTCTTCTTCTGGGTTTGTGTCTTGAGTAGCGCTGTCCTAACAATAGCTCTTTATGGGGTAATCTTTTTTTTTGTTGTTGATTTATTCTTCTAGCTTTATTTCCTGAATTTATGTTAGAACCAGACTTGTGTACTTCTGGAGGGAATGTCTGGGTCAAGCTTGGATCTGTTTTGCATCTCTTGGGTCCTACTCCCATTTCCTAAGAGTAATAAGACCTGTATTCTTCAACTATCTTGGGGAGGTTCAGGAGGGAGCCTATATATTTTCAGTATATCCAAAGGTGCTTGATCTGAGTTTTGCAAGTTTCTGGGTCTAATCTGAGTCTAAACAACACAACCGTGGGCTTGCCCCTAGTTGGAGCTCCAGCAGACTGGTATTGGCACCATCCTCTATCAGCTTAACTGACAGGCTGTGCAATCTCAGTTGGTTTGCACTTCATGATCTGATTATTAAGCTTCAGATTTCAGAACAGCTGGATGTGAAACCCTGTTCCAAAGTCTGAGGCATTCGGCTACTGCCAGACTCTGTTCCTGCTCTTTGCCCTAGGCACAGATCTCCTCAGTGCACACTGGATATGTGATCTAGTTTTGGGGTTTGAATGACAGAATGCCAGTTGGCTCCTGTTCTTGTTCCTTTCTGCATGAGACCCCTGCTAGATCTATGACCTCCTTTTCCTATAGTGTACAGCTCCAGGGCCCTCTTCAGTGTGCACACACTGGAAAGCTGCATATAGCACTCTGCTGGTGAGATCCCAGTCTTCAGTGTGTCCACAGACATCTCCATTTCCATATATGGACCTAGGTTGGAAAATTCAACACTTTCTCCTTCCCTTCTCCTGATTCTTTGAACTCATTTCAATTTTTAACACTGTAGGTTCTTCTTGCCACTTGATGATTAGTCAGTCCCTGTTCTTTATTTTACCCCTTAATTCAATGTCATTGTGATTGTTTTTTTTAAATAACAGCCTATGAATGTTTATTGATTTAATTAGTTCACTGATTAATTGACTTGTTTCTCATTTCCTTCCATCTGCTCTGACTCTTACTTTCCACTGTGATACAAAACATAAAGAAGTGGCATCTTCAGCCTTGGTGCCTGGTCTGGTTCTCTGTCCAGAGTGAACTAGGATGGATAGGAAATAAGAAGAAGAGAAGAAGGGAAGAATTTGTCCCAATTGGGATTCTAGTTATGTTCCCACTGGAAAAAAGTCTGTATTATCATGCCTTCCACTCATCCCACCTCCCCCACCCCTGTCCCAGATGCTCATTTCTGTCAAGTAGCTGGCCAAAATGTGTAACTCTTAAAAATTATGGGTAAGTCATTGCCAAGGTAGAGTCAAACAAGGATAGCCACAGTTGGAATATGAAACATGAGCCTGAAAAATTGCATTTGCTCACTGCACCTCACAAGTGCAAGGGGTTTGGGAGTAAGGGACCTGAGTGGCTATGGTATTTAAGTTTTCTATAGTTACTTATTGGGGTTTTTACTTTGGTGTTTATCCCTCCTATAGATTACGGCTTCAGTTACTCTATTAACATGATATCCTTTTATTGGGGAGAAATGTACCACATTTATTTAAAAATCCTGAGATTTTGTTTTGTTAGTTTTGTTTTGGAGGTTTTTTTTGGACAAAAAATCATTTAATTTTGAACACTACTAAACATTTTCTATGATTTTTTAATATTTTAGTAGCATAGAAAATAATATTTCTGAGTTATCATACTAAAATGCAGTCATACTGTGCTCAACAGGCTTCATCAGAAAACTATTATCAAAAATGTTTTTAAAAAATTGCAATAGTTTGTATTTTGAGTAAAACGGAGTATGTATTTGTTCTCTAGAATATGGGTAAAAATATATTTTAAGACATATTGAAGTATTTATATGAGATGTTTTAGTTTACTTTGAAAGTTGATGTACAGTAAATGTTAAGACCTTAGTTCTAAGATCTAATGTTTTATGTGCCATTATTTTGCTTTTACTGCAAAAGGGAGACCTGGCTTCCAAAGATAAAGGAGATTTTTGGTAAATGGTGAAGGTAAAGAAATAAATGACCCACTTGGCTAGTGTGTAATTACACTGACTGAGATTGTAACAATCTATCACATGAAGGAGGATGACACCACACTAAGGGGTTAGTCAAAGGAGATAGCCTTTGACTAACTACTAGACCCTGACAATCGATACTCCACAGATATTGTGCTCTAAAAAACAATTGAATTCTAAAAAAGTTTGAAAATAGATTTCCCCCTCCTTCTGATACTGATCAAAGACCTATGTTGACCTTATTCTAGAAAAGCAATACTTTCCTAAAAAGGCATATGAAACACATAAATCCTCTGATACCCCCAGAAAGCTCTTTCAGATATTTAACACATATCCTGTGAAAGAGTTCAACAAGACAAAAGAACCCATTGAAAGGATTAAAGGATTATTTCTTTACTATATTATAACCATTTAAGGCTTCCATTACCATTACTTCAACTGTGATAATTCTAAGAAATTTCAAAGGTGAGGGACACAAACGATGAAGAAAACCTGAGAGTTTTCTCAGGTAATTATATAGTCTAAAAGATAACTGTACTATATATAGTGGTAAATACTAAAAGAAAAAACAACAACAAATAGTTTGTCTTTGAAACCACATAAACCAATCTAAGTACAATCACTGGCTTCATTTTTTAAAAAAGAATTTTAATTTAAAACAAAAAACAAATTTTAAAATGAAAATGTTATGAATCTATTTTTGCAAACTAAACGTCAACATTAGGATTTTATTAAATTGTATGAGAATTATTTTTAATGTACTTAGAAAAAAATATGAGAATCTTTTTCTACTGATAAAAAGTTTATCAGTAGTCTAGATTTCAAAACAGTAAACGCACATTCTAGTGCTTTGCAACATAGCATATCCCCAATTACATTAAGTTTTCACTAGATTCTTCATAATAAAACAAACCTCAAATTAATGCAATTTGCTTTCTAATTATTATATGTCACACAGCATAGGAGTTTTACAATTAAAAAAAGCATCAAAACTCCAAAACATTTGGGAATCAGTGCTTCAGAGTAGCAAAGAAATATTTAAAAGGGATGCAAACATAAAGTTGTTCAATGGTATTTTTACATTATAGTCCATACATCCAAAGGATATATGAGATGAAAGTAAATGTGAAGCATATAAGCAAGATAAATATTTCTATGGATGAAGCAGGAACTGTTTCACATTTTTGTCTCTATATCTCCACGATCTAGCACACAATGGTTGGCACATAGGCGTGTAATAAATGCCTGTTAACTGATTGATGTTATAATGTGGTATTTGGCATAGAATGAAAAAGCAAATAGTTGAAGGTATTATTTACATAAAACATAAAATGCTATTTTCTATCACAACATTATAAAAAGGGGTAGTAAAAGATATGTGGAGGAACATTGTCAACTCAAATTCTCTACCCTATGAGAAGAATTACTTTCAGGCCCTTGACTATCATACATTCAGAAAATAATCGATAGCATTATACCTTTAAAATTGGATGCCACATTAAGTTCTTACTGAAGTATTATAGTCAAAATTTTTCTACCCACATCACTAAATGTATCATTTCTATGAAGTTGTACCTAATGAATGAAAATTTTTTTTTACTAGATCTAGTTATGACTTTTTCATTTTCCATGGAAAAAGGAGCCCCCCTTCCTTACCACCAAAAAGACCAACTGCTAACTAATTGCCACTAAAGAGCTGGAAACCTCATGAACCCTGGCCTTGCTTCCATCTCAGCTCCCACAATTATAATCCCAGGAAGTAAAGGAAGTAACTCTCAGAAATGCTCTCTGTCAAATGCTTTCGCTGCAGTCATACACTGCTACTTATGACACAGGAAAAAAATTCTAGCCACTAAAGTTCTTGGTAGTGTCCAATGGTTCAACATTTCTAAAATGATATGATTTTTGTCAGTGAAATGGTATTAAAGATGCACTACTATCTACTTTGCTGCTGTACCCTAATGACCAGAGGATCTTTCCATGACTTACAGAAGAAACCTCTTATATGAACTAGATCCCCAACTAGAATGTGACCTCATTAAGAACAGACAACTTTTCTCTTTGTATATCTAGCACATAGAACAGTCCTTCCTATATAGTAATTGCTTATTACAATTTTTTTTGTTCATTAATTCATTTATACCAATATATCCCAGCAACCAAGTACTATCTCACAAGAGAACTTGTGAGGGACCTATTTTACAGTGTAAAAATTAGCTTGTAAAACAAATAAATATCTACTATTCTTATTAATAAATGTTGGTAGCTATTAATCCAAATTAGGGAAAGTTAGTGCAACAAAATAGTAATTCAAAAGACTAAAAAGGAGCAAGAAATTTAGTTAATAACCTTTACAATATGCTATTATCCCCAAGTTTGAATCGGCAGAATGTTGAAAAAACAAATCAAAACATAAATCATTAGGTCAAAATTTGCAAAACTGTATCTCTATAATCAAACATGATGTGATTAAGTGGATATAACAATACTATTTAGAGACCGAAGTGGCTTAGTAGTTAGATTCCTGGCATTAGGAGCAAAAAGACTAGGATACTAGGATTTAAACACTTCTCGGACCCTGGAAAAGTCATTTACTCTCCTTCAGTTTTAATTTCTTATCAGTACATGAGAAATAATGTAGCTCCTACTTCAAAAAGTTACTGTTGGGGCGGCTAGGTGGTGCAGTGAATAGAGCACCAGCCCTGAAGTCCAGAGAACCTGAGTTCAAATCTGGCCTCTGATACTTAACACTTACTAGCCATGTGACCTTGGGCAAGTCACAACTCCAACTGCCTGGCCTTGCTCCCTCCAAAAAAAAAAGTTAATGTAAAGATCAACTAAAGTAATGTATTTTTAAGGGATCTGTAAATCTTAAAAAAATATATATATATATACATGTATCTTTCATTATTACTTAATAAAGACTTAAAGAGTTGCTCTTTCACAAAATGATCAAATTTCAAAAAAATTTACAGATACTTTAAAAATATGTTCATTATATGGACTTTACCAAAAAGTCTCTATATAAAGTGAATATTTGAGAACTTTGTGAAATTAATTTAGATATAAACTATGAAGTAAAACTTCAAGAGAAGTAAAAAATTATTAAATACAAGTAGACACTACTTGATAATAATCATAAACTGCAGTAATTTAGATGATGCCAGGAATATGTTCAGAGAAGGTATGTACCCATAGCACTTAAAACAGAGCCTAGCATAGAGTAGATCTACTAGTTCTTCTTAATGGTGACATGACCTGACATGACCAGACATTAAACAGTAGCAAGCATATTTTATTTGGATCCCACGGAATTTTTTTTTTTTGTCTATCAGACTGAGGGATTTAGTCTATTTGATTTCATCTAACAAATTAGTTGATAATGCTTCATTTTAATGTATGATACTGAAACTGACCATTATTGTAATTTTCAATATAGATATGGAAATTATTTACTTTTTAAAAGCCACAAGGACGAAGGCAAATGTATAGTCTAAATTTTAAAACTACTGAAAAATTGTCTATAATTTTATTTTATTTTTTAGCCTATAATTTTAAATAATAACTGAGTAGTTTATATATTTAATATAATCACAAATGGACATATACAAAGTTATTGGATAAGCTAAATAATTTTTGACATATATAATAATTTCTAAGTATCACATGGGAGAAGACACATGATTTTTATTTTTCCTATTCTAACAAAGGCTTTTTTATTCTATGCCAATAAAGTTAGAAATTCTCTTACAGAGAATGTCATTAAAGGAATGGTTAAATATAAACAAATTCTATGATCCACATGTACATATTTAGATATTTGATCTTCATTACAACTCTGAGAGGCAATTTATATAATCATTCCCAATTTGTAGTTGAGGAAACTGAGGCAAAAAAGAGTTTAAGTGACTTGCCTAGGGAACACACAGTTACTAAGCACCTGAGGTTAGATTTTGAACCTAGGTATTTCTGATTCCAGAGTTACCATTTTATCCACTGAACCACCTAGCTATCTCTTATAGATTTATCCTTTACAAAAAAAAAAAAAAACTAAAAATGAGCGGAAAAGTAATTTGGCAAAACCAACCAACACATCAACTTTGAGAGGAAGTACCAAACTTATAGCTTTCCTACTTCTGCAAAGAAGTGAAGAGGGAGAGAATATATTCTCAAGTCTTTTCTTCAGGTTCAAGAGGGTCATTCTAGTTATGTGGAATTCAATTTTGACTTTGATTTTGTTCTTTCCATTTATTGTATTCTAATCATTGTATAATATAGGTTTCCTGATTCTGCTTACATATTCTTCCTTTGTTTCATTTCTTATGGCATAGTAAGATTCCATTACTCTCACATACAAAAATTTATTAAGCCATTCCCCATTCAATGGGCATTTACATACAATAACTGTGAACATTTTGGCAATCAAACTGGGCCTGGTTCTGAAAACAATGCCTCTGTGAAAACTGATTGTTCATTTCTGTGTAATACTCTTAGCATCCAAATTAATCTATTAGAAGCCACTATAAAACATTTCATTAGGGAGAGCAACACACTGAGACTTCAGTTCTCTTGGCTGGGGAGCCACCCCACTAAGTCCCACTGAAGAAAGTTCTATGAAAAAAGCTTAGATCTCCTGCTCACCAAAGTATGCAAAGGATCTAGCTGCCTAACACTGCCTTGGTTAACAGCCTGGAGGTAAAAGTTGGTCAAATCTTTTAAGCAACAGAAAAACTCTAATGCATAAAATGGTCAAAGAACTAAGCAATTATTTCTATAAATAAAATGTACACTTCTTTCACAGAGGCTTAGAATATAAGATACTTAACAAATCAGCAGTACTGATGAACTTCTTGCTCCTCAGGGAAACTATACTATGGCTTCATTACCATCAGAAAATTTGGAGCAGCAATCACAGTCATCATAAATGAGTTACTGGTGCAAATAAAAATTTGGGTATAAAATGGGTCTCATTTCCTTCCTCTCCCAAGTGGCTGCTAACTGGTTTCTAAATTCAAAAATTAAAAGTCACAACCACACACACACACACGCGCGCGATCACACATGATCACAGAGCCCTTGGCAAAATTGTTATTTGAACAAGTAGCATCCCACCAAGGATCCATGCTGCCAATAGATTGCCTCAGCAACACAGATAATCTAAAAACCTAGGCCACACTGTCCTTCTTCAATAGCACTCTATTAAATTCATGGACAAGGCACTGTGCTAGAAGCCAGGGATACAAAGACAAAAACAAAACAAAATGCCCAGTTTATGCCATGAAGGAACTCCTATTTCATTTGTCCTGCACTTCTGAGTCTCCTCCCTCCAAAGTCTTCACTCCAACAAAAAAAGTAAATCTAAAACAGGTATAGATAAGGAATTGCCTGCTTTGAGAAAAGATAAGCTGGTAAAGAAAGCTATATGGCTGTGAAATCAAGCATATATCTTAACAGTTAAGCATTGAGGGGTACTTTTGAGCTTGTTTTCAGCTTCTTAGGCTAAAGAGTACTGGCTAATTCATAAAACATCACCAGAAAACAGAATATTTTGCATGAGTGAATTTTCCAGATAATGAAAACTGTTCCCTTTATGTGCCAAAATAACTCAAAAACACTTGTTTTCTAAAATCTATTGTATACTTCCCTTATACAAGTCAAGAATACAGAATATGATTTAATATTTTTAAAAATACTTATTTTAATATTGTAGTTCTCTCTATGGGTTTAAATTATTATACTGTGCTATAATAGAATGTGTCCCTATATGTTCCTATTTTGTGCTTAAATGCCAGTTTTTTTTATAGTTTTTCTCATCTTTTCCCATCCTGTCCCATGTTGTTGGAAACACTATGCCTTCAAAGTAAACTGCTCCTCTAATTTACCATGTGAAAGAAAACATGATCACTTTGCTTAAAAGAATGTAAAAAATAAAAGTAAGGGAATACAGAGTTTATCTAGTCTAGGCTGCTCATTTTAAAGATGAAGAAACTAAGGCTCAGAAGTAACTGAGTAAATTGTTGTGGTGCCACAAGTTATAAGGATTTAAAGTCAGGTCCTTGAAAGTGAAATCTAGCTCTATTTACTGTACCACATTTCCTCAAAGAGCTTCTGGTTTGATTCCACAGTTTTATATACAAGAAAACTCAGAGTCTGAAGGTTAAATGACTAACCCAAAGCCACAAGGCCAGTAAATAGCCATGCAGGACCTAGGAGGCAGATGTTCTGATCCCTAGTCTAAAGTGATTTCTTTACCCTTACATCTTCCCTATTCTCAGAGGAGAGCTTTTAAAGGGTACCACAATGAAAAAAGGGGATCATAAAAAAGTACATGAACCTTTTTGACCTCTACTTTTGCTGTTCAGATAAATGTTGTATATTGTCCATAGATAACTTCCCAAGAGCTGAAGCTTCTAGATAAATGAGATACAACTGCATAAAAGAGATGCACAAAATACAATCCACCACATTCCCAAGTGCAGCCAGAGCCAGATTAAAAAGTAATTGGGAAATATTAACAAAGCAAACAAAAATGCAATAAAACATAATATTAATATATAGTTTTCTAAGTCAATATGTGACCCACAGGCATCTTTACATATGGTTCAGTAGCCCCCATTTGTATTTAAATCTGACACCACCACTGTCATAAGATGCTCCCCTAAGATATCCCTTTAAAGAGTCTTCACCCTTGTTGAGAATAAACTATTTAAATACATAGAAGAAATTAGACAAAAAGACAGTACGTAATAAAGTACTAAAGGATAGTATACTTGAATACTATTTCATGTTTTCATATATATTAACAATCAGTGCTTGCTCATGTGGCATAGTGTTGGACTTGGAGTCAGAAGTGCTGAGTTCAAGTCTGATCCCTGATAATTTATGAGATGTATGATCATGGGTAAGCTCCTGTGCTGAGCCTCAAAAAATTCTCCAAAACTTGGTTTCAATCTACTTCAATGAAGAACATTTTGTAGCTTTACAAAAGCATTCTACAACATACAATTTGATCCATTACACTAAGTGATGAAGACTGAGCAGAGAGAACAGGGTAGAAGGAACCTAGTAAGTCCTGGACATGCTGTACTGTGATAACTCCCACAAAAGTCTTCACTGGGGAATGAGGTTGGACTAAATGGCCTCTCAGTTCCCTTCCAGTTCTGAGATTCTATGATCTAGGCTAAGCTGATCTTCCTTCAGATTTCATGAATTCACTGAATGTTAGAACTTGAAAGAATTTCAAAGATCAGAAACACCAACTCCCTTATTATATAGAAAAGGAAATTTAGACCTATAGTTGTGAAGTGTCTTTCAAATAGTGAGTAGCAGAGTCACACCAAGGATCCAGAATTCACTTATCCTTAGTCTAATGTTATTTCTATGGCAGTATATTGCTTCTTACACAAACAAAACTAAAAGCTAAATCATTTTCTTTAAAAGCCAAATTAGGAAATGTCAATGCTTACAGGTAAGAACATGAAAACAATTACTAAGCTGGCAGAAAGGGACAGTCCCTGGAAGGCAGATGGGTTGGTACTCTATTAGAGCTAAAGTAAAATAACAAACCACAATGCCAAATTATAGAAAGTTCCTCTCCTGGAGGCCAGCCAACTTAGCCCAGACACTTTAAAGCTAAAATCTAATTTCTATAACTGGATGTAGTAGTTCTATATTAAATATAATGAAAATGCAACTAAACCTAAACTAAACCCCTCTAAACCAAACCACAACAGTGAAAATCTTGTATTATAGTTGTGCCAAAAATAAATATTCACAAAATTTCTACAATAATGACACATTCTGTTGTGAAGGTGAACTGAATTCTCAAAGTTTATGCTAGTAGTAAACAAACTCAGTCAAATCTGCCAAAATGTAAAGGCTTTAAGAAAGGTTTCAGTGATAGACCACAACTAAGGTCTGAGGTACATCCTAGCTAAATAGGAAGATTCTCACCAGTAGAGATAGGTATTGAATGCTTTTGACAGAGTAATAAATGAAAAAGACACAAATAACAAAAAGACCCTCAATTGCCCTTAAAATTCCATAGTAAACAGACATCAAAAAAGGAGTAAAGGATGCTTTAACACACACACACACACACACACACACACACACACACTTTTCAAATCCCCTCAAACATATTAGTATACTTGATGAGCAATTTTTATTCAAACACTGGAAAAAACAAACTACATAATCACATTAAAATAATTTTAAACAACTAAAATTTTTTAACCATGGCAAGACATAAAACAGGTATGTCCAGAGACATAGCATAATCAATTATACATAAGGTAATTATTCTTGGCCTAGGTTTTTCTCCCCTCCCCCCTCCAATTTTCATAGAGATTTTAAAATCTCTATCTTTACAGTAATTCCATGCCTAGATAGGACTATTAAGAAAGTTTATAGTCCCTGAATGCTGAGTCTTAAAAACTTCTACTGAATAACACTGTATCAAAAGGATATAATACTAAATTTAAAAATCTAGGACTAAATACATTATGCATTTAGGAAAAAATAAGTTTTCTCCTGCATAGATAATTTCAAATCAGTTTATTTCTCACAATATTATGTAATCCAAACAATCTCCATTTATTCATTTTATGCTCTCCCCTCAACTTTCAAAACCCAATTTAATCCTTCATAAAACAATTTTGAATTCTTGTGATTTGATGGTTACAGGCAACTCCTTAGTTCAGAAAATTCCCTCAATAAATGCAGGTTGTCACCTTTTCTGCAATTTATAGTCTTAGAGAGTGGCCTGGAGAACTCATGAGTTTAAATGGCTTACTTGAGGTCACAGAGACAATATCTGTCAGAGGGGGAACTTGACCCTAGGTATTCCTAGCTCCCTCTGCTACACAATACTACTTTCATTTAAAAATTATCATCTCCAATAGGAATGGTGTTTTCATTATCATAGAATTTCGATATACATTTTTTTCTCCTGAGTTGATCTCTAACATTCTAAGACAATTTCAGACACTTCATTCAGGGTACAAGCTATTAAAGAAAAGTTTTGGTTTGAGATACATGTCTACTAGGTGCAAAGAATGTACTCTCTGCTAGGTGCTGGAGATACAAAGATGAGGAGCAGACACAATCCATAGCCTCAAGAATTTACAATATAGTATGAGAAATAATGCATTTATAAAAATAATTTTAGTCCAAATTAGGCAGGAAGTACAAGAAAGAGAGTCAAAGTACAGAGAGAAATTTCAGGAAGGTGAGATCACTTACAGTTGAAAGGATAAGGTCAAGTATCATAAAGAAGGTGGCACCAAAGTCAGATCTTGAGAGAAAAGAAGATAGTTGGAGATGATGGAAGGGTGACAAGGAAGTACATACAGATATGGCAGATACCACATGAAAAATTGAAGAGACAAGAGGTGGAATGAGGAGAATGAAAAGCAGAAGTGGGAATGGGGTCCAATTTGACAACACTACATAAATTGAAGTACTATAAAATAATGATTTCTGCTTGAATAAAAATATGATGCATCTCTCCAAAGAAGATACTTTGAAGGCATTAAGCAACTTCACTTTTAACTGTA